>NC_133658.1:454692771-455018166 GCF_037893015.1 Macrotis lagotis
GAACCACAGTTGGGGAAGGGAACAAACACTTATTAAGTAAATCCCTGAGAGAAAACATCTCCTCAGGTGTCCTTCCTGAATGTGTGGTAATATGAAGTACATACCCATGAGTTTTTTTAGCTCCCCTTGTGGCAGGGCCTGGAAGGCTTCATTCGTTGGTGCAAAGAAGGTGTAGGCACCTTCTCTGTTGAGGGTTTCTGTCAGTCCTGCAGTTTGAATAGCAGCTACTAACATGCTGGGGAAAGACAGAGGTAATAGCAATTAGAGAACTTTTGTGGGAGGGGAGGCGGTGGGGACTTAGTTCTCAATTTTCCACAGAGAATGGGGGAGAATAGGTAAAATGTAGCCTTCCCTGTTAAAATTTTTGTCAGAGCCCCTTAAAAAGAACCACTGTCTGGTTTGAATTTGACCTTTTCTCACTCCTGCTCCCCTCCCCCACCCCAGCTTCTTCTCTGTCTAGTGAAGAATCCTGCTGCCAATAACATGGTCAGTCAAACGACTGTACCCTCAAAGGGATGACAGTAAGAAGGACGAAAAGAGGTGCAAATAAACCACACACTAAGGAGGCCCCTCAGGAATCAGAACATTTAGTGTGTTCATGGTTTCTATTGTGTTTAAAATTTTATTAGCTTTAGCAATCTTGCTGCCAGTTGTGCTTTATTATGAGGAATGTAACTGAAGGGATGTAAATGCATCAAATGATGAAGTAACAAGCAATTTAGAAACAATTAAGTGAAAATAACAATTGAATACAAATTATGGGGGCTTTAAAGAAGGGAATGGGAAGCAAATTTAGCTGCATTATACCATATTGCTAGAGAAGGAAGAAAAGGGAAATAAACTGAGAAAAAGATTGGAAAAAATTAGATATCTTCAATTTACTAGATACTTAAAACAGTAGAGGGTAGCATTTTCTTTGCATTTTATCACTGTGAATGAAGTTATATTCCTAGGAATTCAGAGATCATTCTGAGAAGGTTATGTTAGAGGCCTTTATATCTTATTCTAGGCATGCCATCCATCCTTTCCACATTTCCATTAGTCAAGTTCACAAAAGACTGTAAATAACATAAATACTTAAGATAGAGGGAAGGAAGGTGGAATGGAAGAAAAGAAGAAGGGAAACTGAGCCCATGAAAATTTCAGACAATTGTCATAATATTAAATGCAAAGAGATGAAGAAAGAAGAAATATATGTCACCTGAAACGGTTGTCAACTTTAAGAACATCCATGATGGTCCCTACTGGTGGTGTCAACATCTGGTCCACAGTAAACAGGGTACCAAATCTTCCTCTTTTGTCATGGGCTGCAATGCAACTGTTCTCAATACACAGACTCTGTGAAAGTAATGATAGTGGAAAGGGAGGAAAAGGCTATTTATTTATATTCTTCTTAGAATCCCTGACTCTCATCTATGACATCAGATTCAGACATGATTTTGGGGAACAAACTCATTTCCTGAATCTCAACTGGTATATCAGAAAGGATCATCAAGGTTAAAAGAATGCAAGGCATTCCTGTATGAGAAAAAACAATAAAAATGAGTATATAAATCTCCTGTTCAAATATCCTTAATGCATCTCCCATAGGACATGATATAAACTTCTTAGCTTGGCATTTTTTTTTTTTTGCTATTGCAAATACTTGAATAAGAGTTCTCTGCAAGGCATTTAAAACACCAATTTGTGAGCATAAACTCCATTGGAGAGAGAGAATATAGAATGCAGGTAACTGCAGAGCTGAGGAATTTTCTTGATTTTGGGCAGGAGCTGAGAGTCCACTGCTTTCTGATCAGCCTTGTGCTGCTCTGTAATCTCATATTTCTCTTTCTCTGTGTCAAAAATCTCTCCTTCTTGGTGTCTGGGTTTACAGAGCCTCTTCTTCTTAAAGTAAGCATCAGTAAGATGATTTGGAATTTTTACACTAGAAAGGTTAACCCTAGTAGAGGTGGCAATGACAAATTTCTGATGGGTCCTTCGTAGAGGAACCCAATGGATGGTCAGAGGTCCAGTCACCAGTAGCAAACCAGTAGCCAGCTGCTTCAGGAAAACCACACGTTTGCCCCTGTGGCAGCCAGTGAGCATAATCAGAACTGTGCCTAGGGTGATGCTAGAGTGAAGTTTCCTCACATGCTGGCTGAAGGGTTTTTTGCCATGACTTAGTAGTTTTCTCAGAACATCTTCAGTAGGGTAATACCTGGGCATTTTGCGAATCTTTACCACTTGGTTTCCTTCATTTTTATCACCACCAACTGGCTTTGAGATAGCAGCAGGCACCCTGTCTTTCTTTTTCCTTTCAATCCAGGTTTTTGGTGCAGCATATTTCTGCTTGTACATGGCTCTGCAGGAATACATTGCAGACCTGGAGTATCTGCTGACCCCTTGGGCCAAGACTGGGTTTCGACTGCAATGCTTTCGAGGTTTTTTCACCACCTTTTCAGCCCCATCTTCCTTTTTGGCCTTCCTTTCCTTTTTTTCCTTTCTGACCTTCTTTTCCTTTGGAGGCTTTGGGGGGTTTTTGTCCACCATCTTGAGAGAAGGGGAAAGAGTTTAGCCTGGCATTTGTGGTATGTCACAATCTGGGATACACCTAGGTTTATTTTGATTTCATATTCTTCCTCTTCACACATTCTACAAATTGGATGATTACCCACTCCTTGATCTCATTCTAATTTATGTCTATTGAGATTCTTCTCCTTTTAAGGTTATCTCAGGTTCTAACTTCTTCATGCAACTTTCCTAGATTATTCTTCCTCACTTTTCTCTACGGGTAGTGAAATTTCCTTCTTAAAATTTCTCATAAAACTTTGTCTGAACCTCTCTTTTGCCTTCCAAGATTCTACTAATGCTCTAACATTTAATTTTTTACATGCCACATTGTGATCATTAGATGGCAAACTCCTAATGCCCTTGATAACCATCACAATATTTTGGGGAGGAGGGTGCTAGGCATTTGGCATTGTGACTTGCCAAGGGTCATATGGTTAATACATGTCAAGTGCCTAAGGTCGAAGTTGAACTCAGGTCCTCCTGACTCCAGGGCTGATACTTTAATCATTACACTACCCAGTTTACTCCACAGTGCTTTAATACATCGTAAATGTATTTGTTATATTGTTGTTGAATTCAAAGAAACTGAAAAAAGGATTTATTTAGGAAGATATAAAGTAAGTAACATTAAAAAAAGATACCAGGATGAGTATCAATTTGTCCTTTAGTTATCAAATTAATAGATTGAATTTGGACAAATTTGTCCTCAAGTATTGGTTCAATTATGGTCATTTTTAATAATATCTACTTTTAAATGGTGCTTTAAGGTTTATAAAATGCTTTTTATAGATATGGTAATTAATATGATCACCACAACATACCTGTGATGTAGGTGCTTTTGCTATCCCCATTGTATAGAGAAGGAAACTAAGTCACAGAGAGATTGCCCTGAGTACAGATGTAAATTCCTGAGGCAGGCTTCAAACTCTAGTCTTTCTGACTCCATTTATGTTTCTTAGAAATACTTAGTACATGAAAATTATATTTATTGACTCAAAAATTATATTTATTGAGGCAAAGTATTAACTTTTTGCTTGTCTTATCTCTTTTGAATTTCAGAATAATGTGCTTGGTTTCTCAAAATCACCCAGGGTAATAGAATATATAGGATAATAGATATAGGATACATAAGATAATAGAATCTCAACATTAGATTGAACCTCAAAGGTCATTTTGTCCAACCTGTACCTGAACAGGAATTTCTTCTATAACATCTTCAGCCAGTATTCACCCAATCTTTATTTAGAATCCACTGGTCATGGGAAAAATCATTGCTTTCCATAGCAGCCCATTTTACTTTTTCCCCCCTCCTCATGTGTTTATTTATTTGTTTGTTTGTTTGTTTATTTATTCTTATTTTGTACAAATAATTTTTATACATTACTAAAATATTCTTGTTTAAGAGCAAACATAAAATGCCCTCCCCCACAAAAAATATGGACCCACGTGGATGATAAAGTAAAGGGGGAGAGAGAAAAAAATGAAAATGAAAATGAAAGAAAAATAACAATAATAATTGTAGGTATGGCCAGGTGGCACAGTGGATGGAGCACCGGCCCTGGAGCCAGGAGCACTCGAGCCCAAATCTAGCCCCAGACACCTAACAATCACCCATCTGTGTGATCCCGTGCAACCTACCCCAACCCCATTGCCCTGCAAAATCCAAAAAAAAAGAATAGTAATAGAATAGTAATAATAGTAAAAAAATAGAATAGTAATAATAATAATAGAATAGTAATAATAATAATAATAGTAGTAGTAGTAGTAGTAGCAGGAGCGGCTGAGTGGCAGACAGAGCACTGGCCCTTGGGCCAGGAGCACCTGGGTCCAAATCCAGCCTCAGACATCCAACAATCACCCAGCTGTGCGACCCCAGGCAAGCCACCCAGCCCCATTTTCCCTGCAACCCCCCCAAAATAATAATAATATTAATAGTAAAATTGTGCTTCAGTCTGTGTTCCAACACCACCAGCTCTGTCATGGGTGGATCACGTTCTTTATGATAAATCCATCACAAAAGTTACTTCCATATTTTTCCACCGTTGCAATTGCTGATTGCAACTCCCTCCATTCATACTTCTCCACTACCATGTAGTATATTTTCTCTCTCCTTTCACTCTGACTCTGCTGTAGGGTAGCTGAGTGGTGAAGCAGACAGATCCCTGGTCCTGGGGCCAAGAAGCCCTGAGCCCACATACCACCCCTTAGGCCTAGCACCCACCCAGTCCTATGGTCCCAGACAGGACATCCAATCCTAGCCCCTTGTAAGAAGTAAAAAAGAAAATGGGTTATATCTGATCACTCTCCTCCCATGGTCCACATGGTCCATCTTCTCCTTCATCATCCCCCCCCTTCCCCTGTCCCCCTTCTCTCCTTCTTACTACAAATGTCTATACCCCATTGAGTATATATGCTGTTTCCTCTCCTTGCCACCTCTGATGAGAGCAAAGATTCCCTCATTCCCCCTTGCCTTCCCCCCTTCCAAATCATTGCAATAGCTCATTGTAATAAAGAAAAATCTTATTATATGAAATATCTTATCCTATTCCTCCCCTTCTTTTTCTTTCTCCCATTACATTTCCATTTTATCTATTGACTCCATTTTTACACCACAATATATCTTCAAATTCAGCTTTCTCCTGTGCTTCATCTATAAAAGCTCCTTCTACCTGCTCTATTAAATGAGAAGGTTCATATGAGTATTATCAGTACCATTTTTCTATATAGGAACACATGTAGTTCATCATCATTGAGTCCCTCATATTTTCCCCTTCTCTTCCACTCTCTATGCTTCACTTGAGTCCTGTATTTGAAGATCAAACCTTCTGTTCAGCTCTGGCCATTTCAACAGGGACATTTGAAATTCCCCTAGTTCACTGAAAGTCCATTCTTTTCCCCTGGAAGAGGATGTTAAGTTTTGCTGCGTAGTTGATTCTCAGTTGCATTCTAAGCCCTTTTGCCTTCCAGAGTACTATATTCCAACCCTATGAGCTTTTAATGTAGTTGCTGTTAAGTCCTGTGTGATCCTGACTGCAGTTCCATGATATTTGAATTGTGTCCTTCTGGCTGCTTGTAATATTTTCTCTTTGACTTGGGAGTTCTGGAAGTTGGCTATAATATTCCTGGAGGTTGTTTTTTTTTTCAGTCTCTTTCTCAGGGGTATTGGTGGATTCTCTCCATTTCTATTTTGCCTTCTGCTTCTAGGATATCAGGGCAATTTTCGTGCAGTAATTCTTTGAAAATGATGTCAAGGCTCTTTTCCTGGTCATGACTTTCAGGTATTCCAATAATTTTTAAATTATGTTTCCTAAATCTGTTTTCCATAGCAGTTGCTTTTTCAATGAGATGTTTCATATTTTCTTCTAATTTTTCATTCTTTTGGTTTTGAAGTATTGATTCCTGATTTCTCGTAAAATCAGTAACCTCCCTCAGTTCCATTCTTTGTCTGAAGGATTTGTTTTCCTCAGAGAGCTTTCTTATCTCTTTTTCCATCTGGCCAGTTCTGCTTTTTAAAGCATTCTTCTCCTCAATAACTTTTTGAACTGTTTTATCCATTTGACTTATGCTGGTTTTTAGCATGTTATTTTCTTCAGCATTTTTTTGGATCTCCTTGACTAAGCTGCTGACTTCATTTTCATGTATTTCCTGATCTCTCTCATTTCTTTTCTCAATTTTTCTTTTATCTCCTTCATTTGATTTTCAAAGTCTTTTTTGAGCTCTGTCATCATCTGATCCCAATTTTTGTTTTTCTTGGAGTCTTTAGATGCAGGAGCTTGTGCTTCCTCATCTTCAGATTGAGTGTTTTGATCCTTCTTGGGATCACAGGCAAAGTATTTCTCAATAGTGTTCCTCTTTTTTCTCTGTTTACTCATTTATCTAGCCTGTGCCTGGTTTTGGGGTGGTTCCTGAGCTTTCAAGTGTGTGAGGCTCTGTCTTCCCTCCTGGTCTGTGAATGACCATAAGTGCACCCCTCTGCCATGGGGCTGAAGTGGGGAGTCCCTACTGTTCTATGGGGGGCCTAGACTGCAATCAGGATCTGAATGTGGTCAGAACTCCAGAGTCCTGTTCCAGGGACAGAGGACAGAGCTCAGCAATCTCTCTCCAGTCCCCTCCCTAGTCTCAGCACTCATGCCCTGGGAGCTCCTGCTTACCAGCTCTGCCTGCTTCCAGTTTCTGGATCTGAGCTGCCACAACCTGCTTGCTATGTGCCCTGAGGGCTGGGCTTCACGTGCTCACTCGGGTAGAGGGTCCCCTGCTGATCCCCCAAGTTGTGCTTGCTGCTCCCTGGGGTCTAGGTCAGGAAACTACCTTCACTGCCATTGGCTCTAGCAGGCCACCCCTCTGGTGGGCCACCCCTCTGACCCCATGGAGCCAAGCCTTTCTGCTCTTCTCCAGCTTACCTTGGGTTGGAGAACTGCCTCACTGTATCCCTCTGTGAATTCTGTCTCTCAAAAATTTAGAGTCTTTAGTTTGTAAGTTTTGATTGAGAGCACCTAGGAGATGGTCCTCTCCTGTTGCCATCTTGGCTCTGCCCCCAGCCCATTTTACTTTTAAAGAGTTCTAAGAATTAGGAAACTTTCCTTTTATGGAGTGGAAGCCAATGTATGCTTGTTATTCATTGTTACTTGGAATAAATGATTCTGCCACATCCTAGCTCTTTTCATACATCATAGAATTACAGAATCAAAGAATTTGAGAATTGGAAAGGACCTCATCAGTCATCTAGTCTAATTTATAAAAGAGAGTTATGTTCCATAGTATATCCCACCCTACCTAAGGTCTGTCCTCTCTAGGTCTAATATCTACAGTTCTTTCAAGTGATTGCCATATGGCTTGATTTCCAATTCTTCTGGACAGATGAGGTCTGATAAGGGTAGAATACAGCAGAATACATTTCCCTTGTTCTGACACAATGCTTCAATTAATTCAGTCTAAGATTATATTGTGAGGTAGTATATAGTCAGACTTGGAGTCAGGAAAACTGGGTTAAATTTTTGCTTCTCTTATATACTGTTTGTGTGACCATGGACAAGTAATTTAGCTTCTCGATTTCTTAAGCAATTTTCTAAGACTGTATGCTATTGATGATCAGTCAATCTGTAGCTATGGAAATACAAGTCAAAACTTGTATTTATGATATCAGTGAAATAATAGGTGTGGATCAAAGCAAGTTGAGGTTATCTGGTTTTGGATCAACAATCATGCTACTAAAATCTGATTGAAAGTCTTTTTCGGGGGCAGCTAGGTGGCACAATGGATAGAGCACTTAGAAAACCCTAGTTAATAATTACCTAGCTGTATGGCTTTGGGCAAGCCATTTAATCCCATTGCCTTGCAAAAAAAGTCTTTTTCACATATACTTTTGACTAGCTACATCTTTCATTTTATACAGTTGATTTTTTTTTTCAGCCTTAAGTGTAGGACTTGATATTTATCCCTATTTTTTTTAGATTTTTCAAGGCAATGGGGTTAAGTGGCTTGCCCAAGGCCACATGGCTAGGTAATTATTAAGTGTCTGAGGTCAGATTTGAACCCAGGTACTCCTGACTCCAAGGCCGGTGCACTATCCATTGCACCACCTAACCCCCCCCCATTTATCCCTATTTAATTCTAATTATATATTCAGCTAACTATTGAGGTTTTTCAAAATCCTTTATAACCCCATTTTTGCCATTGTTATATGTTAGTTATTTTTGTTCATCTTCCTATCATCCAAAATTTTTATAAACACACTGCCTATGCTGATTAGGGAAGGGCAAAGGATAGACCTATTAAATATATGAGTGCCAAATAAGGACTGCTAACTAAAAAAGCATGGTTTTAAAAAAAGGAATATAAATATAAGTAGAATATGAATTGACAGTGGTAGAATGTTTCTATATTCCTTTGCTTCAATTCTCCTAGGCAGATATTGTGTCTAAGTTATCTTCAAAGTTCTGCAAGAATCTTATATTCCCAAAATAAGGTCTGATTCCTACATTATCTTCAGGAATTTTTTTCCCTAGCTCGCACAAACATTTTTTAATATAAGATCCCTCTACTATTTCTCCCCATTCTACTAATATACAGAGATAAGATGACAATCTGACAATCCATGAAACTTGTCCAAAGAAGGAGCACAATTACAAACATATAAAATAATATCAGAACTTACATTACGATAAACAAAAACTCGCAGTTTCTTGCCACCTAGAGTGTCAAGGGTCTGTCCATGGTACAGATACTTGGAAGACAGCTGGTCTTTAATAATGTGATTCAGAAGCAAATTCTTCATATTGGCATCGACATAAGGGACACCATCTGTAAGAGAATATTTATTAAGGTTCAGTGAGGTATATTTTTTTTTACAATCAACAAACAAACTGAATATAGTAAAAACACCTGCCACTCACTGAAATTTAAAAATTCATTATCTGACTCTTGAGTGTAGAAGAATCAGATCCTAAAGTTTAACTTTACCAAATTCTGGAATCTAACTGTGAAGATATCCAGAGAATGGCTAGGGTCAAGGTGATAAGTTTTGAATAGGAAGTTTAGAAAGCACTCAAAGGTTGAAAATGCTTTGCTTCCTTCCTCCAATGTCATGACTCTTATAAGAAATGAAATTGATTGACTACACTTTAGGGTGTTTACGATCCAGACTTGTGATTTTTTTGGTTTGGGGAAGAGCCAAAATGGAAATTCTTTCCTCCAGTGTACAGAAAACAATCTCATTTGTAGCATATTCTTGGATAGTTGTCTGGGGCATTGAGAGATTAAATGACTTGAATGGCATATGCCAGTAGTGTCAGAGGCAGGATTTTAACCTACCTCTTCCTGACTTCAAGGTAGCCTTCTATTCACTATGTCATAAACTGCATCCCTTACTTACCATTATATCTCTCAAATGATCTCATAAACAAAGTACACAAAAATAAATAATTTTTTTTAGGTTTTTGCAAGGCAAATGGGGTTAAGTGGCTTGCCCAAGGCCACACAGCTAGGTAATTATTAAGTGTCTGAGACCGGATTTGAGCCCAGGTACTCCTGACTCCAGGGCCGGTGCTTGATCCACTGAGCTACCTAGCCACCCCTAAAAATAAATGATCTTTGCCCAGAATACACAGACTCTATTTTTTAAAGAAGTGATTCTCAGTCACCTTTTTCTCACACATTTTTTACTGATTAAAACACCAAAAAGTCTTAAATTTACCCAGATTAGTACCTCCTCTCTCTGTGGCATTAAAGTACAAATTATTTAATGAAGCTAAGATCCCATGTGTATTGTACTCATTATTTGAAATGGAGCAATGGGGAAGAGGTTGGTAGTGGAGAGAGAGTCTTTACTCTCTAAACTATCAAGCCATTTTTTTTGTGTCAACTTTACCTTTGAATGCAGAATTCAGAGGAGCAAGAAGGGTCAAGCTTTCTGTTCCAGAAAGATGGGAAATAAGGCCAGCTTGTTTATAAAGATCAATGGATGTAGAAACGTCAGACTCAGTAGCCAATTCCATTAGAGTCTTAGCTAAAAGAGAAAACAAAAGCTGGTTTCAAATTTTTAAATGATGTTCCTCCATTCTTAAGACACATCACACATCAGTAAAAATGTTATATTGGGAAGCAACAATCTCCTATAAAGAACACCAATGCAGAGAAAGTCCAGAGAATTTAGGATAATGATGTCTTGGAAAACTTAACTCTTAGCTATTATCAAACTTTACCTGAGTCTGGGATCAGTAGGTCATCCACATAATGGATGACTCCATTAGTTGCCAAGTTGTCCTTGTTTGAAATGATGGCTTTCCCATCAATAGTGAGTACATCACCATTACAACCCACCTCCAGGGTGTTGCCCCCCAGAGTCTCCATGGACATTCCTGCAATGATGGCTTCAGCACACATGGCTGATTTCAGGATGTGGTTCTTTAATAAGTCTGGAAAAAAAACAAGACATCTGAAAGCAAGAACTGAAATATCACAAACCTACATTATTGATAGAGCAGGATCGCAACATGCTAGAAGATGGAGAATGATCACAGGCAATTGTCATCGCTGTGCTGATGGATAGTGTCATATGCATTGGATACTGCTGCATCTATAATGGGAGGGCTAAGAAAGGACCCACCTGAATATGATTCAGAAGTTCATAAGATTTAAACAACAAAGAAGGGATTTTTCTTAATTCTCTCATTTTGGAGATGAGGAAACTGAAATAAATGACTTCTAAACCAGTACTAGTGAATAATTATGCTACCAGGGAAAAAACTGATTTTGGAAGGAGAACAACATTGCTGGTAAAAAGAGATAGCATTTGATATGAGTCAAAAGAGTGAGAGTATTGGAAAAATGAATAGAGAGTTTAGAAGATATGAGACACAAGGGAACCTGAGTTGTCTGGTCTCAGGTCTCCTTCCCTTCTGTTTTCTTGTGGTAGATAGGTATAAACACAGGAACACAGATGTGGTATTGGTGTTGGTTTGGCTTAGGGTCATCAAACAAACACATATGTGTGCATATGCGTGCATACACACACATGCACACACACAAATGGTATATACTTTATGAACAGCCAGTAATGGTGAAGTCGTGGAATTAGAACCAGTTTAACACTGTCACCACTGGGCTTGCCTGGCACATAAGTGCTTGATAAATTCTTGTTGGATTTCTTGATTCCTGACTGGTTTTGGTTCTTCTTAACTGTAGAGCATAATTTTGTATTCTCATGTTGTTGCACATTTCCTCTTACTATAGAATATGGGAATAGAAACATGACAGTCATCAGTGGGGGAAGTTATAGCATTGGAGAGTGATTTGGTTCTTTTTGCTCCACCAAAGGAGCCTGGGAAGAGCTTTTCCTATTGTTTGGTGTTTTCATTTCCATGGAAGGGCATGTGAATGCTTGTTGAATGTAGCATCTGCTAGAAACTTTGGAACCCAGCCCTATTCTGGGATGGACTTTAGTTACCTAGACTCTAAATCTAATACCTGTACCAGTGCTACTTTTGCCTATCTCTCTAGGGCAGATCTGAATGCTTTAAGGCTGACTCACTTGTCAGAGGGACAAGGACTCAACAACATCCAAAACTGAATATGGTTGAAGGTATTAGAGTGTATTAGAAAGAGACCTGAACCTGAAGTCAGAAAACAAGTCTATCATGTACGGTGTCGTATGGTCCAGGATAAACAACATATGCTGTCTGGACCTTAGGCTTCTCATCTGTAAAATGAGGAAATAGCACAAAATGGGTTTTAAAGTCTCTTTTAGCTCTAATAGTATGTTATTGTGTGGGTCCTATATATTCTATTAATAACAAGACTGCTCCCATATTTTCCTGGTTCCTTTTCCACCTTTGCAAGAATGTGAAAGATTCAAGACGAATGAATTGACAGGAAGTTAAAAAGACTTTGTTGCCTTTATTACCGATTCTGATGTTAAACTCTCTGCTCAGTCCTTCAGGAGCACGGTGGAACTACATCTGACTCTTGACTGACTTATTGCTCAAGTTACCTCAGGGGAAGTGAATTCAGCCTATTCTGATTTGAAACTCTTCCTCCTTTACCTGGCTTAACTCCTCTGGATTTTGGATAGATTTTTTAGAAGAGGCAGAAAAATGAAGTGTAAAGAGTTCTGAAGTTGGAGTCACAACCACTGCATTCAAATGGCAATACTGCTACTCATTCCTGGGTATTAGATCTGTATGGGTATGTCAGGTAGATTCAGGCACACACTGTCTCTAAAAGACTGGAAATTTACTATCTCACTTTTAAGGCTTGTGTTTTTAAGTAAAGTTTGTGAAAAAAATTGTTTAATTTAGTTTCCTTTGACAAACAAATACAAGGTCCTTTATTATTGAGTTCAAACATTGAATAAATATTTGCCTAAAATATGCAAAAATTCCAAGTGTGTCTGTCAAGGTACACACTTTATATGCCTATGTACTTATTAACTGTGTACTGCAACAAGTTAATTAATCCCTGTGGGCCTCAGTTTCTTTAACTGTCAAATAAGGTCATACAATATAACCTTCAAAGTCTTTTCCAACTCTGACTATGATCTTGTATTTACTATGCTTTTATGCATGCATTCCTAAGTTTAGCTGAACTACATCTCTCACATGGTTAAATGAGAATCATATGAATAATACTTATACAATAATTTATAAGCCAGCTATTTTGGGAAACATTTTTAATTTGAATAGATTCATGATCTTAAAGGAAAGGGTTATGACTTTCATAGGGGAGAAACCCTCCACTCTTTTGGAGATGCTCATGCACTGTAACTACTTAGGAGTCAAACTTTTGGTGATGAGTCTTTTCTGAGCTAATTAACTAGATTGACTCTTGTTGACGGACACAGTCTGCTGAGTTTGTACTGAAAGAAAGCCTTGTAACTTAAAAAGACTTGCCAGAACTTGTATCATCTTTATAAACCAATGAGGACTTTCAGTATAAGATTATTATTATTATTACTATCAATAGTAATAATAATGATAATGATAACTGCTATTACCAAAACACTATCTTCAAATACAGCCACTAACTTTGACACCAGGCTTTGATTTCTTTGATGAGGGGACCACCTACCTTTCAGTGCTTCAGGATCACCCAGAATACGGTTCAGGGTTTCTGGAGAGATCTTCTTAAATGCTTCATTGGTTGGGGCTAAGAAAGTGAATTGACCTTCACTTTCCAGCATAGTATTAAGGCCTGAAGCAGCCACAGCAGCCTAAAAAAAAGTAAATATGATCCCCATTTAGGGAATTCAATTCAAATAAAAATTTTTCTTAAATGCCTATTGTACAAGATGCCAAACACACTACAACCATGAAGACTTACAGAATTCTTACCCTTAAGCTGCATGTATTCTACGTAGGTTTTATATGACTCTTTTCTACAGTAAAAAAATTACAGAATATATGCAGCTGGCTTTAGACTAACCTGTCTTCAAAGGGTTTAAAATTTTAATGAAATCCTAAATCAAAATGCAAGGTAATTGTATCTCTGCCTACTAAGATGTATTAAAACCCCCTACTGCTGAATAATTAGATTAGCCTATGGCATATATTCTATTTTAGTGATCCTAATATTTTTTATGTTTTGTTTCTTTTTATTTTCTAGATGCATTGTGATATAATGGAAGGAAAGATGGATTTGGTGTCAGAAATCATAGGTTTAAATCTCAACTCCATCACCTAAATACTTATTGGATCTTTAGAAAATCTGACCTTGGATTAGACCTAAAAGGTCCAAGTTTTAATCTCTAAATTCTATAATCCAACAAATTAAAACAACCCTAGGATATCACCTCATAGTATCAGATTGGCTAAGATGACAGAAAAAGAAAATACCAAATGATGGAGGTGATATGGGAAAATAAGTAAACTCCTGGAGTCATAAACTAATCCTACTATTCTGGAGAACAACCTTAACTATGCCAAAGGGCTATAAAATTGTAAAATTATTAAAAGCTTTAAAACTAAAAAAAGCCCTTTGACCTAGAAATGCCAGCAGAAGACCTATACACCAAAGGGATCAAAGGAATAGGATTCATATGCACAAAAATATTCATAGTAGTTCTTTTTATGGTGGCAAAGAATTGAATACAAAGGGGATGCCTATCAAATGGGAAATGGCTGAACAAATTATGTGATATGATTGTAATGGAGTATTATTTTGCTATAAGAAATGATTAAGATGATTTCAGAAAAACATTTGGGAAGACATATGAACTGATGCGAAACTAAATTAAGTAAGCAGAACCAGGAGACCAGTGTTCACATAATAGAAATACTGTAAAGATAATCAACTGCTAAAAGGTTTAGCTACTTTGATCAATATAATGATACACCTAAAAATGCTATACACTTCTAGCAAGAGATCTAGTGAACACTGAGAACAGATAGAAATATATTTATTTATTTCCTTTATTTTTCTTGTTTTTTAACCTGGGGCTTGGCTAATGAAGAAATATGTTCTTCATGGGGATCATATTTTTTGCTTTCTCAATGGGTGGGAGAGAAGGTGAAGGGAAGAAGAAGAAGAATTGGAATTGGAAACTATTTAATCAAGAACCCAATTCTATGATCTATTATTGTAAATAATACCTTAGGAGAAGTCCTGTGGAAATGCAGAAGCAAATAGATTACAGAATTCAACAGTGAAAAGAAACAGCCAGTATAGCATAGTGGAAAGGGTATTGTATTTACAATCAAAGGACCTATTTTCAGATCCAAGCATGGTCACATAGTATGTTTGTGATCTTGGATGCATGACTTAATTGATGTGAACCTCAGTTTCCTCATCTTTGGAAACACAATGGTTGTATTAGGTGAACCCTAAGATTCTTTCTGATTCTGAATCTATGATCCTCTTCCCCTTCAGAATTCAGCTAGTCTATGGAAAAACTAGACCCATATCAGCCTGGATCCAGAGTTTTTCAATTTAGCCTTGGAAATCTCCAGGGAAACAGATACCATAATCTCCTTTACTCCTTAATTCTGATGTTTCATGGCTATTGTGGCCAGGAAGTTTACTTCTCAAGGAATTATGAAATTGCTTACAAAACAGTTTCATTTCCTCTTGTTCAATTGCTCAAATGGGGTAGAGAACAATTTCTCCTACCCATGTAGAAAGGCAAATGTCCAGTGAGACCAGTGAAGCAAGAAATTGCTTCCCTATAGTCATACATGGAAACAGGAGCTAAGCCAACAATTATAACCCTGATTCCCAAGTCTCATACTTTGTCATCATCACTTGTATAGCCTCTTATGAAAAAAAATGAGTATGTCTCAATGCAAAGGAGTCAAGGTTTCCAGAAATCAATTCCTGACAGACCACTTGTTCTAGATTAATGAACTGAAAACCAGGTCCATGAAAGAGAGAGAGAGAGAGAGAGAGAGAGAGAGAGAGAGAGAGAGAGAGAGAACAAATATTTTCACACATGAGGCAAGTGACCCTGGTGAGGCTTGAGGTAAGAGGCATTGGGACTGGGAAAGGACTTAGCTGGAACATGGTTGCATGGGGTGGGGGGAGGTTGTCTATTTTAGCTAATTATTATATACATGTGTTCAATTCAGTAGTTTTCACACTGCTGAAGACCAACAAGTATAGTAAGCACTCTCTAAATGTCAGCGCCCTAGAGCAAGCCCCAATCAAAACTCCTTAATTCCTATCTAGAACTGATGTTTTACTGTATGTATATATATATATATATATATATATATATGGTAGACAGTAGTTAGTCTAGCATTCAATAAAAATATCAAAATAAGGAGAGAAATAAAGGTATAATGAGCACAACGAGCATTGAACTTAGAGTCATATTTTCTGGGTTCTAATTCTGATCTTTAACATTTATTAGACTTATAAATTTGAATGTCATAGACCCTTATCCTCAGGTTCCTTTATTTATAAAATAGGGATAATAATATTTGTACTACTTATCTCATAGTGTTATTGGAAGGAAAGTGCTTTGTAAATCTTATCATATAAATGTGATTTACTGTTATTTTTAGGATAAAATGTAGAATTATATAAAAATTATATTCATAAAGTCCAAGTAGCAAATAAAGAAGTCAGAAACTCCATTAATCAAAGTGGGTCCAGTTTCATTTTCTTACAGTCCTGGACATACTCTAGAGGACCATACAACCCAGTATCTTGCGTGTTTCAGTCAGAAGTCCAGATGTGACCTAGTTTGAAATAATAATAACAAACAAGTGAGCTAATCTTCAGTGCCCAAGAAAATCCCTCTATTTCTGTTGGTGAAGCCAATAAGATTAGATGGTTTTGCAACTAAGAAGGAGAGACCTAGGAATAAACACACTGAAATAAATGTTAATTTTAGTATATAAACTCCAAATGATTGCTACTATAATTAATTTCATAATATGCATTTTTAAGAAATTTATTCCAATTCTTCCATTGAAGTAAGAATTTTTTCCTGACCACTCAAATATTGTATTTCTAAAGTTAACTATTGACTCTAGCAGAACAAGTAGCATTTGTCCAAGTAAAGTGCTTACCCGAAGGGTTTCAAATGTATCTTCAATCTCAATGAATTGTTGGATACTGTTGGTAGTGGTAGAAATGACCTTGTCTATGAGGTGGACCACACCGTTGGTAGCATGGTGGTCTGCTTTTAGCAACCTAGCACAATTGACAGTAACAATCTGCAAGAGGAGGAAATAGGGAACAGGAATTGGAACAGGGTGGAAAGAAAAGTCTTACATAAAATGAACTCAGAATTTCATTTCCTCAGATTGATAATGGTCTTGCATTAGCAGGATTCTCTTACATGCTATATTCTTTCAATTAAACTCCATATGGAATCTAGTGTTATCTTTTCAAATGCCTCATTCTGTGGGGCACTTCAGTGAGGTGAGAGTTTCTGTGAACCATACCTAATCCTTTTATTAATTCTCCTGTAATCCCTAAATAAAAACTATTAAATTTTCAGAGTTTTACCTAGTCAAATATTGAGGACTATTATCTATGTTATGTGGATTTTTTTTAACCTCACATAGTTTAAAATAATTTTGAGTGGACCTGTGATTTGAGTGGTATATTGTGCTTCCAGTGATTTCTTTGATAGAATGAATTCTTAATAAACAACTTCTTTGACTAATACTGGTTGATACATTCTCTACAACTTAAGAGAGTTGGAGAGTTGCCTAAAACATTAAAAGTTAAATGACTTGCTAGAGTCTTACAATCAGAATGTGTTAGAGGCAAGACTTAACTCTCCCTGGTTTTCCTGGCTCTGAGGCACTCTCTCACCCCTCACTCACTTGCTTTCTCTGTCTCTCTGTCTCTTTGTCTCTCTGTCTCTCTGTCACTCTGTCTCTCTGTCTCTCTCTCTCTCTTTCTCTCCACAAAACCACACAAACTAATATAGTAGACAAACCTCTCAGAAAACAAGTTCTACTGAAGATGGTAGGTCTTGATAAAGAGCAATAGTATATAAATAAAATATGCTCCTATTCTGGAAAATAGCATGGCATAGTGGATGGATAGAAGATTAAAAGTCTTTGAGTCAGAAGACCTAGATTCAAAACATACCTCTATAAACATACCAACTGGATATCTGTGGACAAATGATTTAACTTCTCAATTCCTAAGACTGAAAGCTACAGACAAGTTGCTGATCTGTACCAATGCTTCATAGAGAGTTTGACATACTAATCAAATTACAGGTCTGGACAAAAAAATTATTTACTTACCCCATTGGGGTAATGATGGATATGGATGCCTGAGTTCTGGTACATAGAAGTTAGTGTTGTTCCATGTTTCAGCTCATCAGTCAAGACTCGTCTGTCTACCATGTGGTATCGAAGTGCATTGAGTAGTTCAACGTTGACATTGCTGACCAAGGAATCCAGAACTTCCTGGGAGAAAGAAAGGAAGCAAAGAAGAAAGAAAAGTCTGTATATCTGGTAACAGTTCTTATGGTGACAGTCCCTTGTCTAGCGTCTGATACTAGTTGAGTTTGATCACAATTTTTAGATGCAATCTAACTTCCTAAATAGGTCACCCAGTCTATGAAAACAACAGGTAAAAAGTTTAAACCCAGGTTTCACCAGGGTTCAGTAAGGGAAAAAGGAAAGTTTTCTGATGTGGTAACACTTCTTTATCTGTGGACTCTTTCTAATACAATTTCACCCTTTATTATACATTGATTCTGACAGAAACATGAATATTTATAACAAAAGAAGCAAAAATATCCCAGAAGTAAATTATCATTCTCTTACAGCAGACAGAGCACCCCAGGCCTCATTGCTAGGAGCAAAGATTGTGAAACTTCCTGGACCTTCCATCTCAGGTCTCAGTTTCTCAGTCCTGTCAGTGTAAAGTTGAGTGGTGGTAGATCCAACAATACCCAAGGTCTCATAAATGTTTGAGAGAGGCAGTGCTGCAAAGATCAAATGGTGTATTTTTAAAAAATAGACAACGATTGGTTACATCAGATGTGACAAACTCAACCCATAAAAGTGATAAAGCAGATAAAAATGTAATTGGGAAATGTTTAACAAAATAAAGAAAATTATAATACAAGTAAGATAATGTTAATTTCTAGTTTCCAAAATCATTATATAGCCTGGAGAGAAAATTTCCATTTGAATTTGACACCATTAGTCTCCCTTTCTAAGGAAGATTTAATGTTTGATAGGTTATCAGTGAATTGAAGCCTGAGGGCCAAAATTCCTATGAAACACAAATGCTTCACTTATTCCTGAGAGGTTCATTCTGTATTAAAGTCATCTTAATTATTTTCCAAAAGATCCCGAGGTAGAAGTAGGTAATAACTATTCCAGAATGTATTAATTAGGGGAAGACTATAGGATCAAACAATTATTTTCTTCATAGCCAATTGCAAGTAAATTGTACAAGTAAGATTGTTGGAAACTCTTTGGTAAATTTAGAAGCATCCATTTCATATCCTCCAAAATTAGTGTATGAGTTATAAATAATCTCATTCTTATATAGCTCACTAAACTGATCTTTGCTACAGAATAATTTGAATGAATGAACTTCAGAATCCTCATTTGAATTGAATTATACTTTATTTCTTTAGAAACATTCTATAAATCTCATAGATTTTCTCCCTAGAAGGCATGAATTCACATATCAGTATGCTAAGCTACAGGCATTTTTAATAGATGGTAAATCTGAGTTCTAGTAGTAAAATGATATGCTCAAGGTCAGTCTTCCTGCTCCCTTTCTTTCCCCCCAATCTCTGCTATCATTTCGCCAATAGCAGTATGTCCCATCTATGAATAACATTTGTCCACCCCTTCCATGACCAGGGTACCAAATGTTATTGCATATTTTTCTGTATCTTAGATTTTTATAGAATTTATGTAGAAGGTTGAAAATACATCAAAGGAAAAGAAATCCATTCAAGGATAATATAGTGTGTGGGGGACAGGGAAGATACTAAAATAAGAGGGATATTCAATGAAAGATTCAAGGAAAATTTACCTGTGGACATACAATTTTTTGCTGTGTCAGTATTTTTATATTTCTCTTATAGTCATTAAACTAGATCTCCAAATTAAAAGCTAATTTTTCCACATGGCAGTACAAAAGGAAGCATTACTCATCACAAAAACTATTTGGGAAATACAGGCTGGCTTTGGTTATACTATCTAAATTAAAAATAAAAAGGATCATTTGTGGGATCCTACAGATCTCTTCAATTTCACTTGCTTCCTTACAGGGATTTTCTACTATGTATTCCCCTCCAAATCAGAAACGAGATGGGCCATTAGGCAGACACTGATGCTATGCACAGCTTGGAATTATTCCCGACCTGTTTTAACGGTCAAGATTAATAAGAGACAATGGACTCATTCCATCTAAGTTTATTCAAGAACATCTTCAAAATTAGAACTATCACCAGTCTCATTAAGGGAAAAAAATCTATCTCCCTGAAGTCAGGAATAACAAACATTGAAAGAAAGATGAGCATTATGCTTCCTCTAGATTCTTCTATTAGACTTTATTTTACACTAACCATACCAGTATGATTCTTAGAAATGTCAGAACAATATTAATGCTTCAGAATGCCACCCATTCATAATCTGAGAGTAGTGAAGCTCTATAGCCCCTCCCCTAGATTTTGAACCCTTTTTAGCTCCCCATATTGCTTTGTCAATAATTTAGGAACTGGTTTACCAGCAGGGCAGCCTTTTTCACCAGGGACCTTCTCATATCCAGGACAACATTCATAGCTGATGATTCTAGAATGATAAAAAAAAAAATAGCTTTAGGATAAATTTTTCAAAAACCTTTTCAAATGTCTTCACTTTTTATCACAATCCCTCCAAAAATAATCTCCATATTTAGATTTTTAAAAATCAACAAAATAGGAAAATATATTTTGATATTTCTTCGTAAATTAATTCAGTTCAATTTTATAAATATTTGCGAAATTCTTACTATTTATTCATTCCTTTGTTCAATGATTATTTGTTTAAAAACCTTTGCTGTAATGATAGCCCTTTAAATGTCTTCCTGATTATAAGTCCAGCATGCTTCCTTTCCTATGTGCTAAAAATTGAGGTAAAGCTATTAAGACTTGAGTAAGACTGTTTTCTGTGCTTCATACAACTGAGTGCATAGACATACACAATTACAATATAAAGTTACATGGCATTTTAAGACAAGGAAAAACAAAGTGCTATAACACCTAAGAAGGACATTTATATCTAACTAGGGAAAAGGAATGGAGATTGGGAAAGACTACATGGCAGAGATGACATTTAACATGTATAGCCCTTAGACAGCTAGGAGGTATTCCAAACATAAAGAATAATAGAAACAAAAACTCAAGATCCAGAGATTCAGAATATGATAAATTGTTCAGTTTGGTGGGAGCATAGTGGGGAAGGGAAAAGTTGAAGATAAGACCAAGAGGATAGGATCAGAGGGTCTTAGATTAGAGATGGAAGGATTCTAATCCAGGTACCTCATTTTGCAGAGGAGTCAGCTCTCCAGAGAGATTTCATAAGGCCATTTAGATTATAAATTACAAAGTCAATATTCAAGCATAGATCTTCTGAAAAATCTATCATTTTGACCCACCATATAGATTACAATGGGATCCAATCATAGAGAATTAGAAATGCCAGGTTAGGGTCTTTGGACTTTATTTGGAAGACAATGAAGAGTCTTTGAAGAAGCATGGCATAAGAATATCACGAGCCTGGGAGTTTAAAAACTGACTTTTGATTTTTGTCACTGACTCAGTGTGTGACTTTGAGCAAATTACTTCTCTTTCTGCAAGCTCAATTTTCTCTTCAAAATAAGGTTGAAGTAGATGTTCTCTATGAGCAATTCTAGCACAGACTCAGAATGAGAAATAGGCCAGTCTTTAAGAAATATGAAATACCTAAATATTTATGTCTTTGATATTCAATATTAAGACTTCTTTTTTATTTTATTTTTAACTAGTAAAGGTAAAAGAATGTTTAGATGGTGTAACCTACATTACTTTCACTGATCTAAACACAGATCTGATGGAATATTTGAGGGTTTTTTAAAAGGCAGCTAATGTCTTGTCAGAAGTAAACTTTCGATTTCAGTTTAAATACAGTTGAATGATTTAAAAATGTGAAATAAGGAAAATAGGAAGGTTCAAAACATTCTTTCTTACCTAATGCCATTCCATTACGAAAACTTTACTATCAAGAATCATTTACTTATTGCACTATAAGATAAGGCAGAACTTAACTGCATAGAATTCTTAGTTCTGTAATATAAGAAAATTATCCTTGGCTGTGTTATTACAGGAGAGAGAGAGAGGAGAGAGAGAGAGAGAGAGAGAGAGAGAGAGAGAGAGAGAGAGAGAGAGAGAAAGAGAGAGAGAGAAATGAGGTTTGGCATATTGAAGAATAATTAATAATCAATTAATTTTTCCAAAATTCAAAGTTGAAAGTCAAAATTTTAGGAAACAAAGACAAGAAGGTATTGGAAGAAGTCATTGATCTAGTGGTGGGCAGTCAAGGATTGTTAAGAGTTCATCATGTACACGGGTACCACATTTTACCACTGTGTTAGATAACTCATCCCAAGACAATTAGTTTTCTTTCCACTGAACTCAGTCTTTTAGCTTCAACATATGAAAGTACTGGAATGTTTTGTAATTCAATTGTCCCAACAAAAATTTTCAAAACTCCCAGAGGATGAAATAGTTATTTTCTCTGGTGAAAAAAAGATTTTGTGTGTGTGTGTGTTGGGGGGGGAAGAATCAACACAACAAGGGAGAATTGAAAATAAGGCAGAAAGGAAAGTAGAAACATGATGATAAAGCAGCAGGAAGAAATACAGAAAACTTTTTCTCAAGAGACTGTTCCAAACAGATTCATAAAAAGCACCAGACGGAATTCTGATGGGGAAATTCTGAAAAAGTCACAGAGTCACTTTTTTCCTAGCCTAGGTCAGCACAGGGAGGTAGAGAAAGAGGTTTGCAAATAGTGCAAAAAAAGAGACATGGGGGCGGCTAGGTTGATGTAGTGGATAAAGCACCAGCCCTGAAGTCAGGAGTAGCTGGGTTCAAATCCAGTCTCATACACTTAATAATTACCTAGTTGTGTGGCCTTGGGCAAGCCACTTAACCCCGTTTGCCTTGCAAAAACCTAAAAAAAAAGAGAGACATAGTCTGACCAGGATTGTGTCACAAAGGAACCAACCCAGGAGACACTATGCTCTAGAGCAAGAAGAGGTCCCAGATTCATACTGCGACACCCCCAGATTCCTGCCAGGTCCCTGCACAGACCAATACCAAGGCATTATAATAGAAACAAGGGCCAATTGACAGCTTTCTCGATGCTATCCATTTCTGGGAACTAGGTTAGAATGAGGTGGGTATCTGGCATTTCAGGATGGAGCTGTCTCTGGCTCTAGATAGCATACTAAGAGAGGAATAGGTTCTGAGGCAAGCAGCAGCAATATGGCTCAGATCCTAAGAACAAGGGAGTGGTAGGGAGGGTGGAAGTGGGAAGAATGGTTCTTAGTTCCAGTTTTATTAGCCCAATCTGAATTCTGCAGTGGAATAACCAGGGCAGGAAACTAAGAATAAAAGGGAGACTGCAGTTCTGTCATTCTGAATAAGTAGTGCTTTCAAGCTGACTGAGTCCAGTATCAGTCCACTATTATTCAGATCCCAAACCCAGGCCAAGAACTTATGGAACTCAGATCACAGAGAAGTGATCAGGTTTTCCCAGGAACAGATCATTTAGGGATCCCTAAAAGTTATCACATTTCCAATTTGAGTTGTCCCTGAGAGTTTGGAACAACACAACCCTCACTCAGACCTTTTTTCCCCCCAAGAAAGCCAGAGTCTAGTTATAACATCAATAGGAAGCTGACTGGAAGAATTGATAGATAAACAAAAAAAATCCCGCTATAAAAGTTATTATGGTAACAAGAATGTTAAAGACAGAAATCCTGAAGAAGAGAATAATTTCAAAATATCTGTAAACTAGACATCAAAGAAAACACAGCTTAGCCACAAATTCAATTAGAGTTACTGGAAGATAAAGCAAGGATTTTAAAAATAGTTAAAATATTTTTGTTAGTAAAATAAGGGTGCTAGAGGAAAACTGGAAAAGAAATGAGAGCTATGGAAGAATTAGAAAGGGTTTCAAAAAACAGAAAGCAATGCCCAAACAACAAATTTTCTGAAAATCAAAATAGACCAAACAGAAACCAATGACACTATGAGGCAAAAATAAATGTTAAAATAAAGTCAAAAGATTGAAAAAATTGAAGAAAATATAAGCTATATCACTGGAAAGGCAGCTAAATGTGGAAAAACAAATATAAGAGAAATTTTTTAAGAATCGTTGTTCTACCTGAATGCTATGGGGGAAAAAAAGCATAGACATCACAGCTTAAGAAATCTTAAAAGAAAATTGCCCAGATCTCTTTGAACTAGAAAACAAAATGTAAATAGAAAAAATTCACTTGTTACCTTCTGAAAAAGAATAAGGTAGTTGCACTAAAATGAGTGGGAAAAGTAGCATTTCATAGAAGAAAATTTTATGATGATGAAATCATTACATAATAAAATTATGTAATAAAAACATAGCAAAATCATTCAATTGATAAGTGTCTATGGATATGAATAGGAACTCTTCAGGGGAAGAAACCTAGGCTATCTTTAGCTTTAGAAAATAAAATACCAAATCACTATGAATTAGAGAAATGCAAATTAAAACAGTTTTGAGATTCTACCATCATATTGTTAAAGATGACAAAAAAGAAAATGATAAATTTTTCAGAGGCTATAGGAAAATACACATTCCACCTTTCTAAAAAACAATTCATATCTATAAAAAAGTTGCTAAGCAATAAATACCCTTTGACCTATCTATAATCCACATTTCCCCAAAAGATCAAAGAAATAGGAAAAAGTCACCTGTACAAAAATATTTGTAGTTATCTTTCTATGATCACAAAAACTGGAAACTAAAGAAATATTCAACAATTGAAGAATGGATGAATAAGTGGTGGTATATGTCTGTATTGAGATAACACTGTTCTATAAGAAATGAGGAAATAGATGATTTTCAAAGCATGGGGGAAGATATATAGATTGGTGCAAAATGAACTAGCAAAGCTAGAAGACAATTTGTGATATAGCAATGATGTTATAACAGTGTTTTGAAGACTTTTCTAAAGTGATAAACACGATGTGCAGAGCCAGGAGAATAATTTATAGAATAAAAGCATTATAAAAACAATTTTGAAAGCAATAAGAAAATAATCAACATGATCATAGTTTGATCAATACAATGAGAATTCAGGAATCTAAAGGACTTATAACAAAACATACTATTCATCTGCTGTCAGAGGGGTGATCAATTTAGGATGCAAAATGAGACATGGATAAGATACCGAGATGATTTGTTTTGCTTAACTGTGCATATTTATTACAAGAAATTTTTTTCATTTTTAATGGAATAAAAGAGAAAATACATTTCTATTAATTAAAAAGAACAATTCAGAGAGATGAGAAAATACTATAGATTTCGAATGTTTGCATGTATTTTCTTTTTTAAAATTTAAATATTTGTTTGTTTTTCCAAATACATGCAAAAGTAGTTTACTCCAATTATTATTTTGCAAGGTTTTGAATTTTGCATTTTTCTTCCTCCCTCCCTTCCCTGTTCCTCTCCCTGCTCCCCACCCCCCAAATTAAAAGCAATCTAGGTCCTGCATTGCATGTATTTTAAATGAGGTAAATATATTGCTAGGCTTATGTAAGTGTTTCATTTAGTTACAAGAAATGGCTCATAGAGTGGGGGTAATCTATAAATACTTACGATGTTAAAAAAATAAAACATCAATAAAACTTAAAAAAAAGAGATAAGGGATCTTGAGCTACTCTGACAGAAGATTTTAAAACAGGTTCAATGCTCACACCAAGCTATGAATCCAATTCAATCTTCCAAATACAAATCCAACATTTGTTAATTGCCCACTATATGCAAGGTACTAGTTGCTGGAAATTCAAAGACAAAATAGTATCTATCTTCAAGGAGGTCACATTCTAGTAGGAGAATGCAATATATAAATGAATAAGCATTTAAATGATTTGAGGAAGGAGAAAATTCTATATTTAAGGAGATCAACAAAGACTCCCTTTTGGGAGACTGATCAGAAACTAAGAAAACTAAACTAAGAAAGCTGAGGTTAAAAGAGAATATATTTCAGGCTTCAGGATTACTCAAACAAAGGAATACCAAGTGTAGGAAACAATGAACAGCCTAATTTGACTGGAACATGGAATATATGAAGAAAAGTCATTTAAAATAAGACTAGAAATATAATTATTAAGCAGGCAATTGTCCCCAGTAGTGTAGTGGGCAGAGTAGCAGAGTTAGGAGCTTCCCAGCTTGTCATGTTAGCCTGAGCTTCAGTTTCCTCATCTATAAAATGGGAACAATAATAACATCTAAATTTCAGAGTTGTTTATAAAGATCAGATTTGATAATATGTGTATGATGCTTGGCACACTTTAAAAGTGCTGTACAAATGCTAGGTACTATTATTACTTAAGGAAGAGGATGGATTGGAAGAGGGATTCAAACTAGGGGAACTCTTCAGAGCTCAGTTTGTCTTCAGACCAGCCTTCTGGGACTCAGTATTTTTGTGGTTGATGAAAAAGATTTTCCCCTCCTTTGGAAGGGAACTTCAGAAGAACTAGTTGTACCCAGCCTTTACTGGGACTGAATGTCTATATATTGCTAATGGATATGATCATGCAATTTCTTGGGGATGTGCACCTGTAAAAGACCCCTCCTCATTTTATTTTAGTTATTTTTTTCAAGGCAGTGGGGTTAAGTGGCTTGCCCAAAGCCACACAGATATGTAATTATTAAGTGACTGAGGCCAGATTTGAACTCAGGTACTCCTGACTCCCGGGCCGATGCTCTATCCACTGTGCCACCTAACCGCCTCTCCCCATAATTTTAAAGAAGTCATTTATGTGAGTTACTTGGCCTTGAATACTTTTTTCTTGGAAATGACAGCATAGCTCAACCATCTGTTCCCTGTTTTATTATTGTATATGGACATAACTAGCCATTGAAGGATGAGCATAAAGGACCCAAACATGGAGGCTAGGGTACTTGAAAGAATATCAACCAATACAACCAGAAGGACAGACATAACTATAAAAGAAAGAGCCAGGTGTTGAACTTATTAATAAAAAAAAACCAGTTAGATTGTACCTCTCAGTATCAGAGTAGACTGATATCAAGGAAAAGTGAACATGCCTACTCCAAGCAAGAGATGTTTCTGCCTGAGAACAATAGTGAGAAAACCTATAAATAGTAGAGAGGAGCAAAGAATATTCTATCACCTGTTAGTGCAATATGTTAGAGGGCATAAAACTTGGATCCAGTTCTGGAGAAGATGTTCATGGATGAAATGCCAGAGCAAGAAGTGTAAAAAAGGAAAGGAAGTTGGTTAATAGAATGGATTGCTTAAATTTAGTTACAAAAAAGCTTCTTCCCTGAAATAACCTTTTATTTAAGTATTCTTCAGACCCTTAACTGAATCGAGGCATCATTACCAAGTACAATTTATTAAGGCTTATAATACTGACTCTGTAAAAATAATCATAATAGGGGCAACTAGGTGGCGCAGTGGATAGAGCACCGGCCCTTGAGTCAGGAGTACCTGAGTTCAAATCTGGCCTCAGACACTTAATAATTACCTAGCTGTGTGGCCTTGGTTAAGTCACTTAACCCCATTGCCTTGCAAAAAAAAAAATAATAATAATAAATATGAGAGAGGATTCAAAACAAGGAAAATTTGTGTTGAAGTAAAATATAATTGGGAAATATTTAACAAAAGAATAAAAAAATACATTTGAAAACTAAGTCAATATGTGACTCATAAGGATCCTTATTTAAGTAATAGTGATTCCCTATTTCTAATTGAATTTGACATCACCAATCTAGAGAAATCTCTAAGGTTATATATTGTAGAAAAGATGATAATCTATATAGGTGAATGGAGTTTCCTCACCCTGAATTTCCCTATATAATGAAATCACTGGCACTGTCCCTTTCCTTATTGTTTTTGTTACTGATGTTATTGCACCATCTATCACTAAGAGGTCAGCTTGCTGGTGGAAAGTCTGTCCATATTTGGCTAAGTATTTAAGTATTACCATGCTTCCTAATATCTTACAGGCTCCTATAATATTATTATTACTAATCATAAAAGTCTACCTCAGATATGAAGTGCAACTTGTGGGTAAGATAAATACATAATTAGGATGGGTCAAAAGCATAAATATAAGAACAAAGTGTTTTTAGTTTTCTTTCCATCTCCTCTTAATCTGCATTTATACTTTAATCAGATGAAGAAGGAAGTTTGAATTTTCCATTTATAAATTAAGTTCCAATGAAGTTAAATGAAAAGAAGAAAAAAAAATCACCATCTCCTCCATGTGCTAGCCCTTCTGTGATCACTGTCAGTGCCTGGGGATAAGCTGAACTTCATTAAGGGAGGAAAAGAGGGGTACAGACTCATCTAAGCAAACACATTCTCTTTCAGGGTTTTCTAACAGAATCTTAAAACAAACCCAGATTGATTATCTAAATATAAGCAATTCTTTTTCTATAATCCTGATTATTTTTACTTTTAGCTTTTTTTTTTCAGGGTCCCAATCTTAGGAAAGCAATACATTTTTTAATGATTTGTTTATTTATTTTCAAATTACTACATAATCTTGCTATGAAAGCAAACATAAATCTCCCTCCCCACAAAAGACAGAGAAACCTCAAGAGAAATAAAGTGAAAGGAAAAAAGGTATACTTTAGTCTGTGCTCAGATACTCTGGGAGAGGTTTTATTATTTATCATAAGTCCATCAGAGTATTTTCCCACCATTGCTATTGTTAACTGTATTGCCCTACATTATATTCCTCCCCAATCCCATTTATCTATTCTCTCTCTGTTCTATCACCCTGTCCCTCCTCAGAAGTGGCAACAAATTTTTAAACCTTTTTTTTCACTACTAAAAGATTTTCTATTCTACAAGGACTGGAACTACAGAATAAACTTGCTCAGTACTCTGAACTGAAGCACATGGACTTGATTCAGACGAATTCTGGAAGGTTTGTATAAGTGATTTAAATTTTGGAATATTTGGGTAGTTTATGCAAGCTACTGAATGTATAGACCTGTGGTTCTGTTGATAATGGGCCATGACTGACTTTCTCAGCATCTAGTGAGCATGTCCTACTTCTCTGGGTCATTTGCTTATGTTACTCATGTTATTGAATACCCTTCTGGTTTCATAGGAGGATTGAGTATTTCCCTTATGAAGCACATCATGAAAGGGGTACTGGGGAGCAAGGAATATTCCCACTTCTCCTCCTATTGAACAGGAGCTTTGAAAGAGAAAGCAGCCATATTTAACGAGGAGAGTACCAAGAAATATGAGGTCCTCAGTGTGGAGGACCAGGTAGAGAAAACTGGATTTCAGTGAGCACAAGAATAAAACAATAATAACTAGTATGTATAAAGATCATACTTTAAAATTTATAAATCATGTTATAATATCTAACAGGTATAAAGATAGTACTTTAAAATACAAGGATCCAGGACAATTTCAAAGGACTCATGATAAAAAATATTATCCTCCTCCAGAAGATAGAATTTCTCCTCCAGAGAAAGAATTGATAGAGTCTGAATACAGATCAAAGCATACTATTTTTCACTTTTTATGTTTTTTGTCTGTTTTATTTCATAATATGATTCATAAAGAAACATTTTTTTTCATGATTGCACATGTATAACATATCAAATTACTTCCCAACTCAGGAAGGAGATGGGGGGGGATAGAATTTGGAATTTAAAATTTAAAAAAAAGAATGCTAAAATCATTTTTACTTACAATTCAGAAAGACATTATTTCAAAGAGAAATACATAGCACTTTAAATTTTACAAAGCACTTTACACGGATAATCTCATCTGATCCTCATGACAACTATGTGAGATAGGTACTGAGGCTGAGAGAAATTAAGTGACATTATGGAGTTTTTTTTTTGTTTTGTTTTTGCTTTTGTTTTTTGCCCAGGGTCACAACATCTAGTTTGAGTCTGGATTTGAACTCAGGTCCTTCTGATTCCAGTGTTTGTACTTTATTCACTGTACAACCAAGATGCTCCTAAGTGACTTTCCTTGAACCAGCAAATATTTGAGCAAGGATCTGAACTCTTCTTCCTAACTTCAAGTCCAGAACTGTGCCACTAAGTCACTTCAATACAAGGAAACAAATATAAAAAAGAGGTGTAAGGTGAGGAGAAGGTCATTAACAATAAATGGAGGCTTCAGAAGACACTGGAAAAAGAAGACAAAATGAATAGGGTCTAGGGAAATCTAGGGCTGAGTTTTTTTATGACCTGGGGCTAGAGAAGTGAATGGCATATGCTCTTTGCAGCTATCCTATGCTTATCTCAGCTGTCCAGCATGGCTCTGGTCCCTAGTCATACAATGTGGTACATTTCAAGATAGAAGGAGAGAAGAATATGGCAGCTTCAGGACCTTGAGGAATGACAATCTAGAGGCATGGCAATAGAGGAGCTGTTCTTTATTGAGGAAGAGGGGGACAAAACACATTCCTTTCAGTCACACTGATGCCTAGTGGTCTCTCCAGCAAGCTCTGGTTCTGGGATTGGAAAGACTGCTTCATACTAGCTATAATCAGTAAGAGTTCAATTCCCAAATTTTTGACACAGGACTTAAGTGGCAATTTCATAGTCCTGGGAAAGAAATATCAGTTTCTATTAGAGTCATTGGCGACATCCTATCTCCCAGCTCTGACAGATCTTGATTTTTGTCTCTTTAATAAATATCTAAATCATTAAACAATGGTAGGACTTTTGAAACAGACATAGATTTTTATTTTATTTTTTTAATTTGACAGCACTTGTACTGGTCTAAATAAAACTACATTTATGATGTCTGAGCCTTGGTTACAAATCATTCCAATTCTATGATGTCAGGGTCAAGGCTGCACACTAAATAAGCAGGCCTTTTTTCAGGGAGCCTTGAACAAAGACAGCCTGTCATACAGGCAATGAGACCTGCTGACCACAATTTCCTGCAGTATTGGTTGAATTGCTGAATGCAAAAATGTTAAGGTTACTAATCAGATTTGGGCTCAAAACACTTCTTGGGCTGCATGTTTCTCTGACAGGGAAACATGGGCCCTGAGTTCCCTTTTATATGATCAGTGTCTATGTCACCCCTGTTGAGTTTTTAAAATCTGAAATGGGATCTGAAGTGAATTTTCCAAGGTAATAAAATACACTCAAGTCACTGAATAGAGGGTCATTTGTAATCATTTCCTGTATTAAATCCATATGTTGTGTTTGACAAAAAGCACCAAATACTCAGGTCTTTTCTCTTACTCAAACTGAAGAAAAGTTACTTTTAAAGGAAAAAAAAAATTTTGGTGAGGCAATGGATGATGCAGATACCGAGAAATACAAACCCTCTATCATTCATGGCCTTGGAGGCCAAAGGCAAGTAGAGAGAATGAAAACCAAAGATTTCCATTGACCAGTGCTTCAATCTGCCCTTGTACTTACACCTACAGTGTTCATAAATTCTACTGAGAAAGAGCAAATGCTGATCTGATTGAGTTTTCCTTCTCTTCATTTCCCTTGGTTTAGGTTCTCAAGTAAAACTTCTCTGCTCACTTCACAATTTGGCTCTCTCTTACTTATTCAATTGTCCATGTTTCTCATTAGAGTATAGTCTCCTCAATATCCCAAATATGACATGCTAGTTTCCATATCTGTGCCATTTTAAATGTTGCATCTTTGGCCTAGAGTCTTCCTGCTCCCCCAACCATATTCTAATCCTATCTCCTCTATGAAATCTTCCCTGATAACTCTCACAAACATCTCACTCCTGCAAAAAAAAGTTGCCTCCAAAGCACATACTATATGTACCAAATATATCACCACATGATTTCATTGAATTTGACACTTTAGTAATACATTTTCTTATATAGTTTTCTCTTTTGTTTATAAATATCTCCCTTAGAATAAGGTTCATGCCTTCTTTTCCTGTCCTTTCTCCTTATTCTACTCTCATATTTAATGTTGCTTCCTCCAGTCTTTCCTTCTAAATTAGTCTTTTTCTTTACTTTCCTCTTTTTTCTGGATTCTTTGCAAGTCATCTCCTCTTTCTTAATAATTTACCTGAGGGACAATTGAAATACTCTTAATTTCAGTTCTTTCCAGCTTTTGATTATTTTATATTTGTCCTGTATGTAGCTTTCTTCATATATATTTGCTCCTGTGATGTCTCCTTCATTAGAAAAGGACTTTGAGGCAGAGACTATTTTTGCCTTTCTTTGTATTCCCCATGCTCAGCATAATTCCTACCACACAGTAGGCACTTAATAGATACTTCTTAACCAACTAAGGTTTTGACTGTCTCTTAGAATCCCTAATTTCCTTCAAACATAGTTCAGTTTCCACTTAAATGAGGCATTTCATTTTTCCCCACTGATACTGCTCAAAATGATTGTATCATTTTGAATATAATTTTTGTTTGCTAACTTTTCAGGACTGTTACTTCAAAACAACAGAGAAACCTGCAGCTTAACTAGCACAGCTCTTAAGTAAAGAGGAAAGAAAATTGTTTATTTAGTATCATTCTTTCTGGACATCTTTATGAATAACCTACGATAGAATTTGGGTCTGGGTTTGTTGTCAACTTCCTTTACATCTGGATAACATCAAATTCACAGAACCTCCACTTGCCCACCAGTGAAATAATAATAATTTGACATGTACAGAGAACAGAGTTGAGTATCCATAGCACATCTAACTTTTGGCTTTAAGAATAGGCCTTGACTCAGAGCATCAAATGCCAATTTTAGTCACTTGGAAGCCATTTGCTTGTTGCTGTTCAATCATGTCTGACTCTTAATTAATCCCTTTTTAGGGTTTTCTTGACAAATATACTGAGGTGTTTGCCATTACCTTCTCTAGTTCATCCTATGGATGGTGAAAATGGAGGCAAATAACATTGTGACCTCAGGAACTCAGGTGTTCCTGAATACCCTTCTATCTACTGCACCACCTAGCTCTAGCCTCTCCTTAAAACCACTGGACCTGGACTAAGGCTAGTACTAATTTAGAATTTTATGGTATGATAAATTTAAGGTAGTACAATGGAGAGCATATGGACTCTGTAGTCAGAGCACATGTATCCAAAGAGGTGAGAACTTCTAATAGTTGATAAATGTAAGACCTTGGGAAGTTCACTTTACCTCCATGGGCCTTAATTTTCTTATCTATAAGTGGACTCAACAAGGTTGACCTCATTCTGGTCCACAAACACAACATTCCATTTTCTCCCTCTGTATTTTTATTGATTATTCCCTGTGTCTGACATTATCTCATTCCTCATTTCTGCTTTCATCCTTCCTACTATCATTTCCCTTTAATGGTCTTATCTTCCCTCTGAACTCATCTCCAATTTATTCCTTACATCCTTAACTTTACATAACTGTTTGCACATTGTCCCTCTCATCAGATTGTGAACTTCTTGAAGGCAGAAATTGTTATTGCCTTCTTTGTATCCTTAGTGCTTAGCACAATGTCTGACATAATGGATGATTCTGTTAAGTTGTTGCAATGAGTTGACAAAATAGTCTTAAAAGTTCCTTTTGGTTCTAGATTTATCAATCAAATAAACTTTTTAATTAACCACCTTTTTTGTTCCAGGTACTAGACTAAACACTGGGGATATTGAAAAGAAGCAAAAAAAGATTGTCCCTATCCTCAAGGAGCTTACAATCTAATGGGGGGGACAATATGCAAACAAATATATCTAAGGTCCTATATCCTTGAGAAAGGGTGCAAGTCACTTAACCTCTTTGAGAGAGAAATTAGATAAATTCAGTGATGTCAAATATGTGCAGCCTACAACACTTCTAAATGCCAGGGGATCAAATTAAAATATAATTGGTAAATATTTAACAAAATACATAAAAATATATTAGAAAATAGATAATGTTAATATGTGGTTTTCTAAGTCAGTATGTGGCTTGTAGGGATTCTTATGGATGATTCAGTGACTTCAGTTTCTATTTGAGTTTAATACCAGTGGCCCAGGTGATCACTAATTTATCTTTTAATTTTAAATTCTATGAATTCAGCATGCCAATTTTTCCTTGCCTAATAGTACCCAAAGTCACTTACCATAATTAAAATTAGGATCACAAATAAGAAAGCATTTGAATTTAAGAATAAAGAAGATATTTCATCTATCTTTCTATCAGTTACCCATTAAGATGGAGGAAATTATACAAAATGATGTTAAAAGGAATAAAAATTTTAAACTCTAGAAACTGGAAAGTATTTTGGGGATATAATATATTAACCTTTCTTTTCTAGACATAGGAGCTGTACAGGCCCTACTTTACAAAGTAATGTCACTTAGAGAACATGTCTGTCTAGCTGAGACAGATAAACCAATTTTAAAACAGCTTGTCCATTTTCGTGACCAGAGAAAAATATATCTGTTTTCTGTTGGCTCCCAAACAGATATGTTTCACTGGAATTCTGAACATCTTTGTTAGAACATGCAGGCTACTCTGTTTTCATGCAGCATTGGGCAGTGCTAAGGGTTGTTGCCTCCACCTATACTAACCAAGTCACTAAGTATGCATCTTGAACAGTCATGTGACTTCATATCCCATCACTGCAAACAAACAACTCTCAAAATCTTCATTTGCATTGCCATGTCTGTTTCTATGTAGATGCAGAAAATTATTAGAACACAGATTTAGAGCAAAGAAGAACTCTAAAGATAATCTATTCCAGTTCTTGACTTTTTTGTCTGTCTGAATGACAGTCAAATGAGTCTGAATGAAGTCTATGAATTCCTTCTCAGAATAATATTTTTAAGTACATAAAATAAAAAAGGATTGCAAAAGGCACTAATTATAGAAATATAGTTACTAATTTTTAAAAAAGAAGTTCATAAAACTTTAAGAACCATTGATCTAGTCCATTTTAGTAGTAGTAGTAGTAATTTTACACTGAGAAAATAGGTCAAGAAAAATTAAGTGACATGCCCAAGTACATATATATACATATATATATATATATATATATATATATATATATATATATATAATCATTAACTGAGCCAGGATTCAAACCCAGGTCTTCTGGCTCCAAAACTAGTACTCTTTTAAGTTATTTTTTTAAAAAAATACTCTTTGTTCAGGCTCTCCAGCATGTCATCCATTCCTTTCATATCTGGCACATTCTCTGTTCCAGGGCTTATTGACTGATCTTATTTTCTAGCATTACATGGTAACCAACAAACACATATATCATTGATTAAGAATTAGGAAAACCTCACATAAGAAGTTTCATGTCTTTCCCTAGACCTTGAATCAGTCCTAAAAAACTATCATGGTCCTGTCAAAAGTAAAAATGGGGGGGGGGTGTAGAGGGCAGAAGGTAGGAAATCAAAATTGGCCCATTTACTCTTGTAATTTAATAAAGTGACATACTAAAAGCATATGCTTCTCAAACATGTATATACATGTTTCATATCTTTTTCTTATGCATAGCAACATTTCAGAGTGCTGGAGCCCAAACTCAGCTCTACTCCAAGAGCTTATAAGCATTTTCTTTCTTTCTCTTTGTTTCCCTCTCTTACACACACACACACACACACACACACACACACATGCACACACACACGCACACACAAAAAACGTAGGGAAACCTTAGCTGTGATTCCTGGGGGGTGGGGTGATACTCTCGAACCTACGTGGATTTTCCGCAGATTTTCCTCTGGTACCACTGTTTACAATTTGTGAAATACTTCTTGTTGGTTCCAATGATCTTCTGCACAGCACAAACATTGGGGCTGAAAGGAAAACAAAAAACATCAGAAAGATGGTAAGCAGTCTACCATTCACACCAATTGACCTAGAGTTTCTTAGGGTCTGAGCTGCTTCCTACTTCAATAATTTCTGGACCCCTCAAATGCAGTGGATTGCTGAGCACTCTATTTGGAATTCAGAGGACCTGATCATCATTTGTTAGCTGTGTTGTTTAATGGGAAATCACTTAATAAAATCATAACTGATGTTTACATCGTGTCATATGTATTATAAACATTGTATCATTTGAACCTTAGAATAACCCAGTAGAGAGGTACAGGAATGGAGAGATAGTATTGGAATTAGGAAGCCCATGCTATGATTACATACTAGTTTTGTGACCAAAAAACAAAACATAAAAAACCCAAATACATCCTCCTAACAAGAAAAGTACCATGGATATAATTATCTCTGTTTTATAGGTATACCATATTTCCCCATGTATAGACATACCCTTTTTCAAAAAATTTGGGGGCTAGAAACTGGGAGCTTCTTATACAGTGGTTGTAGATTTTTTTACTTGCTTTTCCTGCTTTTTTTGCTCTTGCTTTTGTGCTCATTGTTGTGATTTTTTTACTTGCATTTCCCACTTTTTTGTGCCTGTTGTCTTTGTGTTCATTGTTTCACACTTGTTACCAGTATATCAGGTTATGTTTTGCCATGTCATGCCCAGAAAAGGCTCAGAAAAGATTTTTGTAGTGTTGAATTCAAGTTCAAAGTGATCCAGTTTGCAAGAGTGAATGGAAATCGTGCTGCTGAGGGTCGGTTTGATCTTCCTCCAACTGAGAAAACAATCTGAGACTGGCTACAGGAAGAAGGAACCCGACTGAAAACATGAGAGGTAAAGCAGCCAAATGCCCTGATCTAGAGAGGGAACTGAAGAATGGAATGAAGAGCAAAGGGCCAGTGGAATTCTTGTGTCCACAAAGATGGTTCAGCATGAAGCAAGAATTGCTGATGAAAAAGAAGTTCCTGGTTTCAAAAGAGAACACAATGGACATTTCAGGTTCATGAAATGGAATGGACTAAGCTTGTTTCCATGCACCAGACTTGCCCAAAAGATGCCTGAAAGCAATGATCAGAAGGTCCTTGAATTTCATGATGAATAAAAATGACTTCAATAACTTTCTATAATACATTTTTTTTTCAAATTTGGGGCCCAAAATTAAGGTGAGTCTTATACATGGGAAATATGATCAGTTCTAGGGCTCTTCCCATAATACCATGTGATTTATCTGTGATTCTTTTTCTTCATCAGTAAAATGGCAATCACCACAGCTGTACTATCTGCCACATATAGTTACTATGAGGAAAGAACTTTGTAAACCCAGAAACAGCATAGTACAGTGGGAAAACTGAGTTGGAGTCTGAGGCTCTGGCTTCAAATCCTGATTCATTTACTTATGTTACTGTGGTCAAGTCATTTAACCCTTCTACACCTTCAATTTCTTCTTCTATAAAGTGGGAATGGTATCTATGTTCTACTTATTTTCTAAGTCTATGATCCATTAGAAAAATGTGAATTATTACTGTTACATTGAAACAGAATGTGCTCAAAATATTATAACATTCTAGAAGTGTAGAGGCTGCTTTCAAAAATGCTTAACATAATAGCAGAATTGTCCTTGGAAGATCAAATAGTGTTATCTGATGATAAAGCCAAAATCACGGTTTCTATTTTCAGATATGTAAGGTTCATACACAGAAAAACTGTTTCATGTTAACAGGCTATATCATCTCACTACTTCTCTGGAACAAAAGAGACATTTGACTTGAAAGTCAGTGGATGATTGAAATAGAGTTCATTCCCAGTACTATAATTATTTATGCTCTATTGTTATTTGAACAGGAGAGTCAAATACTCTCTTCTCTTCTTCCTATCCAAATTTAACTCATTCTTTACAGCCAAGCTTGAGGCCCTCCTTTCCAACTATTTATCAGCTATTATAACCTACTCCTCTGATCTCTACCATTCCCATTTAGAGACCATAGCTATTAATGCTTAACAAAAATGGCATTCTATTATTCACTTGCTTCTGTAGCAACAGGCCTCCTCTACTCAACTAGATTACTTAAAACAAATACTTTGTTTTGTACTTCTTTTATATTCTTTCACAAAGTCAGCATGGAGGCATTCAGGATGATAGAAAGAGTGATAGAATCAGAGTCAGAGGAACTGGGGTCAAATCTTAGCTCAATGGTGGTTACCTTTGGTGTGTATTTCGTCAAGAGCTTGACTACTGAACCTCACTTTCCTCACTGGTAAAATCAGGGGTGGAGGGTATCCACTAGAGCATCTCTGACTATCTCTTTTAGTCATAGATTTTATTGTAAGATTAGTACATAGGAGAGATGATGATGATGAGGAAGAGGATATTTGTCCTTCCTTCTCAAAAAAGACCATGTGACATCAAGGAGGTGATGTCATGACAAGCACATGGATTGAATTTGAGTGAGGGGGTACTGTACTAAGTCACCAGCCTCACTTTCTCCTCTGGAGTTGACTGGTTCCAGTGACCACATATGAATCAGAATGACTGGAGATGGTCCTGGATGCAAGGCAATCAGCTAGTATGTGTCAAGTGTCTATAGCTGTTAAAGAAATATTTCTTGAAGCTAGCTGTTGAATTTGAAAAACAGCACACACAGATGAACGAAATACTGGAGAAGGAAAAGGCAAACCACTCCAGTTTCTTTGCCAAGCAAACTTCATGGATAATGTTGGTGTGTTATGGGTCTACAGTTCATAAGGAGTAGGACTAGGCTGAATGACTGAACAGTAACATTCAGCTAACAAGGGAAATTAGATTGATGCTTTTTCTTGGAAATATGGGGAAACTATTATCAAAGTGACCTGGGATGTGTTAGGAATAAGTTTTTCACAATTCCAAAGGAGGATTGTATTGTCTTGCTTTCTTATTTTGTTTTATTTTGCTTTCTTTAAATTTATTTTGTTTTTAGAATGTAAAGCCCCAATCTTCTTTTTTCCCTGAACTTGACCTAAGTTATATCAATGTTTCCATATGAACACCCGGAGAACAAGAGGGATTCATGCTAAAACATCAACAGGACTTCTGGCTAAACCCCAAACAGCAGTTCATCTTGGCTGGATCACGAGTTAGAAGAAAGCAGGAAAAAAAGAGTTCAAATAGTTTTGCCTTTCAAGAACTCTGGATGACTTTTTAAAATCGACGCACTTGAATCTCAGAGCTCAAAACTGAAACTATAAAAATGCAAAGGAATCACTGGTCATTATCAATACTAATCCCTAGCCACCTTACTATAATTACAGATCTATTTTCGCCACCAGTGGCTTCTTAATTCCTTTTAGGATAAAATATAAACTTCTCAGTTAGTATTGTGAAGTTCTTCAAAATTGGGCTCCCATGAGGCAGCTAGAGGATGCAATGGATAAAGCACCAGCCCTGGAGTCAGGAGGACCTCAATCCAAATCTGGTCTCAGATACATCATATGTATTAACTTGAAGGACTTTGGGTAAGTCATTTAACCCCATTTTCTCACACCAAAAAACCTCCCAAAAGAAACCCATCCCAGGCATTAGTATTCTCTTGCTCAAATTATATTGTATTCATTTATCTATGTAAATGTTCCGTCCTCTCAGTTGCAGGTAAGCTGCTTAAAGAACAAAAATGTTTTCTGTATCATTCATCCCTGGCATAAAGCTTTGCACATAGGAAGATTTAGGATTTCAGTAGCAGGGGGAACTTCCAGGTAAAAAAACTCCCTCTTCCTGAAGTAGATCAACACCATGTCTCCTATTTATTTCATTCTTCGAGCTGTCCAGATTATTGAGAGTTAAGTAACTTGCTCAATGACAATTTAGGAACTTTGAACAAAGTTATGAACCTGGTCCCTGAAACAGTGTAGACACTATACCTTTTTGCTCAAGGACAATCATTTATTACTTTTAGATGCATAATCCATAGTACAGATAGAGTCTTAATGATAGTCATTCTGTAATATTCCATCTATCTTTCAATTTATGTGTATTGTGTTGTGCTGTATATGTTTATGGGAAAGTAAAAGGAACATTGACAGAAAAATACCAGTTTAAAAAAAATTTTTAAATGAAACTGTTTCCACAGTCCATTATGATTGGATATTCCTCTTTCTAAAAAAAAGTATTTCACAGATTATGTAACAGAACATTTACATTTTATGGCATCTGGGTTAAAATGAATGCATTATCCTAATCCCAAAAGATGTCAAATCTCCTTTTTGAGATTCTGAAGGAAAGCTGAATTTTGCAGTTTTTTTAATTAAAGGAAAGAAATAAGTATATAAAGCATTGACCCTGGAGTCAGGAAGGCCTAAGTTCAAATCCAGCCTCAGACATTTAATAGCTGTATGACCTTGGGCAAATCACTTAACCCCATTGTTTTGCAAAAACTAAAAAAAAAGAAAGAAAAGAAAGAAGTAAAAATGGTGGTGGTAGTAGTAATAGTAGTAGTAGTAGTAGTAGTAGAGTAGTGGTGGTGGTGGTAGAGGCAATTGTGGTGGCAGTAGTAGTGGTAGTAGTAGAGTTAGTAGCAACAGAAGCAGTAATAATGGTGGTGGTGGTGATAGTGATAGTAATAGTAAAAGTGATAGTGGAAGTAGCAGTGGAAGTAGCAGTGGCAGTGGTGATGGAAGTAATAATAGTCCTATTGGCACCAATTATATGCCAGGCAATAAACTAAGAGGTTTACAAATATTAGCTCATTTGATCCTCACAACAACCCTGAGAGGCAGGTGTAGTTATTATCCACATTTTACAGTTGAGAAAACTAAGGCTAAATAACTTGTCCAGGATCATACAGGAATAGTAAGTAAATGTCTAGATTAGATTGGAATTCAGATCTTCCTAACTCCATATTCAGTTCTGTATTCATTGTGCTACCTAGGTAAAAATCATAGGATTATTGATAAAGAATTAGAAGGAACCTCAGAACCTATTAGTCTCAATCACTAATCTTGGAGATGAAGAGTCTTAGTTCAGGGGCATGTGGGGGAGGCTGTGGAATAACAGAGCTTATATGTAAATTTGGGTTATCTGACTCCTGAGTTACTTATAGCCCTTCTCTACTGGAAAAGTCCAGTATCTAACTGAATGTATCTATTTCTGGGTGTGTTAGGCAGGAAAGGGAGTGGTGCAACAATAATTCAATCCTAATGCAACAAGGCAAGAAAGGGATAATAACCTGTACTCCCAGGGATTCAGATCATCAGGTCCTTAAAATCCAAGATCCTAAAATGAAAATAAAAGTACCCCTAGCCAAGCATGTGGTTCAAATATCACATAACTGACTCCTGAAAAGATAGAGGGAGATAGAGAGGAAGAGAGGCAAAGGGAGTCTGGTGGACAGACAAGTCAGAGGCAAAGAGACAGAGAAGAAACAACTTATCAGAAGGCAAACAGAATCAGTCTGAACTTTTATGGAGAGGTAGTCTATTAGTCTATTCCAAATGAATTGATACTTGTACCTTTCTGTTTGGAGAAATAAGATTTGGAGGCTGCAACCACAGATAGTTTTTTTAGGCAGGTTCCCTGAAAGCTAGTGTGATGGTTTCAGTCTGTTATAAAAAAGTTTACTGGTTTCCTCTTTAATTCCCTCCTTAAATTCAAGCATAACCTCATCCATTCCTTCATTCAATAAATATTTAGCTTAGTCCTTAGTAAAAGATTAAACTGCTGCAGGCATCTACATTTCTCTAACTACCTCAGATCTCTTTTCCTCCTTTGGATGAAGCTATGTTTTGTGCTCTCATGACAATGACCAGCCCAGAGACTTGGTTCCTTGGTCATGACAATAAAGGATGGTCACAAGGACATTGTATTCAAGTTCAGACTTGGACCTAGTCTTCCAAAAGCTTCTTCCAAAGCAGTGGAAGAACAGCATGAGATGTTGAAGTCATGAGGGAAGAAAACTCTGTCCCTACTATGCCCTGAGGAGGAGAGAGGTGACCAGAACAGGAGTACTCTCTTCTCCACTCTATTCTCCTTTCTAGTGGTGACTTTGGAGGACTAGGAGTGGGAGAGGAATAAACATTAATGAATACCATATTCCAGACACTGTGCTAAGTGCTTTTTATAAACATTACCTCATCTGACCCACACAATAATGTTAGGGTCACATTTTATGTTATGGAAACTGAAGGAAGCAGAGATTAGGTGACTTGCCCAGGTTCACTCAACTAGTAAGTGTCTGAAGTATTCAGGGCTTACTGAACTGAGGCTTGGTAGTCTATCCATTGTTCTACAGTTAGAGTTTCCTTTCTTATTATCAACCCTTTAGAGTGAAGATGAATAAGAAGAGTGGAAGAGAGAGAATTCTAGGGTAAAGGAACAGAAGCTTTCATCTCTAAGAGTTTATAAATTATAGACAGATATGTCTCTCCATTGCCATCATCTGAATTCCCTATTATATTTTTTTCAAGTCTACTTCTATTTGTCAGACTTATCTATCCCCCCCAGAGTTCTTTTTCCAGATCTTAACACTGGCCACAAATCTTAATTGGTTTGAAAGACACATCTAGAAGTCTAGACACAGGTCTACCCTGTCTTTCTTCACTCTGAGAATACTATAGAAAGTGTGGGATGTGGTGTATATAACTACATATACATAACCATATACATAACCATATCCTAACTTCTTGATCTTGATCATAAATGACAAATTCTGATCATTTTGTAAGTGCTCTAAGGGCTCAATGCACAAAGGCAATATTCAAAAACATCCAACTGGGTCAGGATCTTTAAAACCTTAGCTCTAAATAATCCTGGATGGGTTTTAGGCAAGTTACAACTTCTCTTGATCTTTCTTAGGATACGCATGTTTGACACATAAGCAGTCCCAAACTCCTGCTTTTTGAATGACATGGGGAGTGTATGATAGCATGTATATTTAAGTTCTTTAAGTTTGAAAGAGATGAGTTACTAAATGAATTTGAGGTGTTGCTATAGAATATTATTAGTCACAATCTTGTGAATTGTGTTGAAATGGGACAAATACATCTGGTAGGGATCACTGATAGAATTTCTTGTCATCTTAATGATTTGCAAAATTTTAGGCCATCTTTTTCCCTGAGAAATTCTTTTAAAGTATTTTAAGATAAAAACTTAACTTCTAAAAACTTTTATGAAGGAAGTTAAACCTATGTCTAGAAAGAATGAAATAAAGCCACAAAGGGAAGTTGGGAGATACAGAGGTCTGAATATCCAAAGAGCTGAGCAGGAAGGAATCTTAAAAGTCTTCTAAGCATCTCCCCTTATTTTACACTTGAAGAAACTCTCACAAGATACAATAAGAACATTGCCAAAGGCACTTAATGCCACTAATTCACTGGGTTTAGAGTAGAGATCCTCTGATACTCTATGCATTATTCTTTCCACTAAATCACAAAGTCCCTTCAGATTGATAGAACTTTGAACAAATCTCTTAAACTCTCTACCTCACCTTCATCCTCCTCCTCCATGGAGATGGAGTAGATGATCTTTAAAGCCCATTCTAGTTTTCATTTTCCAAGGTTCTGGCTTATACTCTTATCTTCAGGCAAAGGGAGCTATCCTGAGTGGAGAAGAGAGAAGTTGCTTTTGAAAATTTTTCTTGAGAAGAAACTCCTATCTCACATCAAGGGCCTTATTACATCCATAGGGCAGACATAACTATAGTACCATGGAAACCGTTTGTAGAGCTCAGTAGGAGCCTCCTAATTGCCAAAGAGTACTTCAAGCATTTAATAGATTCATTGATTTAAACTTTAAGGTTTGTAAAGCACTTAACAAATATTTCAATTCATCCCTCACAACCACCCTGGAAAGAATAGGCTATTATTATTCCCATTTTAGATTTGAGGAAATTAAGACAGGTGGAAATTAAATAACTTGCCAAGCTAGAAAGTGTCTGAGGCTAGATTTGAGCTCAGATCTTCCTAATTTCAAGTCCTGTACTCTGTCCATTGTCCATCTTCCTTATATGTGTAGTAAAGGGATGTAACCTAGAGGAATTCAAAGAAACTCTCTAACTATTGCTTCCTTCCTCATCTTAGGAGAATAATTGAGTGATAATGGTGAATCAAAGGTCTTGAGACTTTCGCCAAGATGAAAATTACTCCCATACTCCCTCCCCCCTTTTACTTGAGGTCAACTCTGTGGCAGTGGTGTCAGGAGCAGCAGAGATTGCTTTAGTCACTGCATGTTCTATTTCCCAAGACCATTGTAGAGTGAGAGACCCAATCATAGAGAAGCATACTGATAAGTATGACTTTTTCCCCCTCAAACATATTATGAGTTTTTCTACCTCTGTGCCATTACTCACACTGTTTCCTTGTGCCTGGAATGTCTTTCTTTATCTTAGACTTAAGTTTCTATCTATCTGTCTTATAAAATTGGATAGTAATATAACCTCCTCTATGATATCATCTATTATCCTTTCAACCCCATGACTTTTCTCCTAGGAGGAAAATATCTCCCATTACAGTTTGATTTGTATTGCCCTAACGTACTAATCATGTATTATTGTGCATTATAATTATCTTTGATTATGTTGTATTGTCCCTTTATAATTTAAGCACCACAAGGTCATGTCTTTTCAAAGTTTCTAGTTTTAGATATCACAAAATCATAGATTTAGGTGTAAAAGGGACACAGAAAATCATCTGGTCCAATCTCCTCATTTTATAATTGAGGAAACTACGAATCACAGATCTTGTTACTTCCCCAAGGTCATGGAGAGGCAAGATTTGAATCCAAGTCTTTTGACTCCAAGTATTCTTTCTACAATGTCATTCTGCCTTTCTTCTACTACTTTTGCTAATGGAGCAACTGAAACCTGGCAAGTTATGACTTCCCTAAGGTAACACAAGTAGTTAAGCATCAGAGGTAGGTTTTGAATGCATATCTCCTCACTCCACAATCAGTTCATTGTACCAAGCTGTTTCAAATTCAACTTATCCAAACTTTGTTGATCCCACAACAGAGGCTGGATAGTAGCTTGATTTGTTGAATTGACTTTTCTTTCCCCATCAAAAGAGTTAAATTCACATATAGGATCCTTGCAAGTCCAAACATCCTTTAGTGACCAGGAAGGAAAAGTGATTACTTATTCTCCAAATCCCAGGGAGTTGGGGTCCTGCAGTGGAACTTCCATTTCTCTAAGTCTGACAGACTCATGCCCCTGGCAATATGATGACCCCCAAACATTTGCCCCAACCTGTTCCCAAACTCGTTCCCTTAGGCTGTACAGCTAAGCTACACCAGAAGCAAGAACAGGTCTGTTCCCCAGAAGCTTCAAACCTTAAAATCAGAGGGAAACCAGTTTTGGGGGCAGGGCACTGAAGCACATGATCTAAGACAGAAACTATTTTCTTTGGTGGGAGGAAGGCTGGAAATTCAAAAAGTAAGGTGGCTGCAGTAGAAATCTTTCATTTTTCGTTTAACTCCCCAAATAATTCTTCCATTAGGAAAAAGAAATAGGAGAAGACTGAGGCAATGAATAGTCCGAGAAGGAAACAAGTTTTCAGTGAAGTTTGCTTTTGGAAGCCCCTGAGTCCTCCTTTCCCTTTTCTCTCTATCCCCCCCCCCCCCTCTTTTTTTTGCTGTCCCAGGCTTACCCATGCTGCCTGCCTCGGAGTCGGCTGTGTTGTAGTACAAGCTGGTAGGGAGACTTGGCTGGTCCTGCAAGGGTCTCCCCCAGGGTCAGAGCCAGAGCCACAGCCAGGGGTAGCCACCACACAAAGGACTTCATGGTCTCGGGACAGGAAGGGAATGAGACTGGGGAGCTACAGCTCTGCTCACACACACATACACACACGCGCACACGCTCACACGCTCACACGCTCACACACACACACACACACACACACACACACACACACACACACACACAGGCACACACAATCTGTCGTCGGGCTCCTAAGTGGAAGTGAGAGATCCGCCAACTGGGGGAGCCAGGTTAAATAAGAGCCAGGGAGCGGGAGCGGGAGAGGCTGGAAGGGGGCGGAGAAGCCCCAGCGCCTGAGCAATGCAATGCAATGGGGAGTGTGCGGTCCATCCAGACTACCCTCAACACCCCCTCCCTACCCCACCCCCTCTACCCACTAGAGGATAGCCCTAAACCTTCTGCATTTGTCCCTGCCTTTGTTCTCCTTTCTAAGGAAACTTCCCCTTTCCCCACCCTGTACTGCTTTGCTTCATAGGTCTTGAGAGGCAAATCTGGATAGATTCTCAAAGGGGCTGCAGACTAGGGATCCACTAGCAAAAAGCGAAGGGTGACAAACAACCTTCTCCACCCAGATATCAGCCCAAATCCGAGGGACAGCCCATTCATGTGACGCTGGGAACCTGAGGTTTGTCTCCTTGAAATCACCTTGCCCAATTAAAATCAAACAATGTACTGGGATTTGGTGCACCCAACAGATTTGGGAGAATCCTTGCTTGACCTCAGAGAGATTACAAAGATAAATAAAATAATACTGTCCTCAAGTAGCTTGCCTTCTAACTGGGGAGACAACTGGGAAAGAATGGAAGCACTTAAACCACCAGTAGAAGGTAGTGTATAATTAAGTGCTAGTCTAAGAAGACAAGAGATGGGAACTGGATCTCAGGTTTCATTGACAGAGGTAATTCTGCATGAGGAAACTCTCTAGCAATATAGGTTTACATTTTCTCTGCAATTTATGATTCTAAAAAATTACCTAGAGCACTATAGAGTTGTGTCTTCCTTAGACACAGCACAAAACTAAAAACATCGAGTTCAAGAGAGAATTAAGAGGGCAATGAGGATAGAAGTAATTAAGAAAAAGTCTATGGAGGAACCAGGGCTTGACCTGAAAAGAGAGAAATTGAAGATTATTTCACAGTGGTTAGGAGACTTGAGTTCCAGCTCTTCAACAGACTATGAGTGCTTGGAGCATATCTCTGGGTCTCAGTTTTCCCATTTGTAAAATAAAGAGGTTGTACTAGTTGATGTCTAACATTCTTTGACCCTATAAAATTAATCCCATAATAACGGTTCTGGAACAGCACTTAGCACAGAGCTTAGTACATTATAGGCATTTAATGTTTATTGATTGATTATTTGATAAGAAAGGTATACTATGACCTGGGGGAGGTGTCAGTGGTTGCCCTGTTGGGACTAGATTGTGCAATTTAGACTGACAGTTCTACTTTCCTCCATGAAGCATTTTTTTGTATTTTCCTCAGTGCTTAGACCAACTATTCCAACCCCCTCATTTTACAGATGATGAAAATGAGACCCAAAGAGATCCAAGGTCATTCAGGTAATCAATGGAAGAATCTGATACTTAATCCGTTTCTCATTCCAAGCCTTCGTGTTCTATACATAAAAAGAAACTTGATTTCTAAGTGTGGTTACATCTTCCATTTATGCAAATCACAATCCCTTCATTCATGAGTTGTGACCATTAAAAAAGAATCACTCGATTACCAAGTTTTCTATGAGAACCTTAAAAAACTTTCCAAGACAGTCCCAGTCCACAAATGAACCCTTTGTCTAATCTTTTCTGGCTTGGTAAAACATGCCAGAATTCATAGTTCCCTGTTAGTCCCATGCCTTCCTTAAAAAGCTGTGTCATCGTGACCTTCAGGTCAAGGTGAGGAATAGGATAATTGTGATTCAAACAAATCTTTCTTGAGTTGTTGGACTTATTTACTTTTGCTTTCTGGGGTGTAATTTTCCCAGCTACAAATCTAGGGACTGGTGTGAAAGCATAAAGGAAATAAATGGGGTTGTGATATTAAAGAAATGACCCAGATTATCCAAGAACTAACTTTCTATTTTCCAGAATGGGTCCTGAAGCTAAGAATAGTAATAATAACTCTTAATTCTGTAATATCTTAAAGTTTGTAAAGATTTCCTGACAACTCTGTGTTATAGGTAGTACAAGAATCATATCCCCATCAGGAGTGTGCTCCAATTGGAGCCTGCTCCAGCTGGCTCTGAGAATGCATTGTTGGAGCATTTACACCCTGGAAAATGCTACACATCAGGGCTTGATTTATTGTTTTGTTGATTGTCTAAAAAGAAAGCAAGGGAGGACATTTTAATAGGATAAATTAAACTTAAAAGTGTTTCAGACCTACATTTCTCAGCCTCTCAGAGCAGTTATTTTTTTACATTTCAATTTTTTTTCTAATTACATATTACAATTCACATATTATCCCTTGTTTGATCATAAATTATTCCCCTATTAATAGATCTATCATGTAAATTATTCCATACTCCCCCTAATTTGCTTATGGTATGATCATTATGTCTAAATCATATCCTCATTTTCACCTGATTTCAGTATATGATTTGAGATGTTGATCTATACCTAGTTTCTGCCAAAATACTTTTTATTTTTCCTAGTAGTTTTTGTCAAACAGTGGACTATTGTTCCAAAAGCTTGTATCTTTGGGTTTATCAAGTAAAATTTTTAAATTCTTTTTTGTAGAAATTTTGAGATCTAAATTCTCTCTTCCCCACCCTTTCCTCTCTACCTTCTGAGACAGCATGCAATTTGATATAGGTAATACATGTGTAGTCATGCAAAAAATATTTCCATATTAGTCATGTTATAAAACACTGACAAAACACTAAGAAAAAATAAAGTAAGGAGAAGTATACTTCGATCTGTATTCAGACTGCTTTAGTTCTTTGTCTGGCACTTTTCATCATGAATCTTTTAGAAATGTCTTAGATCTTTGTATTGCTGAGAATAGCTAATTCATTCAACAGCTGATCATCATATACTATTGCTGTTACTATGAAAAATGTTTTCCAACTTATGTCACTTTGCATCAGTTTTATATATGTCTTTCCAGGTTTTTCTGAAACCATCTTGCTTGTTATTTTTTATAGCACTCCATCACAGTCAAATGGCACAATTGTTCAACTATTCTCCAAATGATAAGCATCCTTTAAATTTCCAGTTCTTTGCCATCACAAAAAGAGCTACTGTAAATATCTTTGTACATTTAAGTCCTTTACCTTTTTTTCATCTTTTTGAGATACAGATGTAGGAGTGGTATTGTTGGATCCAAAAGTATGCACACTTCTTTAGCTTTTTGGACATAGTTCCAAATTTCTCTCCAGAATGGTTAGATGAATTCACAACTTTATGAAGAATGCCTTTGTTTCCCAATTTTTGCCCACTCCCTCTAACATTTATTATTTTTCTTTCTGTCATGTTAGCTAATCTGATAGGTATGAAGTGATATCTTATATTGTCTTAGTTTACATTTCACTAATAGTGATATGACTGTAGATAGCCTTGATTTCTTCATCTGAAAATTGCCTATCTTTTATCGTGCATTAATTGAGGGATAGCTTATGCTCATAAATTTGACTCAGTTCTTTACATATTTGAGAAATAAGGGCTTTATCAGAGAAATTTGCTATAAAATCCTCTACTCCCTATTTTTCTGCTTTCCTTCTAATCTTACCTGCTTTGGTTTTGTTTATGAAAAGACTTCATGTAATCAAAATTTTTCATTTCACATATTATCCCTTGTTTGATCATAAATTATTCCCCTATTAATAGATCTATCATGTAAATTATTCCATACTCCCCCTAATTTGCTTATGGTATGATCATTATGTCTAAATCATATCCTCATTTTCACCTGATTTCAGTATATGATTTGAGATGTTGATCTATACCTAGTTTCTGCCAAAATACTTTTTATTTTTCCTAGTAGTTTTTGTCAAACAGTGGACTATTGTTCCAAAAGCTTGTATCTTTGGGTTTATCAAACATTAGATTACTGTGATCATTTATTACTGTGTTTTGTGTACTTTCTTTACTCCACTCATCTACCACTATTTGTCTTAGTTAGAATCAAATTGTTTTGATGATTATGAATACAATTTGAGATCCATACAGCTAAGTCATCTTCCTTTACATTTTTTTTACTGATTCTCTTAATATTCTTGACTTTTGTTCTTTAAGATGAATTTTGTCATTTTTTTCTATCTCTCTAAAATAAATTTTTGGCAGTATTATTGGTATGAAATTGAACAAGCAAATTAATTTAGTAGAATTGTCCTTTTTATTATGTTGACTCAGTCTACCTATGAACAATGAATATTTTTCTAATTATTTAGATCTGACTTTATTTTGGTGAAAAGTGTTTGGTAATTGTGATCATATAGTTCCTGTATTTGTCTTGGCAGGTAGACTCCCAAGTATTTTATATTAGCAATAGTTATTTTAAATAGGACTTCTTTATCTCTTGCTAACTAGATTTTTTTGATTATACAAATGTTCATGATTTATATGAGTTTATTTTATGTCCTTTAACTTTGTTGAAATCACAAATTATTTCAATTTGTTTTCTAGTTGGTTCTTTAGAATTCTTCCAGCCATCATATCACCAGCAAAAAGTAATAGTTTTATTTCTTTGCCTAATCTTTGCCTAATTTATTTTTCTTCTCTTATTGCTATAGCTAGTATTTTAATATATTGAATAATAGTAATAATAATGGATATGCTTGCTTTATCCCTGATCTTACTAGGAAGTCTTCTGACTTATTCTCATTACAGATAATACTTGCTGATCATTTTAAATAGATAGTACTTACTATAGTAATGTAAACTCAGAGCAGATTTTGAAACCTTTATCAGTTCATCTCTGATCATTGCTTTACAGGTTAAAAGATTGAGAATGGTTGTAACCTGTTAAATATTAAATAATTTTTATCAGTTTTCATTTTTCTTTCTTTTTTTCTTTTTAATTTTTTTAGAGTTTTTTTTTGCAAGGTAATGGGGTTAAGTGGCTTTCCCAAGGCCTCACAGCTAGGTAATTATTAAGTGTCTGGGGCTGGATTTGAGCTCAGGTATTCCCAACTCCAGGTACGGTGCTCTATCCACTATATCACCTAGCCACCCCTGATTTTTGTTTCTTAACAGTGAAGATCAAAACTCATTTATACCTTTTAACCGAACCAATCCAATAAACATTTATTAAATGCCTGCTATGTGTCAGGCAATGTGCTAATTGCTTGGAATACATTTAATAAAAGGAAAGACAGTCTCTGCTCTCAAAGAGTTTATAATCTAATGGGGAGAGGAGGGAGAGACACAACAAAGGGAGGTAGCAAAACAAGTCTAGTTTCTGTGATCTCCAAAGGAAAGTACTGAAAAGATTTTGATATTCCACCACATCAGCTCGTCATTCAAAGAGGAGAGGAGGTCTAGGGTGTTGGTATCCCTTAGGTCTTGAGTTAGCATATTGTGGTGAGATTAGAGGTACTGAGAAGTGCTGAGAGAACAAGAGGGGTCTTATACTTGAGATGCCTTTCTCTAATCCTTCCTTGAGACTAATACAGTCAATGAAGCAGTAATATATCATATGGGCAGTTGGGCTCACTCCTCTTACCAATCATACATTTCCTGGAAATAGCTGAGGGATCACCTAACTTCTCAGTTATCTAGGCAATTGTACAAGACTAAATTGCAGAGAAGCTGCCCACCATCAGTGGTAGAGCAAGTTCTTCCCACACCAACAAAATCACAGGTACATATCCTTGTTTCCTATATTTCTCAGATGTTATCTTTTATGTTATTTCTTGTAAGTCATCACTGATAATATGTTCATTTATAACCTTTCCTGCTTTCCTCTGTGCATTTCTCTTACTTGTTTAGCATCACCTACATTATTTTTAGTGTCAAACAGTTTATCCTTTTCTTGACAAGGAAACTGAAGTCATGGGAGTTCAGTGAAGAACCTGAGGTTGCACAACTTTTAAGTGGCAGATTCTTGACTTGGATGTGAGCTTTCTGACTATAATATTCCTGTTGTGTATCACTGCCTCTGTAAGGAATATAGCTACAATTACATGATAGAAACTGAAGTAGGAATAACTATTTGCTAGATGCAGAACTTATCTTACTGAAGATCTCAGGGCTATAATTAAAGGAACCTACAGATAAAGAAATTGAGGCTCAGGACAGTTAAAAGAATTGCCCAAGGTTACATAGATTGGAAGCATCAGAAGTGGATTTTGAACTCAGGTCCTTGAACCTCAGAGTCCATCGCCATCCTCAGGTAAGGGGCCTATTGTTCTCCAACATCCTCCTTGGGTTCTCTTCAAAACAAACTAGTGGAAATCTCAATATACAAGCATGAAATCTGTCTCCAGGGTGCTTTCTGACCAGACAGCATTCCAGGCAGTTTGGGGAGGTTATGTTGGCCCCACTCCTACCCAGGATAGCTGCTTTGAAAGGGAAAGAAATCAACCACAGTCATGTGGGTGACAACTTTGCCAAGGCAGAAATGGTCTCTGTCTTGCTCTTCAGTTAGAAGTGCCAATTACTCTTAAAACAGCTGGCTTCAACTGCCAGGGAAACATAAATGGACTTTTCTCCAAATCTAATTCTTGTGGGTGGAGCATACTATTTGTATTGGATTATATTTTCAGTTTTGAGCCCTTAGATTAATCTCCCTTTTTTGAGGGGAAAAGTGTCAACATGTTAGTAAATCATTTTCCTCATTGTTTTTCTCTTATTTTTATAAAGGTCAAATTCTTTATTTTACTTTGCATACATTTCATAAGTAATCCAATTTTAGACTAGAACTGGTTGGGATCTTAGAGACCATCAAAACTAGCTCTCTTGTTTTACAGATCAAGAATCTGAGTTCCAAGAGGAGTAGATAAATTTCCTAAGATCAATAAGGATAGGACCCAGGACTAGGAGCTTTCATTCTCTGCATCCAAGTAAACTATTCTCCAGTTTTTAGAGGAACAGAATGAGGGTATTGGACTAGGTGGTTTCTTTAGCTCTAAATCTATGATTTCCTATAGAATTAAGTTATTTAACAATAACTGATCAATCATTCATTAGGCATTTTTAAGTACCTACCATGGTTCTAGTATTATGAATCAGTTATTTTTATCATGGTAGATTTCTTGACTGATTTTTCAGGCAAGAAAAGTCATGAATGTCCAGGAGGTTAGAAACCATACAGAGATAGGAATAGTGCATAAGTTGAATTAGCTATATTTGGAGTTATGCTTAAGCTCATGTAATGATAATAATTTTATGCCATTTTGTTCTCATGCATGGCCTACTGTCCTCAGACACTACCAAGTAAGTCAAATATAAAATATGTGATCTCAATGTAAGAATCTTACATTAAGATACAGATGGCGACACAACCATACCTACCCAACATGACCTACTGCTGTTTAGGTCCTCCCAGAGCTTTGTCATAGGAGGATTATTTAATGCATTGGTGAACTTTTTCTTATTCTTTTGACCTTGCCTAATTTAACAATAGAGCATACTGGTTGAAGCAGGTAGTATGAGTTTTATTACCTTCTTGGTATACAAGACATCACATGACTAACATAGATGCCATGATCTGCCCATATTTACCGAACAAGTGATTGACAGAAACAGGATCTGAAGATCTGTATCTTTCTTGACCTCAAAGTCATGCACAGTTTACATTTTTCTGTCTTTTCTAGTGTTAGAAGAGAGGTGAGTTAAATAGCTAAGAGCTGTTAGGAGAGAGTTTTCTAGTATTAAGAAACAGGAGAGCTAAATTAAAATAGAATTCCCTTCATGTATCATCTACAGATGTGAGTGCCCTTTGGCTTGAGAGGATACTTACTGCTTTAGGATTTCAGTCTATAACAGTCTCTGGAATCCACATTGCAAAGGAGGGCAGAGAAATGATATTTATTTCTAGGGATGAAGGAGGAGAGGCTATGTGAGAGGAGTCAATGTGAATGACCCTCTATAAGTATTTGTTTTGAACTCAGATTTGAAACTCAAGTCTACATGTTAGAATTCACCATATATGTATATATATATATGTATATTTATATGTGTGTGTGTGTGTGTGTGTGTGTGTGTGTGTGTATGTATATATTTGGATGTATATCAACTTTGCTGGAGCAGTAGTGTCCATGTGACTTATTTCCTCTCTAACTTCAGTTTTTCCATTAGTTCAACAGGGAAAGTATAGCGCTCTCCCTTCCCTAAACTCCCAACTTCTAGTCCATATATTGCAGAAATATTCTAAAGTAAATAATCCTTCTTATGAGTAGATATTTTGTATTATTTCCATTCTAGATTACAATGACTAGGAGTGATAGCTGCAGGAAGAAAGATCAGGCATCTAATCTATCCCCAGAGATGATCCTTGAGCCAAAGAGGGGAAATTTTTTCACATTAAGGAATTTTTATTTGGAAAGGTTTTTCCCTTTCATGCTAAACAATCTAAAGAGAAGAAAGAGAGAATTGTGTGACGTAAATATAAGACTTCTTTAGGAGTTTTAAACAAAAAGGCTACTTTCACTTGGTGCAGAGAACAACTCACACAGTTTGATGGGGGGAAAAATATTACTGTATTAAGGGGTCCTGATTAATTAGCTGTTCCACACAATTTTTGCCAAAAGGAAATCATGAATTTTGGTCCCATTTTGGCTCTGTAGAAGAACAGGCAAAAGATTATTCAGTCTTGTAACCACCTCTTCAGCCCAATCAAAGACACAGAACTCCTTTTATCAAGCACATATGGACAGGAGTAAGAAAGTTTGGATTCATAATTACATTCCAAGTATCAGTTAAGACAGTTGACATGGCTATAATTATTTCCAGAGAGCATCCTGCCTTTTACTCATTTGACTTTAAAGTGCAAACATGTCTGTAGGATGATGGAAAACTGCAACAATCTTTCATATTCAAATGAATCAATTCCATTTATCTCAGTTGTATATGACCATTCCCCCAACTCATTCTCCCATGAACACTAATTTAAGAATATTCAATAGAGGAAGATATCTAAGACTTCATCTAGTCCAATATTACAGAGGAGGAAACTGGCACAATTTGAAACCAGGTACAGGTAAAAATCTAGAACTCTTTCCCCACCTTGAACTTACCAAACCAAATAAAGAACAAAATTACAATATGATTTTAAATTTTACAAAAGTTAATTCAAATAACATACAGTCTTAATGCACTGAAACATTCCCCATTTATCTGGGGAATACATTCATTGTTTAAAACAAAGTTCAATTGCAAATACTTTTTGACTGATAGCTTTCATTGAGCTCCAAGTTAGCCTGTCTGAAACTATTCTTTAGACCACATTCCATATTTAAATCATTAAGCAGTATAAAGGTACCTATGTGGCACAATGGAAAGAACCTTGACCCTGAATTCAGAAAGACCTGAGTTCAAATCTGGCTTTGTATACTAGCTACCCTGGGAAAGTTATTTAATACTGATTGCCTCCAAAAAATAATAATTTATAAAGAGGAATTATGGCATAATGAATAGAGAGCCTACCACAACCACAAAGACCTCAGATCATGTCCAACCTCTGATATATACTATGTGATCCCTGGAAAATCACTCACCCTTTCAATGCCCCCCACCCCGACTATTTTATGTCTTGGTAGAAGGAGTTTTCTCATTGGGAGGTCCCCTTATTATTGAAATCATATATTTGGTCCTTCTTCCCTTGCCTCTCTTCCCCCCACCCCCAAATTTTCAAGTCATTATGCTTGATTTTAGGAAAAGAAAGAAAGAAACCAGAAACAGGCCTTGCCCTCATGTAGTTTTTAATCTTATAACATCATTTTTCATAGCCCTTTATAAGATGTTGTGAATAAGCAAAGAAATATTTGTCTATATTGCAGTTATTGGAAATTTAGTGAAGTTTACAAAACAATAAAAGGAAACTAGGCTCAGTTGCAGTCATTTCCTTTTTCCATGCTCGTGAAGGAAGGTCACTAGACCCCTGGACAGTGGAAATTTAGAAAACCTGCAGCCTGTGGTTGGACAATAGGCTGCTAGATTCTAGGAACTAGAATTCAAAATCCACCCTAAAGAGAGGAACTTTTCAATTCTTCACTGTTTTGGATGGCATTTTGTTTTCACAACTGTTCAATAAAATTTTTCCAAATAAGATTCTGCCTTGCCTAATCACTCAGTACTTGCCAAAGATTGTTCATTAGTCAGAAAACAATTTTATTTTCCAAGGGAATTAATTTTTACAAGCGGTTTCACATTGATTTGATCCAGGTAAGCATACTGATAGAGGAACACACAGGACTTATGTTTGTAGGTACTTTTGCCATTGGAATCAGGGGTTATTATTATATTTAACCTCTGAGTTTGGGGGTGGAAAAATGAGCATAATAGGGAGAATTTCTGTGTTTTTTTTTGTTTTATTTTTCTTTAATCCTAAGGCTGTATGGATAATGAGAGTTTAAATACCCCATCTCCTTGCTCTTGTGAGGTACTGTACACCAAATGTTCCCGAAGAATGAGACCATTCTGTTTTAAAAGGTCTCTTGAGAAGAAGATTCCATAGTCTTGGCAAATAAGCCTAGGGATGAATAACTCCCACTGTCAGTTTCCTTTCCCAACTTTTCCAATTCTGTTACTATTTCCCCAAAATCCCAAGCTAGAAATCTGAGTCGTCTTCAATTCTGCATTCTCATTCCTCTGGAAGTCCTATCTTCATCTAATCATTTCTAAAATTCTTTTATCTGACCTCAAACCTCCCTTGGAGTCTCCCTCTTCATTTCAACCATGACTTTTGCAGTTCATACACTCATCAACTCACACTTAAATCATTCTAAGATCAAGAAACTCTGTCTTCCAGCTGTCTCAGATTTAAGCCCTCCTAAACACTACTGTCTTGTTACTCTTACCTAAAACTTCATGTCATCATGCTACTTATAAATAGTTTACTCTTTTGTACTGCCAAACTCCCTTGTTTTTATTCCAAGATTTTCTGTATATTTGTCACACCTGTTAGATTGTCAGTTCCTTGAAGATGGGGACTCTTTCTTTTTACTTAATACAAATGCCATAAAGTAAGTAACTAATGGATGTTTTCTTTATTTTTGGAAAGTTTTTAATCCAAACAGTTTATTTCCTTGATATCATATTAAAAACACACACACAGGTACATATGCACACCACATTTAATGCTACATTCCATCTCTCCTCTATGAATTCTGCTAAGTGGAACAGGACTGGTGAGGTAAGAGACTGGGAGGGAAGCCAAAGAGATAAAAAAAAAGGTCTGTCTTCTTCCCAAAGCCAAGGAAGTGGGCTCCTGTATACTCAAAATCCAAAAGGGGGAGGGCTGGCACTAGTTCTGCATAGAGAATATGAACAATTTTCCATGGATTAGCCAGAATTGCTTAACAATCCTGGCAGCCTACTGTCAATACAAACTATGTGGTAGGATAATCAGGTGCTTAAATGGAGAATCATGTGTATTTACTGTTCAGTACATCTAATTGCATATGTAATCTCTGAGGGTAGGGCTATGCCTTCAGTGTTTGATGAGGTATTGACTAAATTGCTACTGCATTCAAAGAGCATTTCCCCATAAATTTCTTTAGATGTGACTTCCTTTTCCCTTGAGAGAATCCTTTTTCAATATTTCACTCAGCAAAAATTTCTGGGATTCATAGCATCAGGATGCCCCAATGGAATAAAACACAGTACAGTATTATATCTACAAATATATATATTTTCAAAACAGACTAAGGGAGAATCAATCAATCAATAGACAGTTATCCATGCTGGAGTTATATAAATAGAAAGTGAAATAGTCCTGTCTTCAAGAATCTTATATTCTGATGGGGAAGACAATGTGTAAATATAAAGGCATGATTAGGGTCCAGTCAATGGGGGCAAACAGTCCTTGAAGCAGACGTTTCCTGCCTGGTTCCAATATTTAGAGAAAATGTAGATATTATCAGTCTATTTCTAATCTACATGAAGAGGCATAGTCAGTCTGTACTTCCAGACATCAATGACTGAAGTGTTAGCACTGTAGGCATGATGATTAGCAGGCAAACTAAAAGGACCAATGATTTATGAGTTGCTAAGCATAAATTGAAGATATTTATCTTTTGCTTCTTTTTTTTCCTGATGACAAATTTCAGGAATCATGACACTTCATAGAGAAATATTGATCATGTATTTTATAAAGACACTGATCCAAAACTCTCCAGGACTCTGTAAAGTGAGAAAAGAACTTCTAGGATTAGAAATCAGGAGGTACTTCTGGGTCTCATGTATTTTCTCCATATATAACTCATTAATGTTATTTAAACCTACTTTTGCCAAGAACTTTGTGTTTGCAAGAAGAGAAGTTTCTGGGAATTGTTTAGTAACTATTGCTTTTTTCTTTTTATACTTTCTCAGCATATCTCCTTTCTGAAAGTTAATGGAGATCTATTGAGTAATTGATAATATAATCTAGATGGGGGGCTTATATGCAAGAGTGCTGAAAACCACAATTCCGTATGATTATCCTAGTATACTGAAGAGAAAAGTTATCAGTCATTCCTCTGGGTTTTCAACCAGTACTATTACTTAGTGCCAGTGGGAATTATAAGTCTAAGCTCAGAGGTATGTATACATAGATGTGCATAAACTTGTGTATACATATACAAGGTATCTACAACATTGATACAAGAAACTTTAGAGTAAAGTACTCATAACTAGGGGGATCAAGAAAAATTCTCCAGAAGGTAATATTGAATTGGATGGCTGGGGGGAGGCGGGGAAGGAGAGACAAAGACAGAGACAGAGATGACAGACTGAGAGCACAGACCAGGCCTGGGGGACATTCAGTAAAAAGGCAAGGTAATAGAACAGAGTCTTGTGTATGAGACATAGCAAGAAGTTGGACTACATAATTTGTGGAAGTGATTAAATGGTTCATATTTTCTAAGGGGAAAGAACAAGTGTCAGATCTCCACTTTTGGATCCTGAATAAGCAGTATTACACCTGGGCTTTTTACTTAGCCTTCCTTCCAGTCTCTTTCCTTCCTTAATTCTGCTCCCCTCAATTAAGTAGAAATGAGACAGAATATAGCATTGAGTTCTGTGTGTCTGTGTGTGTGTGTCTGTGTATGTGTCTTCATGCTTGTGTGTGTGTGTGTTTAAAAGGATGATATAAATAGGAGCTAAGCTGTTTGCAAGAAAATCTTTCAAAAACATTAAGAAGACTTGGAAAGATAAGAAAAGACCGGGCTGTTAAGAACTTTAAATGCCAAAAAGAGATGTTTATATCTAATACTAGAGATAATAAGGAGCTTCTAGGATGATAATTAACTTAAAGCAACTATTGAATTTTTTTAAAATTTTATTTATTTAAGTCAATGGGGTAACTTGTCCAAGGCCACACACTAGGCAATTATCAAGTGTCTGAGGTCGGATTTGAACTCAGGTCCTCCTGACTCCAAGGTTAATACTCTATCCACTGTGCCACCTAACTGTCCTGCAACTCTTGAATTTAAGGAGATTTCTTTACTTAGCCAATTGATGCATTAGCTTATAGGTTATCCCCATGCTTGAAATATATTTTTTTATTATTTTTTTCTCTTATGACTCAACTTAGATAACACCACCTTCACAAATCTGAATTGCCAATTGAAAATCATGGTCTTGGGCAGCTAGGTGGTGCAGTGGATAGAGCATCAGCCCTGGAGTCAGGAGTATCTGAGTTCAAATCCGACCTCAGACACTTGATAATTACCTAGCTGTGTGGCCTTGGGCAAGCCACTTAACCCCCATTGCCTTGGGAAAAAAAAGAAAATCATGGTCTCTCCTCAAAATTTTACTGAATCTTTTTTTTTTATCATATTCTATTTTGTGCCATACCAGTTTGTACACAGATTATATATCTACCATTTAAGTTTCTTGAAATTCTGCTATCTCATAATTGACCCAGAAAATAAGAAGTGGGATAATCATCAGTAGTTTGTCCATTAGGTGACCAAGTTTTGTCAGTGATGGCTATCCATGAAATAAAAATATAAAATGGCACTCAAGTCTTATGCAACCTCTTCATACTTTATTTTTCAATGATGGAGTAGAATGGCAAAAATAAGGTGACAGAGGATATAAAAATCATATAATTTTATACTATTTTTAAAGACTGATGGCTACTTGAAATGCAAGATTTTTGACTGATGGTCAATCAACTCTCATACCATTTTAGGAACAGAATCTTATTAATTTTAATAGTCTTTATATTAAAGAATCCAGACAATTTAAAGAGGTTACTGTTAAATGAAATAAAGGTTTATCAAGATTTGTTTTGAAAAGAAAATAAGGACGTTGGTTAAGTTGATTTTATTGCCAGGACTCAGTAATCTCATCTTCAAATGTTTATGCTGAACAAAAGCAAGAAGATAGTTATGAAGATAATTGCAGGCTATGCACTAGCTCTACTGCAGAGAATAAAATTGTAAAGTAATTATATAAATATTTTGATAAAATCTTCAAAATTTAAGTCAAAATAGACCTTAGTGACTTCAACGCAAAAATAATCATAGGCATTAGGCACAGGTCCTGTGATTTCTCCAGTGAAGAAGAAAATATGATTCAGGATTAAGAAATGAAAGAAGCCAATTAGTCATAAAAGTCTTTTGCTTATGATTTATGAATGTCCTCTTCAAAAAAAGGAGTTAGAAGATTTTAGGCATAGAAAGGACTGAGTAATATTTTAAAAATGACATTGAACATGTCATAACAGACAAGAAAGGACTAGTTAAGACATGACCATCATTTCTGAATATGATATCTGTATAGTCAGTCCATGAACAAAGATGCAAATCAATACCAACTAAAAAAAAAAAGGAAGGGGAAAGAAAAGAGAAGGAAATAATTTTTAAATAGCACTTAGAATATGCCAGGCCCTATTCTAGGTATTTTCTTTTTGCAAGGCAAATGGGGTTAAGTGGCTTGCCCAAGGCCACACAGCTAGGTAATTATTAAGTGCCTGAGACCGGATTTGAACCCAGGTACTCCTGACTGCAGGGCCAGTGCTTTATCCACTGTGCCACCTAGCCACCCCTAGGTCTTCTTTTCAAGCTCAGAACTCTACCCACAATACTACCTAGCTGCCCCATGCAGCTAATTCTTATGATTCTATAAAAAGTAACTTAAAAAATAACTCAGTTATACTCTTTTGGATTTCTCCATCATATACTAGGAACCTCATTTTTCTGTAACATAACATTGCTTTAATATACATACCTCATCAATACTTTCAGTGTCCTTGCTGATTGAAAGGAAGGTGGAGCCAAGAACTACTGCCAAAGCATCTAATTAAGGAAAACAGTCTTAAATTTTCCCATCTCTTCATTGCACTCCTTTTGGACTTTCCAGGTACTTTTCCTCTCTTTTCAGCTTCCTTCTATATGTTATTCTTCCTCCATTAGATTGTAAGTTTCTCGAGGGTAGGAATTGTCTTTCTTTTTTCATATTTGTATCTCCAGTAGTTAGCACAATCTTTTACCACCCAGTTGGTATCTGACAAGTTATTGATCTTCCTAGTTCTGAATCTTCTTATCATTAAAATAAAATGGTTGTTTTAGAATGTCTAATCTTCCTCCAAACTCTAAATCTGTGTTTCCTACTCCATATAATTCCTACTCCAAATTGAGCTTCCCTAGGAGTTGTTGTTTCCTGCTCTACCTATAGGATATTACATCTATTGTATTTTGTTTGTGACCAAGAGGAATAGAAAGAGAATGAGAGAGATGAAGGGAAAAAATAAGAATCATATCATTTTTCTGGGTGACTTGTCTTACTATTCTGTCTTAATTAAAAAAACTTTACCATTTGCCCTATGGCTTTCTAATTAATCAATCAATAAACATTCATTAAACACTTAAGACAAAAAGGAAAATGATAGTTCCTGCCTTCAAGGAATCTAATGTTGATCACAGAATGTATATTAGAATGGGGCTTGACCTAAAGTGACAGAAATAGAATTCTAAATAAATCTTCCCAATAAATCTGAAAGGAGGTAGGGATTCCAGAGCTATACTTCCCATAGCACCTTACATAGCAAATGCATAGAGCATTTAACAAATGCTCAGTATACTTGAAATAAAACTCAAATCTGCTTAGAATCAGCTAAGTAGTATAATGGGTAGAACAATAGTCAGAAGATCTGACAAATAAGACCTCATACACTTCAGTGGTGTTACTTAAGCTTTTTCTCAGTTTCCAATGTAAAATAAGGAATTCATAATAGCATTAACTTATTAGGTTTATTATGGGGATCAAATGAGATGATATTTCTAAAATGCTTAGCTTAATACCTGATACAAAAATAGGTTTTTATAATAAAAGTTTATTTCCTGCCTTCAGGTTTTTTAAATTACTTATTTCTTAAGGTGACTTGCTTTCATGGCAGACCTAGAATAAGTACAATTATCAAGGTGCTCAGAAAAGAAAGAATATAGAGGATCAACAACTTCTACTGGTAAATTCTTCCCAGGACATTCATTCTATCGTCATGTTTCATTCCCCTACTGGCTCTGCTTCTTACTCCCAGTGTTTTGTGACCATCTGTTCTCCCCACATCACCCCATTTTCCACTTTCTTTTGTATGATGTTTTCCCTCATTAGAATGTAAACTCTTTGAGGGCAGGTGTTGTTCTTTTTTTTTTTTAATTTTCAACTCTTCACACAGCACCTGATAAAAAGTAAGCACTTAATAAACACTTGTGCATTTTTGCTTTGCATTCCTGGCAAAATGTCTCTCAATTCTGACTTCATAAATGAAATTTTAAAAAATCATGTAAGATCCTATTCAGCCCCAAATCATGATGTGTGTGTGTGTGTGTGTGTGTGTGTGTGTGTGTGTGTGTGTGCCTGTGGTGTGTTTTAAATCCAGCACAGAATTAAACTAAATATTTATTATGGGCATTTTACCTAGAACTAAACATAAAATCAGAATTTTTTACTTCTTTTAACAATTGCTATGACCTTCTATAACCCACAATTTTTATAAAGATGTAATAAATTCCCAAATTTCTTGAGCCAAATGGAGCCCCTTTCACTGCGAGTTTCAACTGTTCATTTATCTATCTCTGTTACAATGTTTTAAATGAAGGAGGTGCTTTGAAGTTTTCTAGCAAGTAATGCATGACCCTTTCCAGATATGTTGTAACTAGAGTTCTTTTCAAGTTATGAGTTGAAGTAGGGGGCACTGAGATCTCTTCTAATGCTAATATTCTGCATATCTGTGAAATATTTTCATGTGCACTACCTGAAGGCACTTAAGTTAACTTAGTTTTCTTAAATCTATTCTGCCACCAAGTTCAAAGGAATTGATAGCCCCCCAAAAGAACCATTGTCATTGATTTTTTTTTAAAAAAAAGAGCAGTTGCCATCTTTGCCTAAGGAATGAGTGTTATACCTCTGATTCTTGAAAGATTTTTGTTTTTGTTCATTCTGTTTTGTTTTCACCATGCCATGAAGCACAACAAACTAAGCCTGGAGCATTTATTTTTAATTGTCCAGATATTTTGAAATCTTTTGGTACCACAACCTTTATCTTCCATCTGACCCTGAATCCAACAATGCAAATCATTTGCTTTCCAAGTTTATTATCCCTGGAGGAGAGGCTAATTTTTGTTGAGCATTCACTGTGTCTGGTAAACCTTTATATAACTTTAAGAGAAAGTGCCTTGTTTTGAACTGAATTATATATGAAGCTTCCCACACTCTTATTTTATTGTATTTTATATAATTTAGTCAGGCAGACTTTTACTTTTATTTTCTCCTTGATGAATTATAAGTCAAATCTTTTTGCAAATGCAAAATCTTTGTAAAAAGATTTCCAAAAAAACTAATGACACCAAATCCTAGTCAAAAAAGTAAAAAAAAAGTTATGAATAAGTCCTTGGAATTTATGATAATGGTACCTGTTGATTATTATCAAATTTCCAGTCTCACATTGTATCTATTCATTGATTTTGTTTGATAGTTTTCATTTTGAAAATTTCTGAGATATGTCATTGATATATTATTAAATAAATAAATAATCAGAAGATTTTTTTCAACTGTTTTCTCCAGAAAATATTGTTCTCAATCTAGAAAAAATGTAAAACCAAAGCAGCCAAGAAGGAAAAAAAAATCTCAAGATAAACATGGAGTTAAGACTAATATTAAAGACAGGATTGTAGACCTCAATTTCTGGCTTTGGGACAAGAAAACAGCCCTCCTGTAAAAGTGTACTCTGTAAACTCATTTATAAGAACTCAAAGGAGATTATAATGAATGGATTGCTCTTCTGTTTATTCTTTTACATGAAATAATATACCATCTTGACTATTTTATGCTTTTCCAAATCATTTTCTTCTATTGCATGAGAATCTATCAAATAATTCAGAAGTATAATATAAACATCTTTAAATATATGGTTATTAAAAAAGCTCCAAAAAATGAACATGTCAAAGGTGAATGCTTGCTTCTCTCTTGGATCTAAGAACATCCTGTGGGGAAATACTTTATTATTTACTTTCTATTAATATTGTTTGAACCTAACTTTATGTGGCTAGAAATCATCTAACTCAAAGCTTACTGTAAAGGTCAGACTGACCAGAGAAATATTCCAGGAAAGTCAGATACCACTGCAAGGAATGTTTGTATTTTGGGCCTGCCTACCCAAGTTGTGTTTTGGGATTCCTCAATGCGTTATGCTTCCTTCACCCAAATTATCTTCAATATTTATACCTACATGATGGTATACATCTTAAGCAATCTTACCTGGTTAATGTCTTTTTCCTATAGTCTGCTTAACTGCTTGCATGCTGGTTATCTAGCTGCTTGTCCTTATGCCCTTGTCTGAATTCCATATAATATGAGATTTAACAGAGAGATTTGAGAGTCATCTCTTCTCTGCCAAACTGACATGATAAAATTTTCCAAAAGTCTTTTTAGGTTCAGGGATTTGTTCTGAACCAACAATCCCCTTTACCTCAGAAGCATCCAATCCAATCTAATCTAATCCAATAAGTACCTATTAAATGCCCATTCCATGCAAAGCATTGTGCTGGATACAAAGACAAAAACAAAGAAATGAGAAACAAAGTTTATCATAATAAATGTTAAAATGATCACATTATGTTTTACAAGTTTGAAACTTTCAAAAAATCTGCAATTCAACTTCTGGGAGTATAAACTTCAAGATGACAATGAAGACCAACAAATAACAAATTATTCAATAACAATAAAGCAATAGCTGACATTCATCTCTAAAATTTAATCTGTTGGATTCATCAAGTTGACCAGGCTGTCCTGATCAGCATTCTTTAATAATCATAATGATAATGCTAAATCAATAACTGACATTTGTGTTGCACTTTCAGCAAAGGACTTTATCTTCATTAGTTAATCTTCACTTAATCTCATTTATTTAATCTCACAATAATTTCATTTAATCTTCACAATAATCTTTAATGGTAGATAATGCAGGTGTTATTGTTCTCACTTTGTTGATAGAGAAACAGGTTTAGAGTGGGGCAAGGGATTGACTAATTCAGGTGGATAAGTACTCACATTTTAGGCAATACAATTTTAGCTCTATTTTTTTTTTACTTTGCTTCATTATCCGTGGAACAATAGTTAATATTATTTGGCAATCTTTTGTTAAGTAAACAGTCTTTACTTTTTGTTAACATTAGCAATCCCAGTGGCATCTTAATAATAAAAGTTGACTATGGCCCACCAAATTAGAGGGGTCATGATGGTGTATGTGTACCAAAAGAAAAACATAAGGAAAAGAAAAAAGAATCTTCCGGTGATTAAAGATAAAAAATAAAGGTTTAAAATCTTGTTAATTTTTGTAAAATCATCATGGCCTTCTCTGGCATTGTATTGTAATAAAGTCATGTCCCATTTTTAACATTTGTTTTTGCAATCTACCCTGGGGACCAACTATGGTGGGACAATTAGATTGATAAATCAAGGAATAGAAAAATTGACATGTCAGAAGGTCCCACACTTTAATGACTTTCTTTTCTTGTGCAAGTGATTCCAGATGTTTGGATTGTTAGTGTCAACTATGGACACAACCTAATGACAAGTAACTCTCTCTTTGATGAAGACAGCTACTGTTTCCTAATAGAACTGCCTGTGTTTTATTTGTGTATGAGTGGAGTCTTCTTCAAATAATCTGGCAGAAAGCCAGTGCTCCTCACCCCACTTCAGTATAACACAGACTTAACTTTGACCTGGGTATAAAATTGTCCTGGAATAGATAAAGAAAACTGCTGCTCCTCTGATAATTGTAATAATCCTAAAAAAGTAAGACCAAGCTCAATTCATTTCTGTGAAGTTTTGTGTGAAATCTTAGGGCAAATTTTGTTTTGAAGCAAACTAGTGAGTAATGATGATAAATGCTTGGATTACTCATCAAGAACTCATCCTTGAGCAAAAGCCAATACCACTAATTAGGAATAACTCATTTTTTTCTAAAGAACTTTAAGATTTACTTACTTTTATGAGGAAAGTATTTTCCTTTTAAAAAAATCTAGGAGAAAATAAATTCTATTCAATTCAACTAGTCCATATGGATGTAATCATAATATTGATTGATCATTAATATATAATGAAATCAAAGATAATTGACTATAGAATATAGTAAAAAGCATCCTTAGTTTGAACTCTGAAGTCTCTTCTGGTGGCAAAGCTATGATCCTATGATTCCATTTGACAGATGAGGAAATCACATTTAGCCTCGTAGTCAGGGTATATTAATCCAGGTTTTCTGATTCTGATTCCAGGAATATTTCCATCACATTATGCTGACTATAGTTGAATGAAGCACTCTTAGGAAATACAAAAGAAGGGAAGATGTATGGTTCTTGTCAGGCAATCTAACAGTATAGACCAGACATACCTATTTAAAATAAAAATGGAGATACAATAAACAAAGATATCTATTAGTTGTGTGATTATGGACAAATCACATAACTTTATGGGATCATAGAGATAAATGGGACCTCAGAGGCTATATAATCCAGTCCTTTCTCTTACCCTTTTGCTTTATAGATGTATATCTATAGGACCATCTCCAGTAATCTTGATTATTATCTTGCCACTGAATTTAGATGGCTCAGGAGGAGAATGTGAGGCTGGGGAATTTGCATAGTCATCCCTCATCTAAATCCAATTCACTTGCATGTCATAATTCTCTTTGAGAATGAAGAAAAAAACAACAATGAACACAGGAAACCAAGAAAGGTTAAGTGATTTGTCTAAGGTCACACAAGAAATAAATGTCAGAAATGGGCTGTGAATCCAGATTCCCTAACTCCAGGGTCAGAATGCTTTCTATCCTATTAAACTGCTTCTGCTCTTCTCTTATTATCTGTCTCACAAGGTTACTGGAAAGAAAGTGCTTTGTCAGATCTTAAAGGTCCATGTAAATACAAGCTATTATAGTTATAAAAATATGAGAAAACATGTTCAACTAGAAATAACTATAATTATTGTTTACAGATTAAGGGAATAACTAAAGGTTAAGATGTCCTAGGAAATGGTTTCTGAAAGGAAAGACTTTTGAAGATTTCAAGGAAAATACTTTCAGAGTATAGTTGTAGCAAAAGATGATTTTTGTTTTTTGAGAATGAGTCTCAATAAATGCAGCAAGGTTCATCACTACTAGGGTGACCAGCAGAGGGTGAATTGACAATGACCACGTATGAAGCAAAGATACATGGAAAATGGTTCTCAGAGAGAACACAGAGTTGATCCAGAGTTGTTACTGCTGATAAAAACAGCAACAAATGACATTTACATAGCATTTTAAGGTTTGTAAGTAATTATCACCCATCACCATAGTACATACAAAATACTCAGACTGTAGATCTGTATCAAAATGGGACTGTAAATCCGCAAATCTGCAAATAAAGATCTTTGTGGATTGCATATCTAAGGCTTTAAAATGTAATTTTATTTATGCTTATTGCATTTTTTATTCTTTTGTCAATTATTCCCCCCCCACACACACACACACAAAACACACACACACACACACACTCACAAGAGCATGCTAGATTGCCTGGGAAAATGTGTAAGGATTTAATGACTCAAAGTTTCCCCCTGAAACAAAAGCCCATCTTTTAAAGATTGATATTCTTATGGTGATGTTATATAGCTGCAAGTCAGGGAATGCAACAGTTTTAAAGAAATTAAAATGATGAGCCAATTCAAAAACAGAAAGTTGTGAATGAGTTGCAGCATATTGACAATGAAGAATTATAAAGTCAAATTAATAAATATTTATTGTGTTTATGATGTGGTAGGTACTATGCTTAATATATACTGGAAATATTTCTTTTTTTTCCATAGAGGTCAAGGTACTTTCTTAGGATCACAAAACTATTAAGTGAATGTTGAAATATTCATCCAGTATTCCTTTCTTCAAGTTGAGCAATCCATTCATTATGCCATGACACATGTCTATGTTAATTTTTCCTCTTATATAATTAGAAATTTTATCTGCTCATGCCTAATTTTTCCATCATCCTTAAAATGAATTTTCCATAAAATGAATTTATTATATAAGTGAATTTTAAAGCAAAGTTCTCATATTCAGTTTTGAATCCTTGTCATTTTTTAAATTATACATATTTTATTTATTATGAGTTTTACAATTTTTCCCGATATTACTTCCCTACCCCCCCCACCGCCACGGAAAGCAATTTGTCAGTCTTTACATTGTTTCGATGTTGTACATTGACACAAATTGAGGATGATGAGAGAGAAATCATATCCTTAAGGAAGAAACAAAGTATAAGAGATAACAAGATCAGACAATAAGATATCAGTCCCCCCCCCCAAATTAAAGGTAATAGTCCTTGGTTCATAGTTCTTTCTCTGGATACAGATGGTATTCTCCATTGCATGGAACCCCAAATTGTCCCTGATTGTTATACTGATGGAATGAGCAAGTCAATCAAGGTTGATCATCGCCCCCATGTTGCTGTTAAGATGGATAGTGTTTTTCTGGTTCTGCTCATCTCGCTCAGCATTAGTTCATGCAAATCTTTCCAGGCTTCCCTGAATTCCCATCCCTCCTGGTTTCTAATAGAATAATAGTGTTCCATGACATACATATACAACAGTTTGCTAAGCCATTCCCCAATTGAGGAACATTTACTTGATTTTCAATTCTTTGCCACCACAAACAGGGTTGCTATGAATATTTTTGTACAAGTGATGTTTTTACCCTTTTTCATCATCTTTTAAGGGTATAGACCCAGTAGTGGTATTGCTGGATCAAAGGGTATGCATGTTTGGGGGCATAGTTCCAAATTTCTCTCCAGAAAGGTTGGATGAGTTCACAGCTCCACCAACAATGTAATAGTGTCCCAGATTTCCCACAACCCTTTCAACAATGGTCATTATACTTTTTGGTCATATTGGTCAGTCTGAGAGGTGTGAGGTGGTACCTCAGAGAAGCTTCAATTTGCATTTCTCTAATAAGTAATAATTTAGTGCAATTTTTCATATGACTATGGATTGCTTTCATCACCTCATATGTAAATTACCTTTGCATAGCCTTTGACCATTTGTCAATTGGGGAATGGCTTTTCTTTTAATTTGACTCAGTTCTCTGTATATTTTAGAAATGAGTCCTTTGTCAGAATCATTAATTGTAAAGATTGTTTCCTAGTTTACTACATTTCTTTTGATCTTGGTTACAGTGGTTTTGTCTGTGCAAAAGCTTTTTAATTTAATATAGTCAAAACCATCTAGTTTGTTTTTTTAGTGATGTTCTCTGTCTCTTCCTTAATCATAAACTACTTCACTTTCCATAGATCTGACAGGTAAACTAATCTGTGATCTTCTAGTTTGCTTATAGTATTGTTTTTATGTCTAAATCCTGTATCCATTTGGATCTTATCTTGGGATGGGGTGTGAGGTGTTGGTCTAATCTAAGTTTCTTCCATACTAACTTCCAATTTTTCCAGCAGTTTTTTTTTTTGAAGAGGGAGTTTTTATACCAATAGCTGGACTCTTTGGGTTTATCAAACAGCAGATTATTATAATCATTTCCTGTTATTGCACCTAGTCTATTCCATTAGTCTACCACTCTATTTCTTAGCCAATACCAGAGAGTTTTGATGACTGATGCATATAATTATATAACATAATATAATGTAACATAGCATAACATAACGTAACAATGTAATATTATATAATGTGATGTAATATCATGTAATATAATATGAAATGATATGATTGATATGATATAATATGATATTATATAATATAACATAATACAATGATTTCTAATATAATTTCTAATAATTTAGGGCTGTCACTTTCTTTTGTTCTTTCATTAAATCCATGGAAATTCTTGACTTTTTATTTCTCCATATGAATTTACTTACAACTTTTTCTAACTCATTAAACTAAGTTTTTGGAATTTTGATTGGTAGGGCACTAAGCAGGTAGTTTAGTTTTGGTAGAATTGTCATTTTGATTATATTAGCTCTACCTATCCATGAGCAGTTGATGTTTGCTCAGTTATTTAAAACTGATTTAATTTGTGTGAGAAGTGTTTTGTAATTGTTTTCAAAAAGTTTCTGAATCTGCCTTGGCAAATAGACTCCCAGTTATTTTATAGTGCCTGAGGATACTTTGAATGGGATTTCTCTTTCTAGCTATTCCTGACGTATCTTGATAGTCATATATAGAAAAGTTGAGGATTTATGAGGGTTTATTTTATATCCTGCAACTTTGCTAAAATTGCTAGCTGCTTCCAGTAGTTTTTTGGATGAAGAGTGAGAGTTTTGTTTCTTTCTTCCCAATTCTAATTCCTTCAATTTCTTTTTCTTCTCTAATTGCTGAAGCTAACATTTCTAATATGATATTGAATAGGAGTGATGATGATGGACATCCTTGCTTCACCCCTGATCTTATTGGGAATGCCTCTAGCCTCTCCCTATTGAATATAATGCTTGTTGATGGTTTCAGATAGATACTGCTAATTATTTTAAGGAACAATCCATTTATTCCTACACTCTCTAGTGTTTTTAATAGGAATGGATGCTGTATTTTGTCAAAAGTTTTTTCAGCATCTATTGATATAATCATATAATTTCTGGTAGGTTTGTAATATAATTAATTATCCTAACAGTTTTCCTACTATTGAACCAATCCTGCATTCCTGGGATGAATCCTACTTGGTCAAAATGTATTATCCTAGTGATAACTTGTTGTAATCGTTTTGCTAGGATTTAATTTTTGATTTTTGCATCTATATTTATCAGGGAGGTCGGTCTATAATTTTCTTTATCTGTTTTAACTCTTTCTGGTTTGGGTATCAGCACCATATTAGGGTCATAGGAAAGAATTAGACAGAGTTCTGTCTTCCCCTATTTTTCCAAAGTGTTTATATGGAATTGGAACCAATTGTTCCTTAAATGTTTTGTAGAATTCACTTGTGAATCCATCAGGCCCTAGAGATTTTTTCTTAGGGAGCTCAATGATGGCTTGTTGAATTTCTTTTTCCAAGATAGGGTTGTTTAGGTATTTAATCTCCTCTTGATTTAATGTGGGAAACTTATATTTTTGTAAATATTCATCCATTTTACTTAGATTGTCAAATTTACTGGCATTGAGTTGGGCAAAATAATTCTGAATTATTACTTTAACTTCCTCCTCATTGTTGGTGAGTTCACCTTTTTCATTTATGATATTAGCAATTTGGTTTTCTTCTTTCTTTTTTTTTAATCAAACTGACCAGAGGTTTAGCAAGTTTTTTAGTTTTTTCATAAAACCAACTCTTGGTTTTATCTATTAATTCAATAGATTTTTTGCTTTTGCTTTTATTAATTTCTCCTTTGATTTTTCAAATTTCTAATTTGGTATTTACTTGGGGGGGGTTAAATTTGTTCTTTCTTTAATTATTTTAGTTGGATATTTAGTTCAGTGATTTCCTCTTTCTCTAATTTATTCATGTAAGCATTTAAAGATATGATATGTCTCCTGACAGTCACTTTGTTGTTTCATTATTGTCATTATCTAGGAAAAAATAATTAATTTTTTCTATAATTTGTTGTTTCTTCCACTCATTCTTTTTTTTCCCACTCATTATTTAAAATGAGGTTATTCAGTTTCCAATTAGTTCTGGGTCTATGTCTCCCTGGCCCAATATTGCATATGATTTTTGTTGCATTGTGATCTGAGAAAGATGTATCCACTATTTCTGCCTTTATGCAATTTATTATTAAGTTTTTATGTCCTAGTACATAGTCAATTTTTGTTTAAGTGCCAGGTACTGCAGAGAAAAAAGTATATTCCTTTCTATCCCCATTCAATTTCCTCCATATGTCTATCATATCTAGGTTTTCTAATAATCTATTTACTACCTTAACTTCTTTCTTGTTTCTTTTATGTTTAGATTTATTTAAATCTGAGAGTGGGAGGTTGAGGTCTCCCACTAGTAGAGTTTTGCTATCTATGTCTTCCTGTAGTTCTTTCAGCTTCTCCTCTAAGAATTTGGATGCTATTTCATTGGGTGCATACATATTCAGTATTGAAATCATTTTATTATCTATGGTACCTTTTAGGAGATTATAGTTTCCTTCCTTATCTCTTTTAATGCTATCTATTTTTGTATCTGCTTTGTCTGAGATAAGGACTGTTACCCCTGATTTTTTTCACTTCAGCTGAAGCAAAATATATTCTGCCTCAATCTTTTACCTTTACTCTATAATGTATCTCTCTGCTTCAAATGAGTTTCTTGTGAGTAGCCTATTGTAGGATTCTTGTTTTTAATCCACTCTGTTATTCACTTACATTTTAAGGGAGAGTTCATCCCATTCACATTCAATGTTATAATTACTAACTCTTTATTGCCCTCCATGCTATCTTCCCTCTATATTTTCCCCTTTTCCCCCTTTAACCATATTCCCCAGTATTTTGTTTCTGAATACCACTCCCTTCAGTGTGTTTGTCCTCCTATATCCACCCCTCCCCTTTCTTTCCCCTTTCCTTTTTCATTTTACCCTTCCTTTCATTCTGTTAGTTTCCCTTTTTCTCCCCCTCTTTGTCTCCATCCCCCCCTGTCCCCTTTCCCCCTTTTAATACTTGAAAGGTAAGATGTTTTTTAAATTAACTGAGTGTGTGTGTGTAACTTAACTTTAAGCCAAGTCTGATGGGATGAAGATTCAGGAGTTTCTCATCTCCTCCCTTCTTCCCTGCTATTACCATAGGATTTTTGTACCTCTTAATGTAATGAGATTAACCCCATTCAATCCCTTACATTCTCCCATCTCCTTCCTGTCCCCCCTTTTAAGGAGGAAGAGTTTTTAAATCACTGTATCTGAGTCATAGAAAATCCTGAGTATCCATCACTTCTAGCTAAGTGTATTCTTTCTAATAGAATTACAGTTCTTGAGAGTTATTAGAGTCTTTATCCCAAGTAGGGTTATAGCCGGTTTCATACCATTGCGTAGCAGTGTCATGGATAAGTCATGAGTGTCCATCATTTATGGCTAAGTATATTCTCTCTGATAGAGTTACATTTCTTAGGAGTTATGAGACTATTTTTTCCATGCTGGGATATAGCCAGTTTCATCTTATTGGATAGCAGTATTTTTTTCTTTACCCCTCTTTTTTTTTTTTGCCTTTTCATGTCTTGAACCTCCTGTTTGATGTCCAAATTTTCTATTTGACTCTGGATTTTTCATCAGGAATTTTTGGAATTCTTCCAATTCATTAAATGTCCATCTTTTCCCTGAAAGAAAAGTCTTAGTTTTGCCAGATAGTGGATTCCTAGCTGCATTCCAAGCTCCCTTGCTCTTTGGAATATCTCATTCCAGATATCCCTTTGATGCAATAATGTTGATGCAGTCAGGTCCTTGTATAATCATTACTGTGGCTCCCTGGTATCTAAATTGTTTCTTTCTTGATGCTTGCAGGATTTTTTCTTTTATCTGATAGTTCTGGAATTTGGCCATACCATGACCAAATGGTGTTTTCATTTTACAATCTTGTTCTGGAGGGAAGAGATGTATTCTTTCAATAACTATTTGGCCTCTGGTTCCATGATATCAGCGTAATTTTCCATCACTAAATCCTGTAATATGAAGTCTAGACTTTTTTTTCCCTCTCTTCAATATTTTCAGGAAGACTATCAGGTTGTCCCTTCTTGATCTATTCTCAAAGTCAGTGGTTTTGCTTCTGAGGAATTTTGCATTTTCTTCTATTTTTTCTATTTTTTGGTTGTGTTTAACAGATTCTTGCTGTCTCGTGTAGTCATTAGTTTCCACAGACTCCATTCTTTTTTTTTAAGTTTTTTTTGCAAGGCAATGGGGTTAAGTGGCTTGCCCAAGGCCACACAGCTAGGTAATTATTAAGTGTCTGAGGCCAGATTTGAACTCAGGTACTCCTGACTCCAGGGCTGATGCTCGATTCACTGTACCACCTAGCCACCCCCATTCTTTTTCTTTAGAGAAGAGTTTTCTTCATTTACCTATTGCAACTCCTTTTCCAATTGGTCAATTCTATTTTTGAAAGAGCTTTTCATTTGACTAATTGAGGTTTGGAGAGAATTATTTTCTTTTTGCATTTGTTCAATTGAGCATCTGAGAGAATTATTCTCATTTAATATTTGTCCACTTAAGGATCTGAGAGAATTATTCTCATTTTGTGTTTGTCCAATTATACTTTCCAGTGATTTGCTTTCTTGTTAATCTTCTCTTGGGTTTCTTTTCCCAAATTTTCCAGTTGATCTTTCTTTTTTTTAAAGGTTTTTGCAAGGAAAATGGGGTTAAGTGGCTTTCCCAAGGCCACACAGCTAGGTAATTATTAAATGTCTGAGGCCAGATTTGAACTCAGGTACTCCTGACTCCAGGGCTGGTGCTCTATCCACTGCACCATCTAGCTGCCCCTCAATTGATTTTTAAAGCTCCTTCCTTATTTCTTCAAGGAAGTCTTTCTGTGTTGAAGACCAGATCAGATTCTCCTCAGAGGTTCTAGGTCTCTCTGAGTTAGGGTCTTTTCCTTCCAAGAATTTTTCTATGGACCCTTCTTTCTGATGGCCTTTTCCTCATTTTACTAAGACCTTGAGTTGTGGAGGGGCTGATTCACAGATGTTTGGTGTTGGGATCCCTAGAGGCTTTACTCAATGAGTGGAGTACCTCCAGCTGGCCAATGCGAGTGCTAGAGGATTTGCTCACTGAGTGCAATATCTGCAGCTGTCCAGTAGGGGCTGCTGGTTTCTTTATCTGGAATGTCTGTGACCTTGATTCAGGCCCTCTGCCTTAGACTGCAGGGAGTAGTTGAAGCTGTTAAATACTTCTGTTTTAGATCAATAGTGGGCTATACCCTGGGGTGAGGTGATCACTCCCCTTATTGTCAGCTGAGGTGGCTCTTGCTACTGAGCCTTAGCCTGGGGCAAAGGTAGTCTGTAATTGTGTTTGTTCTAGGAAGAGACTTCAGCTGAAATGGAGGCTTGGACTCTGAGTTCCTCCTGACCAGAGGAGCCCAGAGGATGAGGTCTACAGCTCTCCCACACTGGAACTCTCCCTCTAGTCCTGCTCACAAGCTCCCCAAGCCCCCCTCCCCCACAGTGGACCAGACTCTAGACTGGCCACTGATCCATCAGGTCCTGTTCTTGGACCCTCAGGTTTCCAGACTCTAGCTAGCCCTGCAGCTAATCAGGCTAATAGGAGGCTAATCCAGGCTCCCAGGCTCTCCTCAGTCCCATGCACCCAGAAGAGTTCATCCTCTTCGACCAGTGACCCATTATTGTGGGAGATAAATCCTGAGGTAGATGTTCTTTCTTCTGACTTTTCTTTCTGGGTTTTATTGATCAGATTTCTGTTAACAGGTTTGTTTCATATATATGGGGGAAGATCAGGAGAGTTTAGAACTGTGCCTGTCTTCTCTCTGCCATCTTGGCCAGCTAGAAATATTTCTTAAAAATCAAAAAGAAAGTGATTAACCTCAAGGAATTCACATTTTAATGGGGAAAGAGAGAAAGTCCAAAAAGGTCAGCCTGGGCACCCTCCTTAAAGTGGAGGGTTAGGGAGGAACCATCCAGAGGGAGAGGCTGACAGGACAGAGTATGAAATCCAGGGGTGGAGTGAGTTTCCCGGGTGGCAAGTCACATCATAATATAGATAATAGTTATATACTATTTAACATATTTTTTGATTCTTATAAAAAACATTTAACTAATTTTACACAGCAGAAAATTAGTCTTTCTTGGCCCTAGTTTCCTTTTTTTTTTTTTTGCAAGGCAAAAACAGCTAGGTTATTACTAAGTGTCTGATGTTAGATTTGAAGTCAGGTCTTCCCAATTCCAGGACTCAATTCACTATGCGACCTAGCTGCCCCCGTTTCCTCTTTTCTAAAATGACATTGTTGGAGTAGACTTCTGAGATCCCTTCCACCTATCATTGGTAATATTAAATAAAATATCTATAACTGATGAGATAAGGATCTGTTGAGGAGTTAATCAGGATTTGTCAAAATCGGAGATGTCAAAGACACTATGGGAGTGCAGCTGGAGCCAGGTTAAAATATAAATAGAAAATATTTAACAAAATAAATAGAACTATAATGAAGTATAGATACTATTACATTTAAAACAAAGTCAATATGTGGCCTATACCCTATTTCTATTTGAGTTTTTCATCATTAGTCTATACTATAGAAAATTCTTACTTTGAACTAGTATATAGTTATGTAACTTCATAGAATAGCTCCCTAGAAATTTATAAGTAGGGGGTGTATAGACTCAGGAAATTGTTAAATTTTGTTAAATTTCAGTGTGAGCAGATAGACTTCAGAAATTGGCCAATGCTACAAATTTGGGCTTGATTTATTGTTTTGTTCATATTCTAGACTTAAGAAAGTGGTGGAGAAAATGCTAATAATGCAGATTAATCTTAAAGGTATATCATATAAACAAATATATATTTTCAGAGTTAGTTATTAAACATTTACAAGCACACATCTTGCTTATAAAGCAGCTAACTGGAGCTGTTGAAGGAAGATGGGGTGGGGGTAGTTATAATAAATCCATACATTCAACAAATACTTATTTAAAAACCTACTATAGGACAGTTAGGTGGTGCTGTGCATAGAGCACTGGCCCTGGAGTCAGGTGGACCTGAGTTCAAATGTGACCTCAGATACTTAATAATTACCTAGCTGTGTGACCTGATTGCCTTGCAAACATAAGTAAATAAAGTACTTGAGGGATGAGAAAATGAGAGTCAAAAAATGATTGAAGTTTTGCATCTGAGTGACTCAGGCTTAATATAATTTAGCAGTATTTTAAGGATGGTCAGATCAAGGAATAAGGAGGGCAAATTCTGTTTGGGATTTGGTAGTTTATGGGGCTTGTGAAAACATCCAGTTGGTTTCCAAGAAGCAGTTAGGAATGTGGGACATAATGGAGGCTAGACTTGGAAATCAATTGCATAGAGATAATAATTGAAGTCATGAAAAAATAAAAGATCACCCAGAGAAAGTGTAAAGAGAAGGCAGGTTATGCTGATATTAAGAAGGAAAGAGAAAAGAAATAAGCATTTATTAAGCACCAAGTGTATGCCAGGCACTGTGTTAAAAGTTTAAGAATATGATTTCATTTGATCCTCATGACAACTCTGGAAGGTAGGTGCTATTTTTATCACCCATTTCTTTTCGTTAAGGAAATTGAGGAAGATACCAGTTAAGTGACTTGCTCAGGGTCAAAGAACAAGTAAGTGTGAGGTCTGATTCCAAGTCCAGGACTCAAAACACTATACTTTAGAGGCAGGATGAATTTAGAGAAAAGAAGGAGAAACTGGTGAAAAAAAGATTGCAAAAAGCCTATTAGTTCATTAAAACCCTTAAGTTGGGGGTGGCTAGGTGGTGCAGTGGATAGAGCACTGGTCCTGGAATCAGGAGTATCTGAGTTCAAATCCAGCCTCAGATACTTAATAATTACCTAACTGTGTGGCCTTGGGCAAGCCACTTAACCCCTCTACCTTGCAAAAACAAACAAACAAACAAAAAAACCCTTAAGTCTTTTTTTTACATTATATTGTTGTTAAATCAGGTCTGCCACCTACTCTACTTGTTTGGTCTTATTTTTGTGACTGGAGGATGATGTGTATAAACAAAGGACAGTTCTTTGCTCTTTCCTTTATTGAATTGTATCCTGTTTCCATCCATCCAGACACCAAGATCTTTGTTTAGAATCCTAATTCTGACATCCAAATATTCAAATATATGCATGTAGAACCAGATATCACAAAAAAAATTATGTACAAATATGTCTGAGATGGTTTTTTAATTTCTTCTTCCATTAAAATTCTATTACTATCATATTGATTCAATCTCCTTTATTACAATAATAGCCTCCTAATTATCCAATCCATCCTTCACATTTTTTTAAAGAAAGATTTTATTTATTTTGAGTTTTACAATTTTTCTCCTAATCTTACTTCCCTCTCCCCACCCCGCACAGAAGGCAATCTGTTAGTCTTTACATTGTTTCCATGGTTAAATGTATTGAGAGAGAAATCATATCCCTAAGGAAGAAAAATAATGTATAACAGATAGGAAAAATTATGTAATAAGATAACATTTAAAAAATTAAATATAAATATAAATTAAAATTTATAAGTAGGGTGTGTACTATAGTCTTTGGTCTTTTTTCAAACTCCACAATTCTTTCTCTGGATACAGATGGTATTCTCCATTACAGATAGCCCAATATTGTGCCTGATTGCATTTCACATTTTTGCCAAAATATTCTCCCTTATTCACAAGTTTGATCATTTTCCATCTCCCCACCCTTGAACAGAAATAGTATTATCTCTATTATAGCAAAATATTTGAAAATTTTTAGCAAAGGTTAAAATTAATTATGTGTATGTATATGTGTTTGTATATTATCCTGGTTTGAATGTGAGAGTCTTCCTATCCTTAGAAGTAAGTCCATTACCATTGAAAAAGATAAAATGACATCACTATGTTTGAGACAAATTATAGTGTTTCTGACTATGGCTGAGAGCTCTACCACAGGTTGGCCCAAATAGTCCATGTGAACACCTGGGGTGGATATGATAAGCTTATGAATGTCACATTTCCTTTGAACTGTTTCAATTCTGCCTTCCTCACAGAGGGCAGCACCCTCACTGATGAGTGAATGCCATGCTTGGTAGTCCTGTGCCAGTGTCTCCCATACTGTACAATTAATTTTAGAGTTCTTTAATGAGACCTTCAAGGTATCTTGGTATTGCTTCTTCTGACCACTTTATGAGCTCTTACCCTGTGTGAATTCTCCATAAATTAGGTTTTTGGTAAGTGTTAGTCTGGCATTCTAACAACATGTCCAGCCCATCATAGTTGTACCTCTGTAGTAATGTTGGGATGTTAGGTACTTTAAACTGAGAAAGGACCTCAATGTCTGGTATCTTCTCTGCCAGATGATCTTCAGAATCTTCCTAAGACAATTTAAATGGAGGCAATTCACTTTCCTGACACGGCTCTGGTAGACTGTCCAGGTTTCATAGACATATAGCAATGAAATAAGCAGGAACTTCTGGGGCAGAGCCAAGATGGTGACATGAAACTAACATGCTTCCAGAGCTTTTCCCTACCAAAGATAAATGAAGCCTCTGAACTGACATTCATGTTACAGATCCCACCAAGAAAAATAGAAGATCCAAAGAAGTTTTCAATGGTGTAAAACATTGTGGATGATCTTTAGTGAAGTCTGTCTCTTTGAGGGAAAAAGGGGAAGTAAAGCCTAGGAGGAAGGAGAGCAGGAAAGCCAGAAGGCGGCTTTTAGCCAAAGTGCAGAGAGCTTGACATCAGCAAAGGTCTCAACAGATAGATAGCAAGCCAGTAGGGAGAATCCCAATTCTAGACAAGTCTCAATCCTGGGAACACTGGAGCAAAAGACAGGACTGGATTTGGAGGAAATAAACCTCTGCAAAGGCAAGGCCTGGACTGCATAGGCAATATCTTGGCCAATGACAAGCCAAGGATCAGACCCCATCCCCAGCTTAAAAAAAACCCAAAACTTAGATCTATACTCCTTGTACTCCAGGAGCAGAGCTAAAACAACAAAGATGAGCAAGAAAGCTAAAAGAGCACTCACTGTAGAAAATTGCTTTTGATAAAGATGATAACAATTCCATGTTGGAAGAAGAAATCAGTGAAAAATCACTCATGGGGGAAGTCTCAACATAGTCTATGAATTAGACTCAAATCCAAAAACTCATAGATGAACTTAAAAAAGAATTTAAAAGCCAAAGAAGAAAGGAAGAAGAAAAATGGAAAAAAATAAATGAGAGTTATGCAGGAAAATTATGAAAAAATGACCAGAGAATTCAAGACTTTTAAAAAGGAACCACAAAAGGTAATTGAGGAAAATAAAGCCCTAAAATTAGAACTAAAGAAACAGAAACCTATGAAGCTATGAGACTACAAGATTCCATCAAACAAAATAAAAAGGTTGAAAAAATTGAAGAAAATGTAAAGTAACTTTTGGGAAAAACAAATGACCTGGAAACTAGATCCAGGAGAGATAATTTACAAATCATCAGACTACTAAAAAAATGAGATAAAAAAACCCTGGAAAATATCATGCAAGAAATTATAAGGGAAAACTTTCCAAATCTGCTATATATCCATTGAAAGAATACACAGACCCCCCCCTCCAAAAATAAACCCCCAGGATAAAAACTCCAAGGACTGTTATAGCTAAATTTCAGATCTCTTAAATAAAAGGAGGAAAATACAATAAATAGTAAAAAGGAATCAATTTAAATACAAAGGAAACACAATCAGACTCACACTAGACCTATAGACCTATCAGCCTCGATGCTGAAGGACTGGAATACCTGGAATACCATATATCAGAGGGCAAAGGACCTGGGATTACAACCCAGAATTTATTAACCTGAAAATTTTAGCATATATTGTCAGGGGAAAAGATGGATGTTCAACAAAATAGAGGACTTTCAGAATTTCCTGACACAAAAACCAGAACTGAACAAAGAATTCAGTCACCAAATACACAACTCAAGAGATGCATAGAAAGAAAAATGAAAAGGGAAAGGAAAAAACAAAAAAACCCCAAACAAATGTTAGTCAGGACCATCAAATTGTATACACCCCTCAAACCTCTAACTCTTGAGAATTTTACCTCTATTAGGGTAATTAAAGGGTTGAATATAATTAAAGAAATTGGACTTAGAGGATATGGGTATAGTTGGGTATTGCTTCTCTATTGAAGAGGTCCAAGTTGACATCACTATATTTGAGATAAAAAGCCCAGATGAAAAGCAGGGCTGTTAACTCTAAACTTAAATGTCTCAGTATCTTTTGACCCACTTTAATTTGCTGTGCTGACAAAACCTAGCACTTTCTCTGATGAGGGCATCATAAGTTGAATCTGTGTCTCCCATAACTTACAATCATTTGTAAAGTTCTCAAGTGAGACCTTCAGAGCCTCCCAGTACTTAGAGCCCTTTAAGACTTTTATAGTTAATTAAATAAAAGTTTGGCCTAATCCTTACTTCTCTTAACAAGGGGAGGGGGAGGAGGGGGCAAAGTGAGGGAGAAAATAGACTTGGGGGAGGGGTACAAATAGTTCATGAAACAATTTGGCTTTAGATGATACTTTGACTCATGAGGATTGTGTGTCTTTGGAGGGTACTTGAAAAAGGGGTAAGGGGAAAATGATTATTATTTGATGTAATTCAAGACTTTGAAAAGTGTACTTCTAATGAGACAGAAGAGGGGAGGGTACTTAGTGACTTTGAGGCAATGCTGCTTATTAAACAATCAATCAATTTGTGATGGAACTTTGATATCAATTTGAGCTTATCAAGCAATCAATTAATCAAGCTGTGATTAATAGTACCTGAGTGATGAATAATACCAGGTGAAGAGACACAAAGATTTATAATTTTAGAGGGAAAAAGGGAGGGTGTGAACACTGAGTAAATTGTATTCAATAGATTTGACCCTGAGAGGGAATAAGATACATTCCCCTTTGGGTTTAAAAATCTATCCTACTCCACAGGGAAGTGGGGGCAGGGGAAGGGAAAGATAATGGAAGAATGGACTAATAAAAAGGAGGTGAAGGTATAAGTGAAAATAAACTGAAAGTTGAATTTTAAAAGAAAAGTTAAAGGACAAAGAGTAAAACTGGTGAGGAGGAAGAAAAGGAAAGGAAAGAGAAAAATTTAAAGGGGAAAGATAGTATGGAGGAAAAAATAGAATTAGTGATCTTAACTGTAAATGTGAATGGGATGAAATATATCAAAAAACTGAAGCAGATAGCAGAATGGATTATAAAACAGAATTCTATAATATGTTGTTTTCAATAAATGCTTTTGAAGCAGAAACATACAGGGTAAAGGTAAAAGGATAGAGCAAAATATGCTGTGCTTTAGTTGGGGTAAAAAATCAGGGGTAGCCATCCTGACCTCAGATAAAGCAAAAGCAAAAATAGATATTATTAAAAGGGATAAATAAGGACACTATATCTTCTTAAAAGGCACCACAGGGAGTGGCTAGGTGGTGCAATAGATAGAGCACTGACCCTGGAGTCAGGAGTATCTGAGTTCAAATTCCGCCTCAGACACTTAATTACCTAGCTGTGTGGCCTTGGGCAAGCCTCTTAACCCCATTTGCCTTGCAAAAACCTAAAAAAAAGGTACCACAGGTAATAAAGCTAAATCATTATTAAACATATATGCATCTAGTGGTATAGCATGCAAATTCCTAGAGGAAAAGCTGAGTGAATTATAAGGAGACATAGACAGCAAAACTTTAATATTGGGGTACCTTAACCTCCCTCTTTCAGAACTAGATAAATCTAACCACAAAATTAACAAGAAGGAAGTTAAGAAGTTGAATGAACTCTTAGAAAACTTAGATATGATACCTCAGGAGAAAACTTAATAGGGATAGAAAAGAATATATCTTTTTCTCTGCAGTACATGGCATCTATATTGAAGTTGACCATGTACTAAGGCATAAAAACCTCTTACTCAAATGCAGAAAGGCAGAAATAATAAAAGCATACTTCTCAGCAATGATACAGTAAAAATTACATGTAATAAAGAGTCACCAAAAGAGAAACTAAAAATGAATTGGAAACTAAATAGCTTATTTTTAAATAATGAGTGGATCAAACACCAAAGCAGAAATAATCAACAATTAATAATCAACAATCCAAGAAAAATGATAATGATGACCCATCATATCAAAATTTATGGGATTTAGCCAAGGCAGTTTTGAGGGGAAACTTTATATCTCTATGATTAAAATAGAGAAAGAGGAGATCAATGAATTGGGTATGCAACTTTAAAAAGCTAGAAAAAAGAACAAATTAAAGATCCCCAATTAAATACCAAATTAGAAATTCTGAAAATTAAAGGCGAGATTAATAAAACTGAAAGCAAGAACATCGTTGATCTAATAAATAGAACCGAGTTGATTTTATTTTTAAAAAGCCAATAAAATAGATAAACTTTTGGTTAATCTAATTTAAAAAAGAAAGAAGCCAACCAAATTGCCAGTATCAAAAATGAAAAAGGTGTACTAACTACCAATGAGGAGGAAATTCCCTGAATGAAATGTTGAATATTTACAAATATACAACCTGCACAGATTAACAGAAGAGGAAATAACATACTTAAATAAACCATTTCAGAAAAAGAAATCAAAGAAATCATCAATAAACTCACCAATAAAAAGTCTCCAGGTTCAGATGGATTGACAAGTGGATTCTACCAAACAATTAAAGAACAATTAATTCTCATTCTACATAAACTATTTTTAAAAATAGGAGTTCTACTAAATTCCTTTTATGACAACAACATGGTGCTGATATCTAAATCAGGAAGAACCAAAATAGACAAAGAAAATAATAGATCAATCTCCCTAATGAACATTGATGCCAAAAATCTTAAATAGAATTTTAACATTGAGATTACAGCAACTTATTACTAGAATAATACACCATGATCAAGCAAGATTTATACCAATAGCTAGGGATTGTTCAATATTAGGAAAACAATCAAAATAATTAAACATATCAATAGCAAAATCAACAGAAATAATATAATTATCTCAATAGATGCTGAAAAAGCCTTAGATAAAATATATCATTCCTATTAAAAACTCTAGGAAGTTTAGGAATAAATGGAGTTTTCCATAAAATAATAAGTAGTATCTATCTAAAACCATCAACAAACATATGTAATATGGATAAAATGGGGAGCATTTCCAATTAGATCAGGGATGAAACTGAATTGTCTATTATGACCATTACTATTCAATATAGTTTTAGAAATGTTAGCTCTAGCAATAAGAGAAGAAAAAGAAATTTAAGGAATCAGAATTGGCAATGAGGATGCAAAGCTTTCACTCTTTGCAGATGATAAGATGATATCTTTAGAGAACCCTAATAATCATCTTAAAAAACTCCTTGAAACAATTAACAAATTCAGCAAAGTAGCAGGATATAAAATATACCCTCACAAATCATTAGCATTTCTATATATATATAGAACAACAAAGCTCAAGAGCAAGAGATAGAGAAATTCCATTTAAAGTGACTGTAGGGGCAAGTTAGGTGGCACAGTAAATAGAATATCAGCCCTGGAGTCAGGAGGACCTCAGTTCAAATCCAATGGCAGAAACTTAATAATTACTTAGTTGTGTGATCTGGGCAAATCACTTAACCACATTGCCTTGCCAAAAAAAAAAGAAAGTAAATGTAGATAACGTTAAATACTTGGGAATCTACCTCCCAAGACAAACCCAGAAACTATATGAACACAATTATAAAGAACTTCTCATCCAAATAAATTCATATCTAGAAAAAAATAGTAACAATATTCATCTGGAGCAACAAAAGGCCAAGAATAGCAAGGGAACTTATGAAAAAAAAAATGTAAAGGAAGGTGGCCTAACTCTATCAGATCTAAAACTATACTATAAATCAGCAGTCATCAAAACTGCCTTGTACTGACTGGTGAAGAAATAGAGGAATGTATCAGTGGATTAGGATAGGTTCAAAAGAAACAGTAGTAAATGACTGCAGCAATCTACTGTTTGACAGACCTAAAGGTATTAGCTTCTGGTATAAGAACTCATTATCTGACAAAAATTGTTGAGAAAACTGGAAAATAGTATGGCAAAAACTAGGCATAGATCCATATCTCACACCCTATACCAAAATAAGGTCAAAATGAGTACAGGATTTAGACATAAATGACTACATCATAGATAAACTAATAGACCAAGAAATGATCTATCTGATCTATGGAAAGGGGACAAATTTATGATCAAACAAGAAATAGAGTATATTATAAACTGAAAATGAATGATTTTGATTATATTAAATTAAAAAGATTTTGTGTTAATAAATCAATGCTACCAAAATTAGAAGGAAAGCAGAAAGCTGGGAAATAATCTTCACAGCTAGGAATTCTGATAAAAGTTTCATTTCTAAAATATATGGAGAATTGCATCAAATTTATAAGGTTGCAAGTCATTCTCTAACTGATAAATAGTAAAAGGATATAAATAGACCATTTTCAAATGTGTAAGAGACTATTGAGGGTTACAGAGAGTTCATTGTGTGACTGGGAATGGCCTAGTGGTCCTCTTGCCCAGGTATACGCCTGGCCTAATTTCCTGGGTCGGCTCTCCAGATCACTGGTGATAGCAATATTGTGTAAGAAGTACTAGCCTGAGGAAGTAAACTTTATCACCTGCTTTCCACAAGCACAGAGACATTTGTTTAATTTGCTAATTGGAGAACACCATGTGAATTGGGAGTAAACCAGGAACTAAGAGGATATTTAAACTCCTGCATTCTGTAAAATAAATGAAGAACTTGTCATCTTTGTCTCCTGCCTCTGACATTCGTCTGAGACAAATATTAGTTATGAGGAACAGATAAGTTAGCCAGAAAGGCATACAGCACAGATGAGGAAATTAAAGCTATATATAATCATATAAAAATACTCCAAATCATCATTGATTAGAGAAATGCAAATTAAAACAACTCTGAGGTATCACTTTACCCCCATCAGATTGGCTAAGATAACAAAAAGGGGAAAATGATTAATGTTGGAGAGGTTGTGGGAGGATTGGGACATTGATGCATTGCTGGTGGAGTTGTGAATGGATCCAACTATTCTGGAGAGCAATATGGAACTATGCCCAAAAAGCAATAAAACTGTTCATACCCTTTCATCCAACAATTCCAATTCTAGGCTTAAAACCAGAAGAAATCATAAAAAATGGGGAAAATCCCACATATTCCAAAGCATTCATAGCAGCTCTTTTTGTAGAGACAAAGAATTCAAAATTGAGGGGATGTCTATCAACTGGGCATTGGTTAAACAGATACATGAATACTATGGAATATTATTGTTTCTAATAAATGATTGGACTGTAGAGAAGCATGGAAGGAATTACAGGATCTGATGATGAAGGAAGGGAGTAGAACCAAGAAAACAACATGCACATTAACAACATTGTGAGATGATCAACCCTAATGGATGCATCTTTTCTCAGCAGTTCAGAGAGTTAGGACAAGCCTATTATACCAACTATGGACAATGCTATCCCCATCCAGAGGAAGAAAAACAAGACAAAACAAAACAAAAATCCTTCAGAATCTGAGGAAAACTACATTCACATTTGAAAAAAATGTCTCTTATGTATTTATTTCCCTTAATCCTAATTTTTTTATACCAAAAATAGCTGACCTCTAAACATGTTTTTTTTTTTTTAGGTTTTTGCAAGGCAAATGGGGTTAAGTGGCTTGCCCAAGGCCACACAGCTAGGTAATTATTAAGTGTTTGAGACCTGATTTGAACCCAGGTACTCCTGACTCCAGGGCCGGTGCTTTATTCACTGCGCCACCTAGCCACCCCACTGTACCACCTAGCCACCCCACTGAGCCACTTAGCCACCCCTCCTCTAAACATGTTTAACACAAATGTGTAAGCAAAATATTAACCTGACTGCTGCTGAGGGAAGGGGGGGTAGGAAGGGAGGTTAGAAGGAAATTTTGTAACTTAGAAATATTCATAGGCATATGGATGACTGTTTAAAAAAACCTTTCATAATATCCATTTGAAAAAGTAAAACATCAATAAAAAAGCAATGAGGTCAGCACAGTGGCTCTGTAGAACTTCAGTTTGGTAGTCAGTCTAATACCTCTTCTCTCCCATACTTCCTTTTGGAGCCTCCCAAACACTGAGCTAGCTCTGGCAATATGTGTGTCAACTTCATTGTCAATCTGTACCTCTTTGGAAGGGACACTGCCAAGGTAAGTGAACTTGTCCACATTCAAAACTTCTCCATTGGGGTGGCTAGGTGGCACAGTGGATAAAGCACCGGCCCTGGAGTCAGGAGTACCTGGGTTCAAATCCGGTCTGATACTTAATAATTACCTAGCTGTGTGGCCTTGGGCAAGCCACTTAACCCCATTGGCCTTGCAAAAACCTAAAAAAAAAGCAACAAAAAAACAACAACAAAAAAACTTCTCCATTTGCTGTAATCAATGTTTACACATATGGATGGTGTGCTGCTGATTGATGGAGCACCTGTGTTTTCTTGGTATTAGTTGTTAGACCAAAATTAAACAAGCAGCAGAGAATTGATCCATACTTTGCTGCATCTCAGTTTGTGCACTGAGTGCACAGTCATCTGCAAATAGAAGATCCTACACCAATACTCCTTCCACTTTGGTCTTGACTTGCAGCCTTTTCCAGTTGAAGCTACCATCAGTGTGGTAGCTGACTTTGAGGCCATGTTCATCCTTAGTGAAGGCTTTTGATTACTTGGCTGAAAACATCATGCTTAAAAAGTATAGGAGCAAAGGAGAAACATCCTTGTTTCACTCTAATGGTGACTGAGAAAGCTCAAGAGCATCGTCCACTATTCAGAACCCCAGGCAAGCTTGTTGTCATGAAATTGACATACAACACTGATGAACTTCTCTAGGCAACTGAATTTTGACACAATTTTCCATAAACCCTCATGACTGACAGTATTAATGGCCTTGTTCAGATCTACAAATCTTGTATACCATATGTCAAAATCATCAACCTTGTCAAAAACAGTGAATGGACTTTCTTGGTATGAAAACCAATTGGTTTAGATCCTCACAGTCAGTCAGGGACTCTGATGAATTAGATGAAGGTGCTAGCCGGAAAGAGTTGTTCAGAAAGTATAACTATCATCTTCCTGTTGAGAAGTTTATGCTGAAGTTGTTTCTTCAGCTCTAGATGGAGAGAGGGTTTCCAAAAAACACCAAGGTGGGAAAGATTCTTACTTTTTTTGGGGGGGGGGTTTTGCAAGGCAAATGGGGTTAAGTGGCTTGCCCAAGGCCACACAGCTAGGTAATTATTAATTGTCTGAGGCTGGATTTGAATTCAGGTACTCCTGACTCCAGGGCTGGTGCTCTATCCACTGCGCCATCTAGCCACTCCAAGATTCTTACTTCTATACAGTTTAGTAGGGTATTGTAAGAATGAGTGCTCCCATGCTTACATTTTGTAAAATTCAGTTGAATCAATGAGTCCAAGACTGCCTCTAGAGATGCCAGGAAAGAGTCCAGTTCATCTCTTAAGTTAGTGCCTAGAGTGGTCCAGCTTTATGAGATTAGTACAATGGCAGTTCTAGGCCTATTGCCTTTAAGATAAATATAAACTTGTGCCTCAGGCTTTCAAAAATCCCTTCATCCTGTGTTTCTATCTTTATTTTATATTACTTGCCTTATGAACTCTGTGTTTCTGCCAAAATGGATTACTACATTTCTTTTCATTTTATTTCATTTTTGTTTCCTACTCTGTGTCTACCAGAGTATAAAAATTGAAAAGATAGGGGAAGGTGCAAAGATTTTGAACTCAATATAAGGAAAACATTTCCCTGATTACTTTTTTACAGGGAAGGCAAACCACGGAAGATTTTCTCTGTTGTCAGGGAAGATGTCCAACAAAAAGATTAAGAGGACTTCCTTATACGATGAGGCCTCCAGATGCTCCCTATTTGTGTGGATTGTATCAAGCCTGAGAATACTGCAGAATATCCTAAACTAGATTCACAGTCACTCAAGAGAATTTGAATTAACTTTTTTTACATAGGAAAAATCAAATTAACAAAGAATTCTTCTTGTTCAGACTATCAGACACAAGTGATTGGTCATCCTGGTGAGCTTCTTGACAGTGTATGTGGACAATGAACTAGACCCTGAAGTGTATGATTTGGAAAGTTGTGCTATGCCTTGAATGATCCTGACCTTTTCTCTGAAACAAAAACCTATCTTTTCAATACCAAAATTCTATTAGTGATGTTTTATAGCTGCAAATCATATTTTACCATGAACTTCAAGGCATCAAGACTTTGGATTGTGAAGAGATGTTGTTCATTTGTATCCAACTCTTTGTGGACCCTGTGGACCAAAGCATGTCAGACCTGTCTGTCCAGCATTTTAATATCATTCATGAGGTTTTCTTGGCAAAGATACTGGAGCAGTCTTCCATTTCCTTTTCCAGTGGATCACCTTTTGTCAGGAATTCTTCATCATGATCTAATCATATTGGCTAACTCTGCATGACATAGACCATACTTTCATTGAGTTGGACAAGTCCCTCCTCCATGACAAGGCATCTAGGAGTGGTAAAGAGATGTAGGGTATGTATAACAAAGCCCTAGCATATTATCAACTAGAGTTTGCTATACAGCTACTGACTCAATATTCCTTGAATTTAAATCTGACCAATTGATTCTTCTACTAATTATCTTCAAGTTAGACATAGTAGTGGGGAGCCTGAGGCAGGCAGATTTCTTAAATTTAGAAAGCTCTGAAGTATCGTGCCCTAGTTAGATGGATATCTGTATTAAGAATGGCATTAATATGCTGAGTTCCCAGGATCAAGGGGGGAAGTGGTAGGGGAGGAGAAGTAATGAAACCATCCCAGGACACAAAGACTGAAAGTTTTCTTGTCAGTCTGTCATAGGATCAGACCTGCGAGTAGATTCTTTATTTCCAACCAGGGCAATATGAGAAACCTTTTCTTTAAAAATATAGCTTCAGGGGCAGTTAGGTGGTACAGTGGATAAAGCACTGGCCTGGGAGTCAGGAGTACCTGGGTTCAAATCCAGTCTCAGATACTTAATAATTACCTAGCTGTGTGGCCTTGGGCAAGTCTCTTAACCCCATTTGTCTTGTGAAAAACCTAAGAAACAAAAAACAAAACAGCTTCAATAGCTTCAATAACTCCTTGTCACCTCTAGTATTAAGTAAAAATTCTTTAGCATTAAAAGCAGTCTAGGATAAACATACCTTTGCAACCTTTTCCAAATTTTATTCTCTTTCAGGCAATTTTGGTTCCAGTCAAACCAGTCTGTTGTTCTTCCCCATATACATTTCTTTTCTTGCATTCACACCTTTACATTCATGGTCCTTAATCTTTAGAATCCACTTCTTCCTAAACTCTATTTCTTAGAAACCCTTAGATTCTTTAAGGACTCAACTCAGAAACCACCTTCAGGATGAGGCCTTTTCTGAGTGCCTACTTATTAACACTTTCACCCTCTTAAAGTTATTTTGTAGGGTTTTTTATTGCTCATATGTATTTATCAGACCACAGAACTGCAGGTCAAAAATGTTGTAAAGACCATAGGAACCTAATTTTAGAGCTGAAAAGAACCTCCAGCCCATGTGATCTAATCTTCTTAGGGAAAAGGAAATTGTAGATAACTTGGACAAGGCACTATATTTCTTCATGTATAAGACATAACCTTTTCCAAAAAAATTGCGGTCTAAAAATTGGGAGCATTTTATCCAGTGGTTGTAGATTTTTATACTTGCATTTCCCACTCTTCACACTGCTTGTCTTTGTGCTTATTGATTCGCATTTGTTACCAGTTCATTTTGCCACATTCTTCCCAGAAATGGCTCAGAAAAGACTTTCATACAGTGCTGAATTCAAGTTCAAAGTGACTCATTTCATGAAAGTGGATGGAAATCATGTTGCTGAAGGTCAGTTTGGTCCTCCTCCAACTGAGAGAAACAATCAGAGCCTGGCTACAGGAAGAAGAAACCCCACTGAAGAAGGCCAAGAGGCAAGTCAGCCAAAAGGCCTGGGTTAGAGAGGAAAGTGAAGAGATGGATTGAAGAAAAGGGCCACTGGAATTCCTGTGTCCACAAAGATGGGTCAGCAGGAGAGCCGAATTGTGATGAAAAAGAAGTGACTGATTTCAAAGGAGGCACAATGGATGCTTTGGTTTCATGAAACAGAATAGACTAAGCATGCATCATTTACAGACTTGCCCAGGGAGAGCTTATGATCAACTCCAGACCAGAGCCCAATCAGGAGAGCAGTCAGAGACTCTCCTAAGATGGTGATTTTTTTTCAGTTGGAGGAAGATCAAATTGACCTTCAGCAGCATGATTTCCATTCACTTTTGCAAAAATGAATCACTTTGAACTTGAATTCATCACTGTACAGAAATCTTTTCTGAGCCATTTCTAGGCAGAGCATGGCAAAACATAGCCTAATATACCTGCAACAAATGTGAAACAATGAACACAAAGACAAGAAGTGTGAAAAAATGGTAAATGCAAGTAAAAAAATCTACAACTGTTATATAAGATGCTCTCAGTTTTTAGACCCCCAAGTTTTTGGGAAAAGGATGCATCTTATACATTATACATTGCTTTGCAAAAGCCCCCCCCCCCAAAAAAAAAGATTGGTACTCAGGCCTTCTGACTTCAAATGTAGCACTTATTCCACTATACTATGCTGCCTCTCAGCAGGAAATTCTTGTTAAGATATATGTTAGACTAGAAAATCTCTGAAATTTTTCTTAACTTTGAAATCATGTATTACTGTAAAAGACTCATTTAATTAAATTGAATTATATTCCTTTCCTTCCCATAATACAATAGTAAAGAGAGTTTGAGAATGTTCAGGAACCTTATGGGTGAAGACTTGATAGCATAGAACCCTGAATATCAAGAAAAAGTTTATGTTATCACCAAGCTTGAATATTAAATCAACATTTACCTTTTCCTCTAGTCTATTGGGAAAGGTTAACCTAGCCTCTCAAAGGACCTGATTATTTCCAGGGAGGGTCACAGAATCTTAGAGTTTGAAAGAACATCAGAACATCATCATCTTATTACTAATTGCTTCCATACCTGTATAGGATTACCCCTTTAAAATATCTTTAAACTGTAGTCATCCAGTCTGGGGTCCTACAGTGAAGGGAAATTCCTTCCCTCTCCAGACAGCTAATTCTTTCTTGAGTTATCTCTCTATGTTAAGAAGTTTTTCTTTATATCTTGTCTAAATCTACCTGGTGGCAACTTCTATTCATTGCTTCTCATACTTTCTTAGTGCTTAGAAAAAGAAAAGTCTTACCTGTTTTCCATATAAATCCTTTATTCAACTACTCTTCAAAGAATCTGACAGTTTGAAAGACTTCATGGATTATCCAACATAACCCCTACTTCCAAAGAAATTCCCTGTATAATATCCTTGACAAGTAGTTAATTAGTTATCACTTAAAATGTAAGGAGGAATCTAATACTTCCTGAGGCAGTGCTGTAGATTTCTGGAAAACTCTCATTGTTGGGGAGTTTTCCTTTCTCAGTTAAAGTCCTAATTATACACAGAAACTAAACACAGCTAGAATCTGTGAAAAGACTTCAAAGCAGATACAGTTATCTACATAGTACATTTTCCTACTTCTATCTTCATTCAATGGTCACTCCAATTTGTTGATGTTTGTCCTCAGAACTCTACACTATATTCCAAAAGTGATTTGACAAAGACAGAGTACAGAGGGACCAGAGCCAACCTCATTCTGGACTCCATACTTCCCACAATGTCGCAGAACTGATGTTAACTTTATTGGATTCTAGGTCATCGAGTTAGCTCAGTACCAAAACAGCTATTCATTGTGTGAAAAATAGTTTCCTACATCCCATACAGATTTTAAATGAACATTCTCTATTCAATTCAACAGCATTTGATATAATCAAAGAACAGTCCTGAGCCCTAAGGATACAAAGATGAAAAACCAAACAGTTCCTACCTTCCAAGATCTTATAGTCTACATATAGAATATCTCTATTGATAAACTGATGCAAAGCAAGTTGAGAATGGAAACAGGGAAAGTATAACTGAGGAATTAGGAGAAATCTCTTATGGTGCTGGAGCTTGAGCTTTGAAGGGAATCATGAATTCCAGAAAATTGAGATGAGAAAGTAGAATATTACAGACATTGGGGATAATTCATGGAGGTAAGAAATAGAATATAAGTTATGGGAACAGCAAAGGCTGGTTTGACTACCAAAAAATATGTGAGACATAATGAAAAATCAGGCTGAAAAGATGGAGTTGGTGACCAGGAGAATGTCATAGTCAAGATTATGTTTTAGAATATCCATTTATTAATTATGTGGAAGAAATGCAGCTAAGTTGAGAGCCTGAATACATAGAGACTAAGTAAGAAACTATTGTTATTGTTCAGGCAAGAGGTGATGAAAACCTCATTTGAAGTGACTGTGGCATGACTTGACAGGGTTGTGGAGATAGAATGAATAAGACTTGGCAACCAATTAGAGAAGATCAATATGTAGAAGACACAGTTTTTGAAGGAGTTCAGCTTTCTGTAATTGTCCCTGACACCTTGCTAGGTAGTCTAGGGAACTCCTCCCTGAAGAAGGAATTTAGGAATAGATTGATGCCTTTTAGTACAAACTCCAGATTTGTAGAATAATAGAACCTCAGAGTTTGAAGGAGTCTTGGGATCATCTAGCCAGTTTCATACCTGAAAAAGAATTCTCTCTATAAAACACCCAGCAAGTGGTCATCCAACCATTTCTTAAAGACCTAAAATGAGATGAGACCCACTATTGCACCAAATTATGAGGCTGGGAAATATTAACACATACCACATTAACTGAATTAACAATTGACTGACTGCTATGGTTCTTAACTTGTGGTCCTCAATCTTTTTCATAACTGTATTGTAATATAATTGACTTCTATTTTAATCCTATGTATTTTATTTTATACATTTACAAACATTATTCTGAGGAATTCATAAGCTTCACCGAATTTTCAAAGGGGCCATGATATGGATTATGAATCTAAAATTGTTTTAAAATAAAATTTCTAACTCATTTTGCCATTATCTGGCACTTGGAATTTTTCTTTTCAATTAAGGTCATCTTTTTCTTTTTCCTAAGTACAGGTACTGAGGATACAGAAACAAATGGAAAACCATTCCCTACCCTCAAGAAACTTAAAGCTTAGCCTATGTTTTAGCCAGTTCTAACCAGTTCATATGAATTGATTGTTGAATTTTAATATGAGCTTTTATACCATAGAAATTAACAAATGCTACAAACTGATATTTGATTTATTAGATTTTGGGGGGGATTTGTTTAGACAACAAAGTGATATAGACAATGTTAGTAATGCTGGATAAATTTAAATGTGTATTCTGCTTTTATTTTTTTAAAGAGCAGGCTGTTAAAAATATTTACTAGCTTATCCCCTCTAGGCAGATACAATACTTATACAGACAAATAAACACAATATAATTAGAGAGAAGAGAAAGCCCTAATAACTTGTGCATGGTTGAAGGGATCACTTGCAGTGAATCCTGACAAAAGGCAAGGATTTTATGAGATAAAGTGGGGAATGAATTTATTCTAGGCACCATGATAGTCGCTAAAACAAAAGTGTTCTAGTTTTCAAACTACATCAGCCTGCTGTTGTACAAATGGTAAATAATAAAGAAATTCAAGTATCTCCTTCCTGCTAAACAATAGTTGCAAAATACAGTTGGTTCAATACCTTCATCATTAGAAACACAACTACCAATTCAATTCCTTCAGTGACTTGAGCAAGCCAGCAGGAATTTGGCATCCCAAATTTGGCTGCAGCTCAAACAGATAACAAATGAACTTTTAATGGAGTGAATTGTACTCGCAATTGAGTTTGAAATTCTCCTTTCTCCCCATCACATTGTGAAAATCATTTATTTTAGTTTATTCTAATAAAATATTGGGACAGAGAGTCAAAGCTATAAAAAATGAATAGGACTTCATTATTTTGTGTCTGATATCACTATCTTTATCCCCATCAACAAATATGTAAGCACCCTCTTCAGTGAAAATAATAGCTGGCATTTATAGAGTGCTGCTGAGGATTACAAAAATGTTTAATATACATTATCTGGTGTGATCTTTACAATTACTGTAATGTAGAGTCTATAGTTTTTCTCATTTTTCAAATGAGAAGGTAGTTGAAACTCAAAGAGTTTGGTAATTTGCTCAAGATAACAGAGAAAGCAAAGTGTCTGAGGAGGATTTCAAACCAGGTTTTCCTTTATTTCAGTCTCATAATTTCCTCATAATTTTCTTTCTCCAAAGCTTCTGCAAAGTCCTCCCTGCAAAGAACAAATCAGAGGCAGCTCAGATGACCTTCTTCATGGTCTCTGATGACCAAAAGGAGTCTCAAGTTTTATTTCTCTTTTCCTCTATCATCATTATCTTCTGGAATATAAATCTGCTTTCTTGACTTTTATCTGGGTCCCATGAAATTCAGCTGGTTCATTTTTAGTGGGATTCTGTTAAGTATCAGTGTAGTTTAAGTCAATATTACCCCTCATCTAGTTTAATGCAAAACTTTCTTATTTGCAATCCCAGTTTCCATGCTTTGCTTTCCAATACATCCTCTATAATAAAGTTGCCAAATTTTTTATTAAAAGAATGTCTGGCCATATATCTTCCATGTTTCTCTATGACATCTAATATAAAATGCAAAATCCTCAGCTTTGCATTTAAAAACCTTCACTAATGGCTCTGGCCTACCTTTCTAGGTTTGTTGAATAACACTCCCCCTTAATTACCTTGGGGGGGCAGAATACAATGGGGGGGGGGTAGAGCCAAGGTGGCAACAAGAAGGCAGCATTTCCTGGGGAACTCCTTCCCTCCAAAACTCCAAAAGCCAACAAATTATGACTCTAGTCAAAATTTAGAGGGGCCACAAAAAGACTGAGTGATAGATTTTCCCAGTCCAAGATAACTTAGAGGTTCCATGTGAAAGGTGTGTTTCCACCAGGATCAGGAGTTGGGGAAAAAACCATGGTTGCAGCCCAGCCCAGACCAACCCAGCCCAGAGATCACCAGCAATAGCTTGAAGGGGCAGTAAGAGAACTCTGCTACACCTGAATGAGTGTGGAGTGAGGAGTACAAGCCGCAGAATCTGCAGCAAGAATCTGGAGAAAGCAGCCTGCACCCCCAGAATACAACCCACAGATGGTAAGGGGGTCAGAAAAGATGGAAGAAATTTCTCTGCTATTCCTCAGGGTAGGTCTCTGCTGCTAGCCTACACTCAGATTCAGGTTGCAGTTTGGGTTTTCATTCTAAGTAGCCAAGCTGGATTTCTCCTTATAGCTCCAGGGCAGAGTGAAGTACAGGGGCCATCTACAAGCACAGGCAAGAGAGCACAAGACCTTGGAGGAATAAAGGTCCCAGTGGAGTGTTCCCCCCCCCCCAAAAAAAACCCCAAAGCCTTGGAAATGCTGTCTTGGGCTGAGGAAATTAGTAAACAACAGAAAAAGAAGAATCTGACCATAGAGAATTACTTTAGTCCCATGGAAGATCAAAAGACATACTCAGATGACGACAAAATCAAAGCTTCTGCATCCAGAACCTCCAAGAGAAATAGAAAATGAGCTCAGACTATGGATGAGCTCAAAAAAGACTTTGAAAAGCAATTAAGGGAGATAGAGGAAAAATTGGGAGGAGAAATGAGAGCAATGCAGAAAAATCATGAAAACCAAATCAAAAGCTTGGTGAAAGATCTACAAATAAATACTGAAGAAAATATGTTAAAAACCAGTTTAGGCCTAATGAAAAAGCAAAACAAAAGGCAAATGAGGAGACGAATGCCTTAAAAAGTAGAAATGGACAGCTGGTAAAGGAAATAAAAAAAGGTCTCTGAAGAAAATAACTCCTTCAAATGCAGAATGGAACTAAAGGAAGCCAATGACTTTGCAAGAATTCAGAAGAAATAAAACTCTTCCAAAAAAAGCCAAAAATTAGAAGAAAATGTGAAATATCTTATTGGAAAAACAACCAACTTTGAAAATAGATCCAGAAGAAATAATTTAAAAATCACTGGGCTATCTGAAAGGCATGATCAGGAAAAGAGCCTAGACTTCATTTTTCAAGGAAATAATACAGCAAAATTGCCCAGAGATCCTAGAAGCAGAGGGTAACATATAAATCGAGAGAATTCACCAGTCACTTCCTGAAAGAGATTCCAAAAGAAAAACTTCCAGGAATATTATAGCCAAATTCCAAAATTCCCAGATCAGAGAAAATTCTAAAAGCTGCCAGAAACAAACAATTCAACTACCATGGCTCCATAGTCAGGATTGCACAGGACCTAGCAGCATCTATATTAAGGGCTTGTAGGGATTGGAATATGATATTCCAGAAGGCAAAAGATCTTGGTTTACAACTACCCAGCAAAACTGAAGATCCTCTTTCAGGGGAAAAGATGGACTTTCAATGAAACAGGGGACTTTCAAACTTTCCTATTGAAACAACCAGAGCTGAACAGAAAGTTTGATCTCCAAGTACAGGACTCTGGTGAACCATAGAAGGGGTGGAAGAGAAGGAATAACTATGAGGAACTTAATAATACTGAACTGTTTGTATTACTGCATGGGAAGAAGATATTGATAACTCATATGAACCTTCTCATTTATAAGAGTTGTTAGAAGGAGCATATATAGACAGGACATAGGAAGGGGCAGAATATAATGATATAATATAGTAAAAAGATGGAGTCAATGGGTGATAAAGGAAAGTACTGGGAGGAAGGGAAAGGAGATGAAGAAGCTAAGAAATTTCACATAAGAGTCAAGAAAAAGCTTTTTCAATGGAGTGGAAAGGGGGAAGGCAAGGGGGGCAGTGAGTGGGCCTTCATTCTCATCAAAAATGACTCAGAGAGGAAATAACATACATACTTAATAGGCTGAGGAATGTTATCTTACCTAGAGAAAAATGAAAAGAAAGGGATGGGGTAAGGGGGAGTGAGGGGAGGGAAGGGGAGAATAGGTGATAGAAGAGAGGGAAGATTGAGGGAGAGGGTACTCAGATACACAGTTTTAGACAGGGCCAGGATAAACAGAGAGAGAGAATAGAATACATAAGAGTGGGGAGGGATAGAGTGGAGGTACAACTAGTAATAGCACCTGTGGGAAAAATATTGAAGCAACTTCTCTGGTGGACTTATGATAAAAGAAAGCAACTCACCCCAGAGACAGAGCCAATGGAATCTGAACACAGACTGAAGTACATTTTCTCTCTCTCTCTCTCTGTTCTTGAGGTTTCTCATCTTCTTGGGGTGGGGAGGGGTGTTTATGTTTACTCTTATAACACATTCAATTTCAATCAATGTATACCATGGAAACAATGTAAAGACTATCAGACAGTCTTCTGTGGTGGGGGGGAGGGAAGGGATGGTGGGGGAAAATTGTAAAATTCAAAACCTTTCAAAAAACTGATAGGTAGATACTACTATTATATATAATTAGAAAATAAATAAAATATTAAAAATGATAACACTTCCCTTTAGGTACTCTAAGTTCTAGCTAAACAATCCTACTAATCATGACCTTGACTTAGCACTCTTATTTCTTATCTATATGTCTTTTCACGAACTATCCCCATTCCTGGAATTCACTCCATTTTCCCTCGTCTTTCTTAGAATCACTAGCTCATTTCATGACTCAGATCATGGATTATTCCTATAGGTAACCCATACTAATTTCCTTATAGTTCTTTCCATTTCCCTTAAATTATGAATATACTCATCTGTTTACACATTCATTTTGTCTTGTAGATCCAGTATGTCTGTCTATCTATCTATCTGTCTGTCTATCTATCTATCTATCTATCTATTCATCCATCTATCATCTACCTATGCATTGGAGATATTGTGCCTACCACATAATGGGCACTTTATAAATGTTGAATTTGCTTAGATTAAAGAAAGGTTCATTAGTTCATTTGTACATTACTGATAAAGATGCAGATGGGAAAGCAATATGTGTGCCAGGATATATTAAAGAGGTAAGCAGGGGGTGGAGCCAAGATGGCAACAAGAAGGGATCCAGTCTTAGATCTCTGACAAAACTCATAAGCTAAGGACTCTAACTAAACTTTTGAGAGACAGAACCCACAGAGGGACCCAGTGAGGCAGTTCTCCTACTCAAGGTAACCTGGAAAAGAGCAGAAAGGCTCTGCTCCCCGGGGTCTGAGGGGTGGCCTGCCAGAGGGGTTGCCAGAGGCAAAGAACTTCAGCCTCCCCGAGGCAGCCCCAGGGCACTGGGAGCCACGGCTCACAGTAGTGGGGGAGTCTCCTGAGCTGCACCCCGGGGAGCACCAAGCACAAAGTGGGGGAACAGCGGGGGACCTCTGCCAGAGTGAGCACATGGAGCCCAGCCTTCAGAGCACACAGCAAGCAGCATGGTCTTTCCCTAGCCCTGATCCAGGAAACAGAAGCAGGCCAGGCCAGTAAGCAGGAGCTTCCAGGGAATGAGCCCATTGAGCTGAGGGAGGGGAGTGAAGAGAGAGAGAGACTGCCGAGCTCAGTCCTCTGCCCCTGGAACAGGACTCTGGGGGTCTGACCACATTCAGATACTGATTGCAGTCTAGGCCCCCCCATAGAACAGCAGCTGCCCCCCCCACTTCGGCCCTGTGGCAGAGGGGGGCGCTTATGGTCATTCACAGACCAAGAGGGAGGACAGAGCCTCACACACTGAGACCCTTGTGGGAGTGCCCCAAAAGCTCAGAAAGCACCCCCAAACCAGGCCCAGGCTGGGAAAATGAGCAAGCAGAGAAACAAAAGGAAGACTATTGAAAAATATTTTGCAAATGAGCCCAAGAAGGATCAAAATACTCAGTCTTAAGATGAGGAAGCACAAGCTGCTGCATCTAAAGACTCCAAGAAAAACAGAAATTGGGCTCAGGCTATGACAAAGCTCAAAAAAGACTTTGAAAATCAAATGAGGGAGTTGGAAGAAAAACTGGGAAAAGAAAGGAGAGAGATGCAGGAAAAACATGAAAATGAAGTCAGCAGCTTAGTCAAGGAAATCCAAAAAAGTGCTGAAGAAAACAGCATGCTAAAAAACAGCTTAGGTCAAATGGATAAAACAGTTCAAAAAGTTATTGAGGAGAAGAATGCTTTAAAAAGCAAAATTGGCCAGATGGAAAAAGAGATAAGAAAACTCTGAGGAGAACAAATATTTCAGACAAAGAACAGAATTCAGGGAGATTGATGAATTTACCAGAAATCAGGAATCAATGCTTCAAAACCAAAATTACAAGAAAATGTGAAATATCTCATGGAAAAAACAACTGATATGGAAAACAGACTTAGGAAAGATAATTTAAAAATTATTGGAATACCTGAAAGTCATGATCAGGAAAAGAGCCTTGACATCATTTTCAAAGAATTACTACAGGAAAATTGCCCTGATATTCTAGAAGCAGAGGGCAAGATAGAAATGGAGAGAATCCACTGGTCTCCCCGAGAAAGAGATCCCCAAAAACCAACCCCAGGAATGTTATAGCCAAGTTCCAGAACTCCCAAGTCAAAGAGAAAATATTACAAGCAGCCAGAAGGACACAGTTCAAATATCGTGGAACTGCAGTCAGGATCACCCAGGACTTAGCAGCAACTACATTGGAAGCTTGTAGGGCTTGGAATACAATATACCAGAAGGCAAAAGAGCTTAGAATGCAGCCAATAGTGAACTACCCAGCAAGGCTGAATGTCCTCTTCCAGGGAAAAAGATGGACTTTCTAATGAACCAGGGGAATTTCAAATGTTCCTGTTGGAATGGCCAGAGCTGAACAGAAGGTTTGATCTTCAGATACAGGACTCAGGTGAAGCATGGAGATTGGAGGAGAGGGGGGAAATATGAGGGACTCAATGAGGATGAACTGCATGTATAGAAATATGATACTGATAATATTCATATGAACCTCCTAAGTTAATAGAGCAGGTAGAGGGAGCTTTTATAGTTGAAGCACAGAAGAAAGCTGAATTCGAAGATAAAATATGGTGTAAAAATGGAGTCAATAGAAAAAAAGGGAAATGGAATGGGAGAAAGAAAAAGGAGAGGGGGAATAGTCCAAGATATTTCACATAATAAGATTTTTTTATTACAATGAGCTATTGCAATGATATGGAAGGGGGGAGGCAAGGGGTAATGAGGGAACCTTTGCTCTCATCAGAGATGGCTAGGAGAGGAAACAGCAAATATACTCAATGGGGTATAGACATCTGGAGTAAGAAGGAGGGGGGAGCAGGGGGAAGGGGTGGGGATGTGAATAAAGGAGGACAGGATGGACCATGGGGGGAGAGTGATCAGATATAACACATTTTCTTTTTTACTTCTTGCAAGGGGCTGGGATTGGAAGGCCTGCCGAGGACCATAGGGTCAAGTGGATTCTGGGCCTAAGGGGTGGTATGGGGGCTCAGGGCTTCTTGGGCTCAGGACCAGGGATCTGTCTGCTGCACCACTCAGTGACCCTACAGCAGAGTCAGAGTGAAAGGAGAGAGAAAATATAGTACATGGTAGTGGAGAAATAAGAAAGGAGGGAGTTGCAATCAGCAATGGCAACATTGGAAAAATATGGAAGTAACTTTTGTGATGGACTTATCATAAAGAATGTGATCCACCCGTGACAGAGTTGTTGGTGTTGGAACAAAGACTGAAGCACATTTTTTGTTATTATTATTATTTGGGGGAGGGTGCAGGACAAGTGGGGCTGGGTGGCCTGCCTGGGGGTCACATAGCAGGGTGATCTTTGGGTGTCTGGGGCCGGATTTGGACCCAGCTGCTCCTGGCTCAAGGGCCAATGCTTTGTCTGCCACCCAGCCACCCCTACTATTATTACTATTTTATTTTATTTTGGGTCTTTTTTTTCTCTTCTTTTTGCTTTTTGCAGGGCAGTGGGGATTGGGTGGCTTGCATGTCACATGGCTGGGTGATTGTTGGGTTTATAAGGCTGGATATGGAGTCGGGTGCTCATGGCTCCAGGGCTGGTGCTTCGTCCATTGTGCCACCTGGCCATACCTACAATTATTACTATTCTTTTTTTTTAATTTTAATTTTTTTCTCTCCCCTTTACTTTTTTCACCCAAGCAAGTCTATCTATATTCATGGGGGGAGGGGTATTTTGTTTACTTGTAAACAAGAATATTTTATTAATGTAAAAAAATTTGTACAAAATGAGAATAAAAAATAAATTTAAAAAAAAGAAATGGTATAAACCCTAAACAAAAAAAAAAGACATAAGCAGTTACTTTTGCATCATCTGTCTTCTTAGTTTTTGGTAATTCTCTCCATATATAAGGTCTGTAAATTGCTTCCCTTAGAATATGAAAAAGAGCAGTCACTAAATAAATATTCCTCCCTCCCTCCTTCCTTCCTTCCTTCTTCTTTTCTTCCTTCCCGTCAGAATGCTAGCTGTGACTATGAGATCATCTGGAAGAACTAAAAGAAGGAGGAGGTAGAACTTGTCTGGAATAAACATAATAAACTTGTCTTATTCTCGCTTAGAGAATGAAATGGCTAGCCATCTAAGGGAATTTGTTTCTTTTGGAACACCAGCACCCACTATATGTAATCTAGTTAAAAGCAGAGGGAAACATTTCTAATTAAATACAAATTCATTCTCAGATGCAGTATAATGCTCACATCACAGGGCCAGGTGAGTGCAAAAGTCTCAATACATGATTTTTATATCAATAATGTGGATAAATTACTAGAACAAATCTCAAATCTTCACATTGACAAGCTCCAGTTGGCTAAAGGTGATCTTGTTTAAATTCTCAAATCCATGAATTGACTTGAAATGGTCAGACATTATCATTTTAGTTTTTGACTATTTTATAGATGTCCTTAAATCCCCCCACAGGGAGTCCCAAGCTTTCTCTATGGACTTTCAGTAGTTATGCAAAACAACTTACCTTGTAAAACCATAGAATGCCCTAACTCCCTTGCATCTGAAGCCCCTCTCCCTCCACCAAAATAAGAACCCCTGTGTCCAGTTCCCTTTTGGGACTTCCTAGCAGTTGCTACTGTGTGGAATTCCAGTTGCAAATACTTGCCCCTCTAATGATCATAATTTTTGTAATACTGGCTGCCTCCTTGTTAATTCAGCAATTATCAATTGCCAGTTCAGCAACTGGCAATAATTATCCTCAAATTAATGACATCATGAGAGGCAGTATAAGACAGTGAAATAGTCTCTAGATTCACCCATGTCATCTTGTCCTGTACTTGAAGATCAAATTTTCTGTTCAGCTCTGGTCCTTTCATCAGGAAAGTTTGAAAAACCCCCTATTTAATTGAATGTCCATATTTTCCCATGAATGAGGATGTTCAGATTTCCTGGGTATTTGATTCTTGGTTGCATTCCAAGCTCTTTTGCCTTCTGGAATATCATATTCCAAGCCCTACTAACCCTTAATGTAGAAGCTGCCAAATCTTGTGTTGTACTGACTGAAACTCCATGATATTTGAATCGTTTCTTTCTGGCTGCTTGTAATATTTTCTCTTTTACTTGAGAGTTCTGGAATTTGGCTATAATATTTCTGGCAGTTTTTATTTTGGGACCCCTTTCAAAAGGCGATCTGTGGATTCCCTCAATTTCTATTTTGCCCTCTGCTTCTAAGATATCAGGACAATTTTCTTGGATTATATCTTGAAAATGAAGTCTAGGCTCTTTTTCTGGTCACTGACTTTCAAGTAGCCAATAATTTTTAAATTATTTCTCCTGGATTTGTTTTCCATATCAGTTGTTTTTCCAGTGAGATGTTTCACATTTTTTTCTAGGTTTTCATTCTTTTTGTTTGTTTATTGATTCTTGATTTCTCACAAAGTCATCAGTTTCCCTTGGCCCCATTTTACATTTGAAGGAATTATTTTTTCAGAGAGCTTTGGTATCTCCTTTTCCATCTGGCCAATTCTGCTTTTAAAGGCATTCTTCTCAATGAACTTTTGGACTGTTTTTTCCATTTGACCTAAACTGGCTTATAAGATGTTACTTTCTTCAGTATTTTTTTGTATTTCCTTCACCAAGCTGCTAACTTGCTCTTATGATTTTCCTGCATCTGTCTCATTTAATTTTTCCTCTACCTCTCTTATTTGATTTTCAAACTCTTTTTTTGAGCTCTTCCATATGCTGAAACCAATTCATATTTTTCTTATAGGCTTTGGATACAGAAATTTTGACTTTGTTATCTTCTGAGTGTGTATTTTGTTCCTCCATGGGATCAAATTAATTGTCTGTGGTCAATTTTTTTTCTTCTGTTGTTTGTTCATTTCCCCAACCTATGAATTGTTTTTTACTCTTTATTAAGGTGGGGGCTCTGCTCTCAGGGTGGAGGATGCACATTCTCAAACTTTTGAGGGATTTTGCTGCTGTTTTCTGAGATATCCCTCAGGGAAATCAATTACTTTAAGGTCTTAAGAGGGTTCTGTCTGCTCTCCTGGTCTGTGCTCTAATCTATGGATGACCACAAGTATTCCCCTCTGCCCTGGAAGAGGAAGCTCCTTGTTTCCCATGGCAGTAAAGTTCCTTTTCCCTGACACTGGGGTCCAGAGTGAGACCTGAATCTGAGTATACAATAACAAAAGTACAGAATATGATAACAAATTTAGTATACTAGAACAAGCACAGTATACTTTGTTGCCCCCTTTGAGGGACTTGAATCCATAACATATGAGGATTGGGGGAAATAACCAATACTGATAAATCAAGAGAAGAAAAAACTTAAGGAGTATAGAAATGATGCCTGCCTTCAAGTGCCATGGGGAAGTCAGATTAGATTTGTTCTACTGGGTACTAGAGTACAGAAGAAACAGGTACCAATTACAAAGAAGATAATTTAAGCTTGACATCAGGGGAAAAAATAAAACATAACTTCCAAAAATTAGATATGTCTTGCCTAGAAAAGCAATTCCCCCTTGGGATGTGTCCCAGTAGAAGCTGGAGAATTGATCATTTGTTGGTTGAGTTACAGACAGGATTCCTTTAAATATGGGTTGGTACTACCCTGGAGTTAGGAGAATCTGAGTTTGAATTCAGCCTCAGACACTTACTAGCTATGTGACTGACTTAATTTTGTGTGACTTAATTCTGTTTGCCTCAATTTCTTATCTCTAAAATGAGCTGGAGAAGGAAATGGCAAAATGCTCCATTATCTTTGCTGAGAAATCTCCGAATGGGGTTTTGAAGAGTTGGGCACAACTAAAATATCAAAACAACAACAAAACATCCCTTCTAAAGTTCAAATTTTGAGATCCTGTAAACATTTTTTTTTCTTCTCTGTATTTCTTCAAAGTTTTTCCTGATTGTCCTCATTATGTTAATATCAGAAGGTGAGTTCCCAGGGATCAGGAATGAGGCTGATTTAACATCCTTACTCCTATCTTATTCTTTCTGGCTTTCTACCTTTGGTGTCCTGGCACTCAACTCACCTGTGACTCCAAAAAGTGGTAGCATGTACAGGGCCACACTCCAAAGGGGGTGAACCAGGATGAAGGTAACTGACAACTATAAGTACATCAGTGAGTTAGTGGGGTATGTATTCTAAGAAAATGAAGACATCCCCAGTGAAATGGGTAGCTGAAAGAATTTGTTCCAGTGGCCACAAAAGGGTTGAAACAAGTGCTGAGGAGCATTTAGGTCTAGGTCAGACATCAGAGACACCAAGATTATCCACTGTATCCCAGGCCACTGCTGATTGTTCTGACTTTTTGTTACTGAACTTTGATGATTCTGGAAGAAAGAGTGAGACCAACAACTTTGTGCAACTCTGCCTCATTCCAAATCAATTCACACACCAGACATATCAACTAGTGAAATCATTGGTCCTCTTCAAACAATAATAGTCGTCCTTCATATTCAAAAATGACCATGACAATCAAGTTAATGATAAGACAAAAAACAAAGGACAAGCAGCAACAACTATCCCTTTCTAGTGAAGCCTCTTGAACTTGGAATTATATGCAGCTATACATATATATATATATATATATATATGTATATATATATACATATATATATATATATATGTATACGTATAGTGAATTGAGGAAGTTTCAGGAAGGTATATACCCTTCCCAGATATATCTTTCCCACTACCTGCCAAATCCCCATTTATCCCATACTTAATAGAGCTCTGCTGCTATTCACAGAGCCTAAAATCTCATCCTTAGAGATTTGCATCTCTCTTAGGTCTCTTTAAGAACACTTTGTAAAAATGAACAAACTCTCAGGGATGAACAAATTTGATGGCTGGCTAAGAACAAATTTTGAAGGTGTATCAGGAAAAGGGACAGGATCAAAAAACAGGAAACCAGATAACCCCCTAAAGTAAGACAACAATTTTAGAATTTGTTCAGAGGTTAATCCTAGATCAGCTCAGCAAATTTTTTCATTGATAACAAGGTGAAGACCTCCAAAAAGCATATCTAAAGCATGAGGTCTAATACTTGAAGTTCAAAAGCTAGGGTAAGATGAAAAAGATCCATATTCTGGAATAGCAAATTGAAGTCTCATGTAGCTGTGAAAACACTACTTACATACAGGATGTCTGCTGCTCCAATACCCCACTGGAACAAGGCAGAAAACCCACTGTTCCTCCAGGCTCTTATCCAAATGTGCCCATGACTTCTGGGGGAAGTTTAATTCTCAGGTAAAAGATCCTTGTCTTTCAAGTTCACAATTTCAATAAGTAACCACAGAGACAACACAGAAATAATTGTACAAGTGTTTCGCTCTTCAGGAATCTCATTAAAATGAGCAATATCCTGGCTTTAGGTCAGACAAGAATATGATGGCCTTGCCCTTTTTATGAACAACTAAACTTTCCAATGCTACAGTACATGGTACTGGTCAGATGTGAAAATGAAAATCATATTTATTAAAATGCAGAAAAAATATTCCAGTCTCTGTTTAGTTCAACAATGGTAAATACTTTAAAGATCAATTATGCAATATTCGGAGGGGGGACATAAAATAAATTTTTTAAAATTAAGTTGAAAGGGGAGCATGAAAGAGAGACAGAAAGAGACTGAGAGAGGGACAGAAAAAGACAGACAAATAAATACAGAGACAAAGAGGCAGACAGACAGAGGGAATGAAAGAGAGTTAGATAAAGGCAGACACTGCACAAAAGGACAATTTATATGATACCATGGTTCTCTATTTCATATGCCTGGTTTTACTACATGTAAAATAAATTTTATTAGATGTATAATAAATTCTATATATTACTTTCACAACTATTCTGCTTGTCTGCTCTTCCATCTGTTCCCTTTTGAGCATTTTTATTTTAAAGCACCTTGTTTTCTGTCACTTTTGCTATGTCCTCCTTTCCTGTCCCAATTACATTCCCTTATTTAAAACAGAAAAAAATGCCTCTTGTATTAGCATAATCAAGCAAAATTAAGCAAAACTAATTCACAAAATGGCCATGTCCATAAACACTTCGAGTCTATCACTTCTTTGTTAAAAAGTGAGTGGCATATATCCTCTGGAGACATGGTTGGCTACAAAATTGAGCAGGGTTTTTAAGTATTTTGAAGTTGTTTTTCTTTACAGTGTTTGTGTTCTTATATAAATTGTGCTCCTGATTCTACTCTTTTATTCTACATTAGTTCATCCTGCTTAGGAGTCTCTGAAATCATCTCTTTCATCATTTTTGACAAGCCAATAAAATTTCATTGCATCGATATAGCACAGCTGATTCAGACATTCCCCAAATGATGGATTAGCCCCTTGGAGTCTAGGTCTTTCCTTTCTCCCTTTAAACTCTCCTTTAGGATTATGAAGTTTGTTTGTGCTGGCAAGTATTCCCTCCCAGTATTAACTTCCCTCAACTGAATCATTGAGTCCCTATTTGTTTCTCTATTGGATTCTATATTTATGCACACTAAAAGTGTGTGTGTTTGTGTTTTATGTATGTGTATTCCCTCCTCCTTTAATCCTTTTCAGGTCAGAGTGAAGGTCATCTAATTCCCATTCTCCCCAGCCCTTCTTCCATCTTTGTATATACTTTTCTTCTCTCAATTCAATAGTGATAAATAGCATTCCATTTCCTCTTTTCTTCACTAATATCTTCCTTCTTTTACCCTCCCTCCTCTTTCCCCTCTTCAAACCCTCAGTACAGAATCTATCATTTTACAAGTCTTTTGTTTTTTTTTAAATTTAACTTCTGAAGAAGTTTACTTTGAAAACATCAAAGTTCTGAAAGATCCCTTATTTCATCTGGTCCTATTAGCAAGTTAACATTATATCCTCATACAGTAGATTCTTCTATTGCTCTAATACAGAAGTGTCAAACAAGCTGCAGAAAAACTCCAGCTGCCAATCTAGATTAAAATGTAACTGACATATTTAACAGAACAAATAAAAATAAAATAATAATAAATTTCATTCTAATATATTTACCTTTCTAGGTTTTTTTTGACTTGTATTTGTTTTTCACAATATCTACTCAGCTCTGGTCATTTTATCAAAAATACTTGAAAATTCTCTATTTTAATAAAGATCTATTTTTTTCTCTTTGTAGGATTATTCTAAGCTTTTCAATAGCAATTACTCTTTGGTGTAAACCTCTCTTTTTTACTTTTTGGATTAATGTATTATAAGATGTTTTTTATCACTTATAATAGAAATTGCCATTTCTTGATTGTACCTTGGCATTTGAATTTCTTCTTTCTAGATATTCATAGCATTTTTATTTGATTTAGGGGCTCTGGCTTTGATCTATAACATTCCTGAATCTTTTCTTTTTGGTGTTCCTTTCAGGAGGTGATTGTAGATTATTTCTACTTCACTTTGCCCTCTGGTATAGTAGATTTGGATACTGCCTTATGATTTCTACAAACAATGTAAAACTTTACAGAGTCTTGGTCTCTGATCCAATTCTGATCATGCTGAAAGGCTATTTACTTGTTTGTGATGTTACTGTTCTACTCCCTGTGTACTTCTGGCTAATTTCATTTGCAGTCCTGGATAGAAGAAATCATTATAGTTTTTGACTGAATTTTTTTGATTCAGTGTACTCTGATGTTTCAGGTTTTTGTTTGAGCAAATTTGTGAGAAGTAGGAGATCTGCCTTCTTTCAGTCAATTATCTTCAATGGGGTAGGAAAGGGTTTGAAGAAAGTAAGAAAGAGACCAGTAGAAAGAGAGAAATTGAATAAAAGAGGAAGGAAAACTGAGGAGATAATCTGCTGGAGAGGATAGCAGGGGATAGAGAATATGTATTGTATGTTGGCCTTGTCAAGAAGAGACACCCTACTATCAAAGACTGGGGAAAGGAAGCATGAATGGGCAGGACATCAAGGGCATTTGTAATGAAAAGAAAGGAGTTCTGGTTCATTGCTTCACTTAATCAGAAAAATAAGTGTCAAAGTCAGTACAGTTTGTAGAGAGGAGAAATTATGGAAGATTTAAGGAGAGAAAGTTATGAATAATTTCTGTATAGAGGGTTTAGAGAATGAGTTAGGGAGGGGGCAAGAGGATTGCCTTGTTGCAGTGAGAGCCAAGTAGAAGATTTATTTCATGGATTTATTGAATATTCAATCAGGAAGACTGCATGACTTCCTCCAACTCCCTTCAGCAGCAGGTGAGTAGGTGTGCAGGGGACAATTGGTGATGCATTATATTTGAGGGGATACACTGTAGCTATCCTGATTATGTGAAAATAGAATATGTGGATTCTTGGGGCCTTTAATGATCATCTATTCCATACCTCCTGTCTCTGGGCAGGACTATGCATGAGAGCAGTCCAGACAGATTAGTGTTTGTGCTACTTTTCAAAATGTCCAATAAATGACTCACACAATCTAGACAGTCTCAAAGAATAGTGAATAACAAATTTAGGAGAGAAAAAAATAAACCCAGGATTCGTCACCTTTTCTTTTCTTTACTTTGCTAAAACTCCTAGCAGTAATATTTATGATCTAACTCTCAAGGGCTCAAAAAAAGAAATGCCTTTTGAATCTCTGGAGTCATCAGTATGTATTTACTTATGATTTAGTTTCCTTGTCTAAACTTGAACAAAGAACAGGATTAAAGTTCATGATCAGAATGAAGCAAAGAACAGGATTAAAATTCATAATCAGAATGAAGCAATGTCCTAAATTGTCTGGTTAAAATATGAGTCACTCAAATAAGAGTCTAAATGTCTTAACTTTTTTTCAAGGAAAATCTGTATTACATTTTCAGTTATATTGAGTACACATCTGTACATACAGAAGCCAACACTGACAGTTGAAATTTTTTCAAATTAGAAATTCATGTTACTATAAGTTCTGGTTTCCAAGAAAATTTGGAAATGTTTAAGATGTCCAACTTTTGTGCAACTGAAATAAGCCTATGGGAAACATAGCCACCTGGTCTCAAATCCTTGGAGTCATCATTCTTCCCTTCTTTCCCACATTCTTCCCTTCTTTCCTTACTCCCTTCAGTCACAATTAATAAATTTTGCCATTGGGGCTGAGTTAAACAGTACTAGGCAGATCTTCAAATCTAATGTGGTGGAGGAGAGAAGATTCTGACCCTGACCACATGGGAGCAGAGACTCTGAGACTTTACCCAACAGCGGGGAGACAAGTTCCCTAGGTATCAACACCATTGGTTGGAGATATCTACCCAGTATGAACATAATGTCAATGCAAAGCTCAGACGAGGACACACTCACCTAGTGGCCATCAGTGTTTGGAAACTTTTCCATCTGGTAGTTTCCTAAGACACCTAATTATTCTTTTTTCTTCAAGATTTTATTTATTTTGAGTTTTACAATTTTTCCCCTAATCTTACTTCCCTTTCCCCCACCCCCCACAGAAAGCAATTTGTCAGGCTTTACATTGTTTCCATGTTGTACATTGACACAAATTGATGAGAGAGAAATCATATCCTTAAGGAAGAAACAAAGTATAAAAAATAGCAAGCTCAGACAATAAGATATCAGGTTTTCTCCCCTAAATTAAAGGTAATAGTCCTTGGTCCACAGTTTGTTCTCTGGATACAGATGGTATTCTCCATTGCAGAGAGCCCCAAATTGTCCCTGATTGTTACACTGATGGAATGAGCAAGTCCATCAAGGTTGATCATTGCCCCCATGTTGCTGTTAAGGTGGATAGTGTTTTTCTGGTTCTGTTCATCTCACTCAGCCTCAGTTCATGCAAATCTTTCCAGGCTTCCCTGAATTCCCATCCTTCCTGGTTTCTAATAGAACAATAGTGTTCCATGACATACATATACCACAGTTTGCTAAGCCATTCCCTAATTAAGGGACATTTACTTGATTTTCAATTCTTTGCCACCACAAACAGGGCTGCTATGAATATTTTTGTACAAGTGATGTTTTTACCCTTTTTCATCATCTCTTCAGGGTATGGACCTAGTAGTGGTATTGCTGGATCAAAGAGCATGCACATTTTTGTTGCCCTTTGGGCATAGTTCCAAATTTCTCTCCAAAAAGTTTGGATGAGTTCACAGCTCCACCAACAATGTAATAGTGTCCCAGATTTCCCACAACCCTTCCAACAATGATCATTATCCTTTCTTGGCCAGTCTGAGAGACACCTAATTATTCTTGCTAACTTGTTAAGCTATTTGAAAGGAATGAAAATTCTATCAAAATATAAATGTAAATAAAAATGTAATTGTATGGTCTTTGAAAATCAGTATTTAAAATTTTGGGAGTCCTGAAGTCCTCTGCTTTCCATATCCAATCAGTTCTTATTATTTATTTTATCTTTTCTGTCCCTTCTCCTTCATTCTCCTCATTAGTTTGTTTTTTTAATATAGAACTCCAGTTCAACTCCCCCCCCCCAAAAAAAAAGTCAGTTCTCCTCAAGGCTCTGCAACAAATGTTCTCAGAGTGATCATGTCAAGGTGCAATTGAAATAAGCCCACTGAGGCTCCCTACTAATTAGTATTATATCACAGGTTCAAATTCTTCTCGTCTAGAATTCAGACTTAAATAAATCTGGTTTTCCACATATTCACTAAACTTAATTCTCATTACCACCCAGCACAAATTCTCTACTTCCTCAAGTTGGTTTACTCAGAACTGTCTATAGAACGCACTGTCCCAGTGAACCAAAACTCACATCCTTCTTCCTGCTTAGAACGTTCTCCCATTTCTTAACTAGCTTGTGATTTTTCTCTCCTCCACAGCTCTTGACCTCATTCTAGGAGACATCACCATACATAGTGAATCTCCCTCAAGCATCTCAATACTTAGTGTCTCAACCTTCTTGTTTTTCATGTGCTATTCCTCCATCCTACCTCAGTTATACACAGATGGGTACATTCTTGATCCTACCATCACCCTTATGTGTACTTTACATTAAAGAATTCCAAAATTCCCTTATCTGACCATAATTTAATGGGTTTTCACCTCTCCTTCTGCCTTTCCCTTACAAAATTCTAGTCTTCATCACTCTGTAAATACCTTGATGTCTTAAGAATCTCCTAGGTCATCTCCCCTAAACTAGCCACTCTTTCCTTTTCTTTTCATTTTGATGTCTTGGTGGATCAATTCAGCTCTATATTCTCCTCACCTCTTGAATCCTTAACTATATTTTACTTTTCCAGTTTTCTTTTTTATATTTATTTAATATTTTTTCAGTTACCTGTAAAAAACAATTTTAACCATTTTTTAAAAATTTTGAGTTCCAAATTCCTCCTTCCCAATCCCCTTCATTCAGAAGACAAGTAATTTGATATGTTCTACATGTGTAATCATATAAAACATATATCTGTATTAGTCATGTTGTGAAAGAAAATATAGACCAAAAAGAAAAAACCCAAGAAAAATAAAGTTTAAAAAGTATGCTTTAATCTTTATTCAGATTCTTTCTCTACAGAAAGACTTCTTATATCTTAGCCTGATATGTATTCTTTGAGGCCTGTGACACTGACCTCCTGGCTGTTCCATTCCATCTTTTAATTCCAAGCATTTTCTTTGGCTGTCCTTTGTGACTAGAATGTTCTCCTTCATTCTCTCTGACTACTGACCTCCCACTTTCTTTTTGTCCCAGATAAAGCCTGCAGGAAAACTTCCCCAAGTACTTTTAATTCCCTCTGCTAATTAATTCCCATTCAACTTTCATGCAGCTTATTTTTTATACATTGTTTGCATGTTGTTTTCCCCATTAGACTGTAAGCTCCTTCAGGGCTAGGATTATCTTTTCATTCTTTTTTGTAGCTCAACAGCATTTAGCATAGTGCTTGTCATGTGATAGACCTTTAAAAATGTTTATTGACTGATTATAGCATTTACTTCATGGGGTTGATGTGAAGATCAAGTGAGATAATGAATGTTAGATATTCTGTAAACATTGAAGTACTTTATAAATATCTTTTTATTATTATTGCTATTATTATTATTATTATTATTACTATTACTGCCAGTGCATTTTAGGAAGTATATTGATAGGCTAAAGATCAGCCAGAGAAAAGTAATTTGGATAGTGAGAGTAATCAAAATCATGCCAGATGAAAATATATTGAAAAAACTGGAATGGATAACCCAGAGGAGCAAGTCTAAAATTAGTGACTTTAACTATCACCTCAAAAGGAATTTGACTTGTTTTGTTTGATCTTAGAGGGCAGAAATAGAAACAAAGGAGTAGGAGTCACAGGGTGTAAATTTTGTATTTATATTAGTGTAATGGATGGTGGGGGACATGGTCTCCCAATGTTTGTCCTTCCTAATAGCATTTTCAGGATGTGCTGCCTCTTGGGAGCCCATAACTGTAAAAAGATTCCCAAGCCCTCTTTTTAATTTGTATTGATTTATTTTATTTTTCATTTATGGAATGAAACAAGCATTTCTATAATATAATAATGATTGCACATGAAACTGCAGATTTATTATGTACAACTTGCTATTCCTTTTAAAATATAATAAAGTTATCTTGTTATTTTCCTTTTTTCCTTCCCTTCTCCCCAGAGATGCTACCATTAGATACAGATACACATATATAGACAGACATTATATATGTATAAAATTATTCTATATTCTATTCTAAAAATTATTCTATAAAGAACTGATAAAGTTATTTCTCTAGATACAGATAGCATCTTCCTTCATATAACCTTTTTAGTTAGTTAATTTGAGTATTTATAATGGATATATATATATATATATATATATATATATATATATATATATATATTTATAATGGTTTATAATGGACCTTTTGGTCCAAACCTCTTTCACTAACATGCTAACATCAGGCTAAGCCCTGAGAATGGAATTTTACTGGGCAGCAGCCCAAAGGCATTAAGAAGACCTTAATAAGAACTGTACAAAAGTGAGCTTTGCAGCATCAGAAAGAAGTGAACTCTAAGTCCTTGGAGGTCAGCAAACCTCAGTGACAACTTGTCAGGAATTCCTGTTTGAGGCAAGGGTGGAGCTTGATTTCTCAATGTCTCACAGTTCTAAGATTCTAAATACTGCCAGAATGATCAAATTCCATGTTGAGGCACTCTAGATTTGTACTTCTTGCAGTCTTAGAGGATTCTATTCAAAGGTAGAGATGATATTTATTCTGCCAGTTTCCTTTGATCACACCATTTCTCTCCCTAAATTTTAATTTCTCCTTATACATTGATTCCTTTTCTGCTACCCATAAACATGCCCAGAACTGTAATATACCTAGAAACCATTCACTTGACTCTAAAATTCTCTCTAAGTCATTTGTCCTGTATATCTCCATATTGTCACAACTGAACCTAGAAAAATAACTCATTGTCTTTATTTCCTCACTGTGATCACCATTCTCTTTCTTATCTATTTTAACTTCTACATTTCAGATATTCTTGGTGGAAGTAGGAGAGAGAGAGAGACAGACAGACAGACAGAGATAGAGACAAAGAGAGACTGAGAGAGAGACAGATAGAGAGAGAACCAACTGTTAAATTTTAATCATGAGTACTTAAACCTCAGAAATTGGCACTGAGAAAATGGGACATCCCCTGATTAAACAAGCAAGAACTACTAGAACTCTCCTTTTTACTCTATGAGGAAGACTAAGGCTCTATCCTTTTAAACCTTGTTTTCCCTAACAGTGCTTTAAGGACAAGTCAAACTCTATAGCTTCAAGGATCATTCTTCAGGCTCAAAAAGTCTATTCACATTCTGGATCCCCTACCACAATAGAACTCTGGGAACTTTGCATCCTGACTCTTCCTTGCTCCATGCCCCCTGGGGCTCTAGTAACTTCTGTGAAATGATCTCTTCATGAGGAAACAGGAAACCAAATCCACAGTGGCAATACCTGATTGGACCACATTCCCATACAGATTTGAAGTTTTTGTCTGTGCAGTCTAACTCCAAAGTGCTGACATGCCACCAGTTTGAGAGAAATAGAAGCTTAGAAACTTACAATAAAAACTTGCATACAACCTAATTCTGTTTGTCTTTCTTAAACCTAACTTGAGGTTGACAGCACACTACAAATCTGGATTTGATTTATTATTGTTTTGATTGTCTAGACTTAAGAAGGTAAAAGAGAAAATGTTAACAAGATAAATTAAACTTAAAGTGTATCTTGTGTAGATTTTTTTCCCCCAGAAATCTGATTGTTAAAACACTCTGTGCTATGGCATTTCTTCTCTCTCTACAAATAAGAGTTCTTACCCTTTTTTTTTGTGTTACAAACCTTACAGCATCCTGCTGAAGCCTATGGATACTTTCTCAGAAATATGGTTATAAATATATACATTTTATTTAAAGTTCATGAACTCTATTTTAAAAACTTCTACTTTATACTCTTTCAGCTCCTTTATTGCCCCTTCCATCCCTCAATATGGCCCACAGGGTATACTCACATACAATCAACACAACCCACAACTCACATATATGGCTATGTAGATATAAGTTCACATATGATATATACTCTCTCTCTCTTTATATATATATATATATATATATATATATACACACAAAATATGAACACACATACAAATAAATATTAGTTGCCTATATATACACATATGCACAATATATACATGTGTACATTCATGTATACATACATAAACAATATATTTGTGTGTGTGTGTGCATGCATGCATGTATACACATATTATGATGGAAGTTTATGAAGAGCTAGACTTGGAGTTAGGAAGACCTGAATTTAAATCTGACCTTAGATACTCATTAGCTGTGTGTTTCTGGTCCCTTAACCTCTGCTTTAATCCAACGAAAAAGAAAATGGCAAACAATTCCAGGATCGTTGACCATATGGGGTTTAGAAGAGTCGGACACAAGTGAGTAACTGAACATTGATAACAATATAAGTATTTATAATATATAAAATATGTGTACATTATGAAATGAATGAAAATGAAGAAGATTCTTTGCTAATTTTGATCTGCTGGATATAAATATGTGTCAATCTTTCCAGAGTTTGTCCTACTGAAGTTAAAAGTTTTGGCCTTAACAAAAAGAAAAATAGAATTAGATTAATAAGCAAAATATTGATATTTCTCTAAGTTGTAAATTTCAGCTGTGACTTTCAGGAGTTTTGGACATCAGAAAAAGGGATCTGAAATATCACCTCTGGCTTGCACAAAGAAGGTATAAACCACACCCTCCCCCAAATTAGAATAGATTCCGGGGTTGAGTAGGAAGAGGCAAGAGCAACTCAGGCTAGGGGAGGTGCAGTGGACACTGACATCAGACATTCCTTATCCTAAAAGACATTCAAACCAATAGATTACTGTAGGGATTCTTGATGGGATTAAGAAGGCAAGCCTTTATTCTATTTACAGTTGAGGGAGTTTTCTGTAAGCATCCTTTTCAATTATTAAATTGATCTGATTAATGGTGACCTCATGACTCTGCTCTTCTTAAAGAAATGGGCAAAATTCACTAATGTTAACATATATAAATATATACCCACACACAGATCTTGTATTTAACTTCTCTATTGTATATGTTAGAGCCCCCAGGAGAATGTAAGTGTTTTTATGTTAGGCTCTGTCTCTCTGGCTTTCTGTCTCTCTGTCTCTGTCTATCTCTCTCTGTCTCTCTCTCTGTCTCTGTCTCTGTCTGTCTCTCTCTCTCTCTCTCTCTCTCTCTCTCTCTCTCTCTCAATTGAGTTGAATTGGATAGGGTATGGGACTTAGGAATCAGGAATTTTCCCCTGGCTCCTCAGACTGCTAGAAGTTTGGCCCAGAACAAGTCATTTAACAAGAAACTTGTCCTTTTTAACAACTCACTCTACCAAACCTGTAAAAAGGAGATGGGTTCTTAGGAAGCACAAAAGAGATTAAACAAGTCAAATGCTTTCCCAACAAATATGCAAAAGTTATTTATTAATACTAAATATTTTAAAGGCTTTATGATTTTAAGGTTTGGGAAGGTCTTTAATAAAACCTCTTCAAATTCCCTCAGTGTAATGATTTTCTTTATGGGATGAAAATATTGGACATCAGTAAACACTATTTGGTAGCATAATTAAAGTATAAACCATCATTAAAAAGGCATATTTTCCTTTGGGGATATTTAAAAACTATGTTAATGGAAGGAAAATAGAGAGAAAATTCCCAAAGGTGTATATTTGTGCATGTGTGTGTATGGGGGTGGGGGCTGGGGGATGTTTCCAGCACAAACTGTAGGAAACAAACTGTTCACAAGGCTCCTTCATACTGAAGCACACAGCTTTTCCTTCTGCAGCTCCAGGTTGAGGTCACTCTCTGCTTGCCTTCCAGCACAGCACACAGCACACTGTACTATTGTCTAACAGGAGTTCTCCCGGGAGTTAATGGGAAACAGCTCACCAAGACTATTCTAATTACCAACTGTAATTACACCTCAGTCTAACACCTACAACTCAGGGGCCTTCCGGGAACCAAGTTGGAACTGCATGAACCGCTTCTCATTTTATGAGGGGAGGCAAGTCCCCAAGGAGACTCCAGAGTTTCCAGTGTTTCCATGGGAGTTAATAATAGCTCAATTCTTTATTTTGAAAGGTATGTCAATCCAACTCTGCAGGACACCTGGAAAAGAGGGGCTGTGAACACATGTGAATCGCCCACTACCTCCTGGTTAAGACAACTTCACCCAAGGGAAACTCACAGAGCTGAGGTTACATGCCTTTCAAAACAGAGGGGAAACAAGAACAAAAACACATTTTTCCAAATCTGAGCCTCTGGTGATGATTCAAACAAGGAACAATGTGTGCAGTCTCTGAAGAGGTCAGGAAAGAAGTCAACTATTATAATGATATGGTAATGTGTACTTTATTAGCAAGAGAGGATATAATTTGAACCCTAATCCTGACTGAAATCTCAAAGAAAAGAAAGCAAAATGCAAAAGAAAGCACAAAATGCTAGTTAGAGTGCAACCCTCTGCAGTCTAAAGTGAGAAGAATATGTTTTTTAGTTTTGGGTGTGTTTTTTTAAAGTAGTAAGTTTGGGAACTCTTCTTTTCAGAACTTTAATATAATAGAAGTTTCTTGGGGGGTGGAACTTAAAAAAAGTTCTTTGTATTCCTAGAAACTGGTACAGAACCAAGCCCCTAGTGAACTCCAAGAAATGTTTGTTCAATTTAATTAAAATACTACTGATATCAGATGTCTTGAATACTGGCATGACTAGTATTCACTCTAAAATCTTTTCTAGGGATGAAAATTCTTCTAGAAGACCTTAAAAATCTTACCACAAAGTGGCAAAGTAGGAACAAAATACTTTATGTAAATTAGGTTGGTTTTTCTTAAAAATGATAGAGACATTCCTTGAGACTTGGTTGACTGAGGCAATTGAAATCTCATTCTCTTAGTCACTTCCTCATTGCCTGAGTACAAATCAGCTTTTAGAAACTCTTAAGAGTAAACAAAAATTTGGCTGGTAAATCAAGTGAGGACATTTTTCTCAGCTAAATAAAATTGAGAAATCCTTGTTTTATCCTTCTGCTATGCCTAAGTATATATTTTTCATTTACTGCTGAGTGACTTATCAATGTCTCATTTTGTTCTAATATTGAACATTAACTACAGGCGGCTTGGCCTGAATCAAAGCATAAAATAACATTTTAAGCTTTTTCTAACTCATATAATATCTTTTTCTATGATCAGACCTTAATTTATATTATATTTCTCTCAGTTCAAGAGTTTTAATTTCCTTGAGAGGAGAAGAACTTATATTCATCTTTCTTTGTTTTCCCAATGCCTAGTACAGGATGTTGTACACAGTAGGTATTCAATTTCATTGAAATTCACTTCATTCGCTTCTTAGATGCCATTCCAGCCCACCCCCACCCCCCGACTTTTCTCTTCTATAAGTCTTGGGATGTTATGATCCTACAAATCTTGTACTCCCACATATATCCAAAACAGCTTATAATATTTGCTTGGGTGAAGTTTCTCAACCTCAGATCCATTATTTGCCACAAAGCTCTCTCCAGAACAAGAATATCATTATCTTAATCCTGAGTTCAAAAATCATTATTTATTGTGGAAATAGGAAAACATATTGAATAACCTTTCCATGTATAAGTGTGACTGAGTGTGAATGGCAGGAGCCAAACCAATGCCCAGAATGACCAAATGGACCAAGTATGCAAAGCATAATAGAAGAGAAGAAAAAAAAAGAAAGGAAGAAAAAGGAAAGCTGTCTTCACAAACAATTTTGGGCAAAGAAATTGAAGAAGAAAATGGTTGGAATAGAGGGAACAAAAGGCATAATAATTTGGTACCAGTGGACAAAATAATGATCTGGTCCTCAGGGAATGAGGAATAAGGAATATAGCCAGTATAAATACAATGATTGCCTGAAGTCAACTGAGATGATAAGTGACAGATTTATAAAACACCATATCAAAAAAAGAGTTCAGTGACTTCTGGATATGATAACAATAGGGAAGGACATAAAAAAAAGCCTTGAATAGTCTGAATAGGAGAAAATGAGGGACACCATCAGTTTAGACAGGAAAATCAAATGAATATAGAGTAAAGCTGTGAGAGTGAAGTTGGAGTATATCTTCTTCATGTCAAGGTTAAAGTGATATTTAGGACATATCAAGAAGAAGAAAAAAATGAGAGAAATGGGGAGAGGGAATTTACTTGTTCTTAAATTAAAATTGCTCCCTCATTTGAAAGACTGAGGTGCTATGATGTTATCCTAAGTGCTATCATAAATGAGGAAATGAATTGAAAGAGATATCTTAAACAGAAATGCCCTTTTTCTACAGATACTAATCTAATTCTACAGATACTAATCTAATAAATAAAATTATATGTATAATGTTTAAGGGACTTAAAATAATGTTCTATTAGGGCCAATTGATATGATTAGAGAAGAGTTGGGATTGGAGAGTGAGGAGGAAACATGATTATCACATCTTCAAATATTTGAAAGATTGAACTAAAAAGATTAGATTTAATTTGAAATCTTTCAGGATACTAGATCTCTAAAAAGTTATAGGAAGGTATATTTTGAAACAGATAAAATAATTTTCTAACAATTGTAGTTGTCTAATCATGGAATAAGTCTCTCAGAGAAGCAGTGTCTTCCCTGTGACTGAAGTCATTCGATCAAAGACTACATCACCACATTCCTAAAATATTATAGAGAAATTTCTTATGGACTAGGGATTTCTCAATTAGGAATTTCTTCTATCCATATAAATTGACACCTTCTCTGCAATTTATAGTCTTAGTGAGTTGCCTAGAATTCTAAGAGATTAAAGGATGTCCCCAGGGGGTGGAACCAAGATGGCAGCAGGAGAAGAGCCTCTCTTAGGTGCTCTCTCCAAAATATTTCAAAAACCTTAAAATTATGACTCTAACTAAATTTTCAAGATTTATAGAACCCACAGAAAGATACAGTGAGGCAATTCTCCAGCCCAAGGTTACTTGGAATAGTGAAAAACTCTGTTCCACTGGGTTAGAGGGGTGGCCCCACCAGAGGGAAGGAACTTCAGCCTCCTGGGAACAGCCCCAGGGTACCTGGGAGCTCCAGCTACAAGCAGCAGAAGCATTTTCCTGACCTGCACCTCAGGGAGCATCAAGTACAACTTGGAAGATCAGCAGGGAGACCTCTGTCAGAGTGAGCACAAAGCCCAGGCCCTCAGTGCAGCTGTGGAACTCAGAGCACACTGCATGGGTGTGACAGTTAGCATGGCTGGCAGCCCAGATCCAGGGAAGCTGGCTTGTGGAGTTGCCTAGCAGGAACCTCCAGGCAGCTGTGTCCTGAGTGCTCAGCCCACTGAAGGTATGGGAGTGCAAGGAGACTTCTGATGTCTATCCTCTGTCCTCTGGTGCTCTGATCACATTCAGATCCTGATCGAAGTCTAGGCACCCCATAGAGCAGGAATTCCCCCCCCCCCCCCCATTCCCATGGTAGAAGGTATTCTTGTGGTCATTGACAGACCAGGAGATCAGTCAGAGCCTCACATACTGAGGTCCTTGTGGGGAGTGTCCCAATAAAACTCAAAAGATCAGGAAATACCCCCAAACCAGGCATAGGCTGGGGAAATGAGTAAATAGGGAAAAAAATGAACCAGACCACTGACAATTACTTTGTCCATGATCCCATGGAAGATGCAAAATTATAAGCTTCTGCATCTAAAGACTCCAAGAAATATAAAAATTGGGCTCAGGTTATGACAGAGCTCAAAAAAAGATTTTGAAAATCAAGTAAGGGAGATAGAAGAAAAATTGGGAAAAGAAATGAGAAAGATGCAGGAAAAACATGAAAATGAAGTCAGCAGCTTAGTCAAGGAGATCCAAAAAAATGTTGAAGAAAATAACATGTTAAAAACCAGCTGAGGTCAAAAACAGTTCAAAAAGTTATTGAGGAAAAGAATGCTTTAAAAAACAGAATTGGCCAGGTGGAAAAGGAGATAAGAAAGCTCTCTAAGGAAAACAAATCCTTCAGATGTAGAATGGAGCTAAAGGAAGCTGATGACCTTGTGAGAAATCAAGACACAATAGTTCAACACCAAAAGAATGAAAAATTAGAAGAAAATGTAAAACATCTCATTGAAAAAACAACTGATATGGAAAACAGATTCAGGAAAGATAATTTAAAAATTATTGGAATACCTGAAAGTCATGATCAGGAAAATATCATTGACTTCATTTTTAAGGAATTCCTACAGGAAAATTGCCTTGATATACTAGAAGCAGAGGGTAAAATAGAAATTGAGAGAATCTACTGATCTCCCCTTGAAAGAGATCCAAAATAAACAACCCCCTAGGAATATTATAGCCAAGTTCCAGAACTCCCAAGGCAAAGAGAAAATATTATAAGCAGCCAGAAGGACACAATTCAAATATCATGGAGCTGCAGTCAGGATCACACAGGACTTAGTTGCAACTACATTAAGGGCTTGTAGGGCATGGAATATAATATTCTGGAAGGCAAAAGAGCTTGGAATGCAACTGAGAATCAACTACCCAGCAAAACTTATCATCCAGGGGAAAAGATGGACTTTCAGTGAAATAAAGGCATTTCAAATGTTCCTGCTGGAATGACCAGAGTTGAACAGAAAGTTTGACCTTTAAGTACAGGACTCAGGTGAAGCATAGAGAGTGGAAGAGAAGGATAAATTATGAGGGCCTTAATGATGATGAATTGCATGTATTCCTACATAGAAAAATGATACTGATAATACTCATATGAACCTTCTCATTTGATAGAACAGGTAGAAGAAATTTGAGCTTTTATAGATGAAGCACAGGATAGAGCTGAATTTGAAGATATATTGTAAAAATGGGAGTCAGTGGCTAAAAGGTAAATGTACTGGGAGTAAGAGAAAGGAGAGGTGGAATAGGCTAAGATATTTCATATAAAAGATTTTTTTTTGTAATGAACTTTTGCAATGGTATGGAAGGGGGGAAAGTGAGGGGGGACTGAAGGAACCTTCACTCTCATCAGAAATGGGTATAGACATCTAGAGAAATAAAGGAGAAAAGTGGAATGGGGAAAGGGGTATATGTGGGTGACAGAGGAGAGGGTAGATCATAGGAGAGAATAGTCAGATAAAACACATGTTCTTTTTTACTTTTTTGCAAGGTGCTGGGATTGGGTGGCCTGTCTGGGACCATGGGACTGGGTGGTTGCTGGGTCTCTGGGGTGGTATATGAGCTTGGAGCCTTTTGGCCCCAGGACCAGTGATCTGTCCACTGTGCCACTCAGTTACGTTACAGCACATTTTAGAAGAGGGACAGAGTGAAAAGAGAGAGAAAATGTAATAGATGGTAGTGGGGAGGAATAGAATGGATGGAAGGAATTACAATCAGCAACAGCAACTGTGATAAAATATGGAAGTAACTTCTGTGATGGAATTATGATAAAGAATGTGATTCACCCAAGACAGAGATGATGGTATCAGAACACAGACTGAAACACATTTTTTCTCTTTCTTTTATTTTATTTCTCATGAGGTTTTATATTTTTGTGGGGGAGGGGGAATTATGTTTACTCTTAAACAAGAATATTTTAATAATGTGTAAAGAAAAAAATAAAGAGAAAAAAAAGACTTCCCTAACCAGGATATGTCAGAGGTGGGACTTGAACTCAGGTTTTCCTGGCATAACTCCTCTTTCATAGGAAGAAACAAAAATTCCAAAGGGTCAGAAGACGTCAAGGACTTTTGAAGTAAAGTCTGTTCTCTGATTACTATTAGAAAGGATTATCAACCAGTCATTCCACTCCACTTAAAGTAACTGCCTTAATAAATTGAATCAATAAAGTAATTTTAAAAATTAAAATAGTTGCAAAAAGTTCTTAATTATTTGGGAAATTGTAAAAGCCATTGGATGAAATTAAATGAAGCTTATTTAGATTGGTTAAGGAGAATCGGTCATTCCTGGTGAGGCTTGTATACAAGAGAGTTTAAATTTAGGTGTTTCAAGTATTAAGCCAGCCTAATAGTAAGTCAAAGTCTGCCAGGGAATCATTTGGTGTGGAAAGAAAAAGGGTCTCCATCTCTTCCTGCCTTGGACAAAATATGATTTGAGGAATTTAAAAAAAAAACCCTGAAGATTTTTGATCATTGAATTTGCATCGAGAGTTGAGAACAAACTATGAAAAGTCCAATAGAAATCTCTATATAAGGGAAATTAATCAAGGCCCAACAAGAAGAGAAAAGCATTTTCAGAAAAAAGGTTCAGGATTTGTAGGTAAACCCCTTTGCCACATATCCCCAAATTTGAGTCCAATTTCCCTGAGCTCCATAAGTACTTCTAGGAAAATGTGACCCTAAATCTTGAAATATATTTTATACCAAATGTTCTTACTTACTGTGCTACCTTAGAAAATTGTTATAAAGTTTCTTGAGCCTGGATGGCAAATTGATATCAACTGAAAATCAAAGAGGAAGCACACTAGTGGGAGGGGTGCTTAAGAGCTATAATACTAATAATATAAAACCAGTAAAATAAACTGTCCCTGGAAATGACTAGATAGTCCAAACAAGATTTTGAAAAGTTATTCCAGAGCTTGTTCTACACTCATTTCTCCAGAAATCATGTGGTTTTGATTTGATGGGTTAGGGAGAGAGAAGACAAATGTCATCTCTGCCTATAGACTATCTGAAAAAAAAAGAACATGTTATAGTTAGACGTTAGCACATCATTCTTAAAGTTATAATTAAACTATTTGTTGGGTAAAGCCTATACTTCTTTGAGGTCAAATCAATTCAACTAACATCTATTAAGCAATTATTCTATGCTAGGCTCTGTGATGGAGGATTAGTTTTGTAGTTATTTAGTCTATTAGTTGTGTTCAATGCTGTAATTCCTTGGCAAAGATACTGATTTAGTTTACCATTTCCTGCTCCAGCTCATTTAATAGATAAAGAACTAAGGCAAACAAGGTTAAGTAACTTAACGAGGGTCACACAGTTAGGAAGTGTCTGAGGCTGGATTTAATACTCCTGACTCCAAGGCTGGACTGTGTCATTGTGTCACTGTGTAACCTTTGATGGAGGATAGTCAAAGATAGAAATGACATGGTCCTTGTTCTAAAGGAATTTTCAATCTACTGTAGGGAGGGGGTAACACAGAAGGAAAAATGTAATAACTATAAGAGGTAAGTTTAGCTTATGGCAAATTCAAGAAGGAATAGCTCATGTTTAGTGGGGGGGGAAGGGGGTAGATGAGAGGAACATATAATGCTGGATCAGAGTCTTCACCTCTTTGAGTCTCAGTTGCTTGAAAATTAGGGATTGGGGCTAGGTAGCCTCTGAGATTCTTTCTAGTTCAAAATCCCATTATCCTACATAATATGAGAAGAGGCTAGCAAGAGAAGTTCCTTTGTTTTCTGTCTGAAGGATGTTTCAGTTCCCAGATGATTGGAAAGGCAAAGATGATTGACATAACTTGATCCCAGTGAATGACTAAATTGCCTCCCAGCACTAGTTCCACTCCCTTCTCTAGGTTTTCTTTGATGACTCTTCATTCAGGCACCCATAAGGTTTTTGTTGTTCAGTTGTTTCACTCACATCTAACACTCTCTGGAGTTTTTTTGGCAAAAATTCTAGAGAGGCTTACCACTTCCTTTTCCAGCTCATTTTATAGTTGAGGAAACTGAGGCAAACAGGAATAAGTGACTTGCCCTGGATCACATAGCTAGTAAGTGTCTGAGCCTAGATTTGAAATTCAGGAAGATGGATCCTCCTGACTTTTAGGTCCAACACTCTATCCACTGCACCGTCTAACTCCCCCTAAATAAAAGGTAGGAGTGAATTTTTATCTAGAGTACTTTATTTCATTTTCAGAGCACTTGATATATTAAATATTCACTGAATAACACATGTACAATCCCCAGTAATTTACAGAAACTCCCTGATGTTTTAGGTTGAGATGATAATTACCCGGTTAATGATTAAAAAGCATCATAATGTCATATCAATAAGTCAATAGGCACTTATATGCTAGGTAGTCAGTGTGTCAAGCACTAATACAAAGTCACATTCTAAAGGGAAAGACATGCAGGGGACAGAGTTCTGTACTCCAGAAGTCACAGCCTCTCTTGGCTTCAGCTCCTCATCTATAAAATAAGGAGCCTGAACTAGATAACATTTTTTTAAGGTTTTTGCAAAGGATTAAGTGACTTTCCCAAGGTCATACAGCTAGGTAATTAGCAAGTGTCTGAGGTTGTATTTGAACTTAGGTCCTCCTGACTTCAGGGCCAGTGCTCTATCCACTGTGCCACCTAGCTGCCCCCCATTGTGCCACCTAGAAGCCCCTAGATAACTTCTATAGTTCTTAGAGCTTTATATCACTTAAGTAAGGAAGGATAAACTTTTTAATGATGACTTTTTAAAGTGGAACACCAAGTTTGGGACTGGATAAAGACCTAGATTCTAGTTGCTTAAATTGCTATATGACCATAAGTAGCATGTTCTTCCTCAGAAATAAAATAGAGATAATGCTTGCTACCCCCTCCCTGTATTACATGTATTACATTACAATGGCAAATGAAGCTCATGGAATTTCCATTGATAAAGATGAGAGCAAGTGTGACATGGTGGGTTGAGAGCTGGCCTTCGAGGTAGGAATATGTGGATTTAAGTCCTGACTCTGACATAATATTAGTTGTATGATCCTGAGATCTTAGGCCATGGGTAGAAGAAGTTTCCACCCTGGGATTTTTCTACATTGATGAACTCACAGATTCACAACACAAAATTAATTTATAAATCTAATTCTGATTAAATGCATTATTTAAAATTAAATCTAAGATATCAACAGGGCAATTAGGTACATAATACATAGAGTGCTAGACTTGGAATTAGGAAGACTCATCTTCTTGAGCTGTGTAACCCTGGACAAGTCACTTAGCCCTTTTGTCTCAGTTTCCTCATCTGTAAAAACGGTAAAAAGAGCTGGAAAAGGAAATGGCAAACTACGCCAGTATCTTTGCCAAGAAAACACCGAACAGGGTCAGCCATGATTAAAATAACTGAACAACAAAAACAAACATGTCTGTTTCCCAGGGTAGTATAATATAAAAACAGTTGAATTTGTAGCCAGACTACCTTCATTTGAATCCTGACTATGTTCTTTAGATTTTGTTTTCATCATTCATTAAATAAAAAAGATTGGATTAGATGACCTCAGAAGCCCCTTTCCAGTTTCAAATATATGTTAAGTGTAAGGCACTGCTATGTTTAACTGACTTAAAAATGATATGGTTGAATAATATACAAGGACTTGAATAACAAAGACAATATTTCTCAAGCAAATTTGATGATGTAATGAAGCAGTTCTCTTCCTTTCTTGTATGCAAGATACTTTCCATCTGTGGGGGTCTCCTTACTGTCTATCTATATTTACATGTGGAGTTGGTCATATGACCACATAAATCAAGAGAAAATGTGGAGCAGATGTTATAGTGTAGCTGTAATTCTCTTGCCTGAATTGTATTTTCATGGAAAAATGACATAGTACAGACTTACAGCATGCTTTGTGTATATGGTAATGCAACTATTTAAAATGAATCTGTGTAAGATTGGCTAGCCTGTCTTTTTATTATCAGATATGACTGTTTTTCTGTCTGGTTTCAGATGAGTCAGATGGCAGGGTATGGGCATACCAGTAGGGAGAATGTTTATCAGGAACCCACTAGTAGTAATTGTCTGATGAACTGGGGGCCTAAATTCTTTCAGCTGCTTTGCTGCTCAGTGGAGGGCTTTCCCTGACTTGATCACAGCAGTCTCCTAGATTTGCTGTTTCTGAAATTCTTGCTAAATAGGGAAGTGGTCAATGAGAGTTAAAATTTCTGACGACTTCCGGAAACATCTGTTTTGTAACATGCATGTAGTCAGAGCTTTTAGAAATTCTTTGCACAGCTGGTTTACACTTTTCCTGCTCTGTTTCATCTTAAGTCATCATTTTCAACTTAGCCACAAGCCATTCTCAACACACTTCTCTAGGGAGGAAGGATGGCTTCAAGACAAATGTTTGTGTTTTGAAGATAAAGTTAGGAACTGTTTCTGGATTCTGTCTCTCCTGTTTCTTCCTTTTATGTTATATAGTATGGATAGTCATGGAGACTTATTTCAGTATTCCTTTTCTAATCTGGAAAAAAATGAAGCAGTATATCACTGTTCAATGCAGGAAATCTGGTGTACAAATGGACTAAAAAAAGACTCAAAATTAGCTAAATTAAGATTTTTTAATAGGAATGTTTTACCTTAATCTTATATCTTGTTTAGCTAACTACTTAGAGTAAACAAAATGACACTGTGATGTTGAGTAATTATTTCATGTAATTTTAAAAAAAGGTTACTGGCACTGACAGAGGAAATGGGAGATGCCTAATGAGGCACCATCCTCTGTAGTAAGGAAGGATAGAATCCAGGGTCATCTATAGACACTTTGCTATTTTAGAGTTTAAAGGACCTCAGTTTCAAAGAGGCAGCTTAGAAAGCTATAGGACTAGAGCCAAGTTCTGGCAGGCTTAATTTATTTTCTAAAGACTCCAGGTATCATAAGTTAAACTGAATATAGGAAGGGGTAGCCAAATAAAAACAATCCCTAAAGTTCATATGATTTGAAGTTTACTACTATTTATCAGATAAAGAAGCTAAAGTTCAAAGGCCAGGCAATTTGCCCCAAGAAATATTGATAAGCATGTGGGGGAAGGACATTAACAACCCAGGCCTTCTCCATATCTCAGTGGGGCTTTCTTTTCTCCACATTAAACTGTTTTCAGGCAGCATAGTTTAATCTAAAGTGGTACATTTGGATTGAGAGGACATGGCTACAAATCCTTTACCTAAACTTAATCAGTTAATCAACAATCATCAAACTAAATGTTGGGGAAAAATACAACATTAAACAAGACTTTTCCTGGAGGAACTTTATATCACAATGGGAAAAACAACATAAAATGTTTAGGTGGTAGAATGGATAGACCTGAGTTCAAATATGACCTCAGATGTTTACTAGCTGTGTGATCCTGGTCAAGTCATTTAACCCTGTCTGCCTTAGGTCCTTATCTATATAATGAGCTGAAGAAGGAAATAGCAAACCATTACATTATCTGCCAAGAAAACTTCAGAAGGGGGTCATGAACAATCAAACACTACTGAAAACTACTAAACAACAACAATATACATATGTATATAAAATATTTATACAGAATGAATACAACTTTTTTTTCTGAGTCCTGTAAACAAATTGGAGGACTAAATATTTACTTTGATTCTTATAAACACTTGAAACCTGAATAAAATAAGACTTATGCACAAGAGAAACAGAAATTACAGTTGTTTTAAAACTAATGCTTCTAATCTAACACACTATGAACCCTAACAAGGTGATGACCTAATAAAAGAAAAGAAAATACCTAATTATTAATATACTCACTGAGATTCCTGCTCCTATTTGCTATTAGGACAGCATGAACAGACCCATAGACTTGTGCTCTATACAACAATTCCCTCCCTACTTCTCTCAACCCCATCCCTATCCTCACTCTATAATTCTGAGGCTATAAGCAACTGAAGTCGACTCTGACCCTCTACCTTCCCCCCACACACTGTGCATTTGGAGGTGGTAGCATGGGAAAGAAGGAATGTATTTTCCCTGGGCACTGCTGTGTTGAAGCAGTGTTTGGCCACTGATTTAAAGAGCAAAGGGAACTTTTAGAACCATATTAGCATGTATATGAGCCTTTATCAGGTCTGGAAGAAAATGGAGATGAAACCAGCTCCAACCTCTTAGGAGTCACTTTGGAAAGAGACTAAGGTTAATGAAAAGTGAATTCCTCACTATGAGAAGAGACTGAGATAGTTTCGAGGTGAAGCCTTTAGAGAAAACGTTTTCAAAGTGGAAGGAATCAGAACATGAGTAACCGAGAAATTATAAGGGGAAAAAATAAAATCGCCAAAGATACCAGGAAGAAGAAAATTCAGTTAAAAGCAGAGAGGATATACCAACAAAAAAAAAGTACAAATAAAAGACAGAAATATGGTCTTCCTTCCAAATGAATCCAAAGATCTCTAAATAAATATTGAAAGACAAGTTAGGAGGTAGAAGGCATTGTGAGTTTTCAGGAAAGCATAGAACAAAAGCAACATGTTCCTGAATGATTCAAGAAAAGAAGGAAATCTTGAAATATTTTATGACCTACATAGCTGAAAAAAAAATGGCAAGTAAGAAATACTTGAATACATGGCAACAAACCTCTCCAAAGAAAGGAAGAAAAAGACACTTCTAGAGCTAAATATTAGAACAAGAGCAGTCATAAAGAGATTTCCTTTTTTTAAAGCACTCAAGGAAATGTTGTCAAAAGTGGAAGTGAAATAGAATTAATAGTGGATGAACAGGCTCAAACCACCATAGATTAAACTTCATGATACCGGAAGTATAATAATGATAATGATGATGGTGATATCACAGTTTGATATCACTTCCTAAGTGCCAGGCATTGTTCTAAGAACTTTATAATTATTATCTTATTTGATATTCACAGCAACCCTAGGAGGTATATGCTAGTATTATCCCCATTTTTGCAGATGAAGAAACTGACCCAGGGTCACACATCTAGTGTCTTAAGTCTTCCTAACTCTAGTCAAGCACTCTATCCACTGTTCCACCCAAGTCCCTCTAAGAAGAGGAATCAGCCTCTGCAGTCTCTAAGGAAGAAGAGAGCCCATGAGAGGTAGAAGATGGAAGCTTAAAACAAGGAGAATTAAAGATATGATTTCTCTCTCATCATATTCAACTTAGATCAATATATAGCATGGAAACAATGTAAAGAGTAACAGACTGCCTTCCGTGGGGAGGTGGGGGGAGGGAAGCAAGATTAGAGGAAAAATTTTAAAATTCAAAAATAAATAAATAAAAACAGGGAGAAAACTTGCATTAGTGTAGGGAGGAGGTCCAACCAAGGAACATTGCCTTAAAGAGAGATATTCTAGAACAGGAGAGGGAGAATTTATATTGAATATATAATCCTAAGTACCTAGAGAGAGCAAAACTTCTGATCAATTGTTCTACCCCCACCTTTCTTTGGGAGTAAAGGAATCAGGGCTTCTAAGGGCAAATGACATTCAGAAAGAGAAGAGGACATGGATTTAGATAAGATACTTCATGGCAAAAGTGGGGAAAATGATCATATGGCGAACAGGGCATAGCAATAAACTGCACAAGAGCACAGGAAAATCTCTAATAAGAGGCAACACTTCTCCCCATTTCCTATAGGAAATAATATCTCAGGAGTGAGGATAAAAAGAAAGAAAAGACAAGACCCATGAAGAAAAGACATAGAAACTATTTAGAAGATGAAACTCTTGTAAGTACCTTAGAAGCTTTAATTCCTTAAGGAATACAGAAAGTAATGAAGGCATATGTATCAGGGCCATGAATCAAAGCATAAATGTTTAGAATAGAAAGAGGGTGAAGAAAAAAATTAAGAGAATGAGGGAAAGAAATCCTTTATAGAAAAGGATGAAGCAAATGTAAAAAAAACTAACAAAAATTGAATGAAAGGAAAGGCAGTGACTATTTCACTGAGGCAGAAAAGAAGGGGAAAATTAGATCAATAAATAAAAGACTGAAAGCAAAAAAAAAATTAATCAGAAACGCAAAAACTTCCCAATTAGGAAAAGTATTGATAAATGCAAAGTGACAAAAGTAAAACATATGAATAAGGAAAAGAGAGTCAGTGGAAATAAGCTTGCCTTAAAATAGAGTAAATGAAAATATTTGAAGAGACAAAGTACTGCCTTTCTAGAAGATGAATAAAAAATTCCTATAAAAAAACCATGTTAAGGGGTGGCTAGGTGGCGTAGTGGATAAAGCACTGACTCTGGAGTCAGGAGTACCTGGGTTCAAATCCGGTCTCAGACACTTAATAATTACCTAGCTGTGTGGCCTTGGGCAAGCCACTTAACCCCGTTTGCCTTGCAAAAACCTAAAAACAAAACAAAACAAAAAAACAATGTTAAGACAAATAAAAAAATTAAAGCTAATATATAATTAATGTGAATGGGTTTAACAATACAAAAAAATGAAAACAAGTGGGAGATTGGGCAAGAAAACAGAACCCTACAAAATATTCTTATAAGAAATATACTCCCAAAGCAAAAAGATACCTAGAATAAAAATGCATGACTGGAAAAATATCTACTGTTCATCAGATGAATACAAAGCAGCAAGAACTGCACTCATATTATCAGACAAAGAAAAAGCCCTCAATTTAAAAAAGAGATAAAGAAAACTATAGTAAAATGAACAAAACACAATAAATCAATAGTAATGCTATGCATATACTCTAGATGCCTTAAATATATAAATTCACAAAGGAAAATTTAACTGCATTAGGAGACAGAGAAATGTAATACTGACAGGAGATTTTAAACTCTCAGCTTTGGAAAAACCAAACAGAAAGAAAAATAAAAAGGAAAAGATAAATTGAATAAATTTCTGAAGAAGCTAGAGTTAAGGGGTGGTCCCATCTTATAAAAGGGTTCCTAAATTATAAACATATTTCTCAGTACCTCTTGAACCTTTTTAATATTTGACATTATATTGGGCACATGAATATTACAAATAAAAGTAAAATGCCAGAAATAGTAAGCACAGAATTTATATACTCTATTTTAGTAAAAATAGTAGTTAGATCAGGTAAGACAGAAATCAAATGGAGACAAGAATGAAATTTTAAATAATGAATGGGTAAAATAACAAATATTAATTATATTAATGTTTATGTGAAATACAATAATGATGAAATATCATATAAACATTTCTGAGGTGTGACTAAAAAAGTTCTCATAGGAAAAATTAAATCCCTAAAAACAACATCAATAAAATTAAAAGATTAATGAACTGAATAAATTATTAAGAAAATAGAAAATAAACAAATAAACATGTCTAAAGTAAGTCCCAAAGGGAACATCTCTCTGAAGGAGAGATGCTCTAAAGCTAGAGGAGAAACATGAATTAGAAATCAAAAAGACTAGAAATTATAAGGAAAATTAAATCATTTTTTTTGAAAGATTAACAAAATACATTCATTGTGGAACTGGCATTTGGTAGGAACAGAGTCAAGTTTTGGACATTTAGCTTGGGGCACTTCTTGAAGATATATTGTTCAGAAGTTCAGTTTGAACCAACAAATTATGCTCCCTTTACTATCAATATTTAAGAGGGCAGATAGATATAATTACAGACCTGCACCCTTTTTCTGAATTGAGCAGAGTAGCCTGTCTGTAGAGTCAATTACTTGTTTCCTTTCCTTGAAGTCTTCCTTAGAGAGGAATGGACAGAGCCAAGATCGTGAAGTAAAAGTGGGACTCCCACAAACTCTTCCCCAAACTACTCCAAATACCTTTAAATAATGGCTCTAACAAATTCTAGAGTGGCAGAAGCCACAAAAAGACTGAGTGACACAGTTTTCCAACCCAAGACAACCTAGAAGATTTGTGGGAAAGGTCTTTGACACTGGGATTAGAATGGGCCCTCAGTGCAGCCTGGGCTGTGTCAAAACAAACTAACTCCAGTCATCTAGGAACAGATGTTGGGGCACCAGGACCCCCCAAGGGTGCTGGGTCCTTGGGGGCACCTAGCCCTTGGCTCTGTGGCAGCAGTGCTGGTTTCCAGACATATCAGCCCAGGGATTTCCAAGGACAATTGGCAAGGGCAGTAGGAAAACTCTGCCACTTCAGAGTTTGAACATAGCCCAGTTCATTGCAAGCCTCAGCACAGACCCTGTCCCAAGAGAGCAGGAGGTCTGGGGAGCCACTGCAGGGAGTCACCAGGCAACTGCTTCCAGAGTGCTCAGCCCACTACTGTAAGGCGGCAGGGGTGACTGCAGAGATCTCTTTGTTATCCCTAAGGTAGGACTCTGTTGCTTTGCCCATACTCAGATCTAAGTTACAGTCTGCCCCAGTTTCAGGAAAAGGAGCAGAAGTACAGTAGAAGTGACTGCTTGTAGTAGAGCAGGGACCCTCATCGCAGTTCCAGGGCAGAGGGGAGGACTTGTGGTCATCCACAAACCAGAGAACAGGTCAGGAGAGCAGTCAGAGCCTCTCATCAGACCCTGGAGACATTGAGAATTGCAGGTCCCTGGGGGGGGGGGGTCCTTGAAAATAGCCGAAAACCCTTGAAATCTTGGGACAGTGCATCCTCCATTCTGAAAGCAGAGCCCTACTTTCACAAATAGCTAAAAATCAAGTCATTCACTGGGGAAATGAGCAAACATCAGAAGAAAAAAAATCCATTCATAGACAAATTACTTTGATCCTATGGAAGACCAAAATACACACTCACAACATAACAAAGTCAAAGTTTCTGAATCCAAAGCCTCCAAGAAAATTAAAAATTGGTCTCAGGCTATGGAAGAACTCAAAAACAATTTTGAAAATCAAGCAAGGAAGGTAGAGGAAAAATTGGAAAGAAGAATGAGAGCAATGCAGGAAAATTATGAAAACAAAATCAGCAGATTTTTGAAGGAATTATAAAAAAAGTTGAAGAAAATAACAACTTAAAAATCAGTTTGGGTCAAATGGAAAAGAGAGTTTAAAAGGCCAATGAGGAGAAGAAAGTCTAAAAAACCAGAATTGGTCAGATGGAAAAGAAGAGAGAAAAGCTCTCTAAAGAAAATAGTTCCTTCAATTGTAGAATGTAGCTAAGGGGAAACTGATGAGATTGTGAGAAAACAAACAATAAAAACAAAACCAAAAGAATGAAAGACTAGAAGAAAATATGCAATATCTTGGGAATAAAACAATCTGGGAAAGAGATCTAGAAAAGATAATTTAAAAATTATTGGACTACCTGAAATTCAAGTCTTAAAAAAAAAGAGTCCAGATCTCATTTTTCAAGAAATTCTTGAGGAAAATAGCCCTGGTATTCCTAGAAACAGAGGGTAAAATAAAAATTGAAAGAATTCACTGATCACTTCCTGAAAAAGATCCCCAAATGAAAATTATAGCCAAATTTCAGAACTTCCAAGTCAAGAAGAAGATAATACAAGCAGCCACTAAGAAACAATTCAAATATTGTGGAGCTACAGTCATTATAACACAGGTTTTAGCAGCTTCTACATTAAGTGCTCATAGGACTTGGAATATGATGTTCTGGAAGGCAAAAGAACTTGGATTACAGCCAAGAATCAACTACCCAGCAAAACCAACCATATTCTTTGAGGGGGAAAATATGAACATCCAATGAAATAGGGGACTTTAGACTTTTCCTGATGAAAGTACCAGAGCTGAACAGAAAATTTGATCTTCAAGTACAGGACTCAGGTGAAGCTTAGAGAGAGTGAACAGGAAGAGTGAATTATGAGGAATTTAATGATATTGAACTGCTTGTATTCCTGCATGGAAAGAAGATACTAATAGCTATATCAACTTTCTCATTTATTTGGGAAGTTAGAAGGAACATATATAAACAAGGCATAGGAGGGAGTTGATTTTGAAGGTAATATATTAAAAAGATGGAGTTGATGGGGGGAGAAAGGAATGTACTGAGTGGAACATAAAGGAGAGGTAGAATGGGGTACATTGTTTCTTATAAAGGAAGCAAGAAAAAGCTTTTGCAGAAGATAGGAAGAGGGGGAAGGTGAGGGGGAATTAGTGAGCCTTACTCTCAGAGGAAGTGGCTCAGAGAAGGAATAATATACACACTCAATTGGGCATAGAAATCTATCTTACACTCAAGGAAAATAGAAGGGGAAAGGAGAAAGGGAACAGGGAAGGGGTGGGGTGTGTAGGTGATAGAAGAGAAGAAAGATCTTGGGAAGTCAGATGTCACACACTTATGAAGAGGGAGAGCATGAAAAAGAAAGAGAGAAAATAGAATAACTGGGAGTAGGGAAGGAATAAGATAGAGAGAAATACAGCTAGAAATAGAAACTGTGGGGAAAAATATTGAAACAATTTCTCTGATGAACTTAGGATGAAGAACACTATCCATCCCAAAGACAGAACTGATGGTATCTGAATACAGACTGAAAGATACTTTTTTCCCCCTCACTTTATTTTTCTCAAGTTTTCTCTTTCTTTGTGGAGAGGAGGGATCATGTTTACTTTTACAACATGACTATTGCCATAATGTTTTTTGTGGCTACACATTTTTAACTAAGTAACTTGCTTTCTCAATGGAGGGGAGTGAGATGGGAGGTAGGGGGAGAATTTGGAATTCAAGGTTTGAAAGTAAACACTGAAACTTGCTTTAGCATGTAGCTGTGGGAAAAATTTAAAAATAAAATAAAGTAAAAAATAAAAGAAGAGTGGAAGGAGACTATAAAATATATAATATACATGGATAACAGTATGTAACACTATATATTTCCCTAAATATAGACATATTCATTATAGATTCATATATATGTATTATAATTGAGTATCAAATCAGTTTTAAACTATTAAAGTTGAAAACTGCACTGTAGCTTTTGGGATAACTTTTATATATGTACACATACATAACTTCTATATATGTACACATACATACATATATATACATACATACATATATATACATTTTATTTATATATGTGTATATGTGTACATATACACACATATATACCATATATACATTTATATCATCTATCTATCTATCTGAATGTGTCTATCTCTGTCTGTCTAATTAACCAAAAGTCAGTCCCCAGGCAATAAGGGGTCAAAGAGCATGAACAAACAGTGCTCAAAATAACCATAAAATATTAATAACCCAATGAATGAGTTCTCCAGATCATTAATAATAAGAAAAATGCAAATCAAAATAATCCTGAAATTTTACCTCATACCCAGAAAATTGACAAAAGTATTAAAAGATGTCAACTGTCAATGTTGAAGAGTTTGTGGAAAGATAATGCATTGTCAATTGGAACTAGGAATAGAGATAATAATTTTGGAAAGCTATTTGGAGTTATGCCATAAGGTGACTAAAATATCTATATCTTTTGACTCAGGTATCTCACTAGACAGGTATTTCACTATTCCCCCAAGGAGATCATTGATAAAAAGAAAGTCCCCAAAATATCTATGGCAACACTTTTCATAGTAGCAAAGGATTGGAAACAAAGCAAATCCTCACTGAATTGGAAATGTATAAATAAATTGTGATATATAAATGTATTGTAATATAAACATGATTTAAAAAACAATAAATATGTATACCATGGAAATGTTGATATAATCTGATTCAAAGTATAGTAAGCAGAACCAAGAAAAAATATATATATGAAGAGCCTATATATATATATATATATATATATATATATATATATATATATATATATATATATATATGTATGTATATAGCATTTGACAAATATATTGTATATATATTTCAGGCTATTTCAAGTTCCAATTTGACTGCTTTTATTTTTTTTACTCAAATTTAAAACAAGTTTATGTAAGTTAGCTTTATAGAAGAAGCGATGGAAGCTGCAGAAAATATTTTTTAAAAATGAAGATGAAGATCAACAAACATTCTTTAATTGAAATACAAATGTGGGGTAGTTTTTGTAAGATAAAGGGACTAGCTGTTGAGGGGATCATGAAAAGTTTTATGTAACTAATACTTCTAAGAGGTAGAAATGAGGCACATGGAAGATGATGTGTAAAAACATAGAGATAAGAAAATAGAGGATTGTTTTTGAGAAAAAACAAGACCAGTTTAGCAGGATTATTGAATTTATGGAGGCTGATCCATATAAGGAAAGTTATGGACATTAAATGCAAAGGACAAAGGCTCATCAGTTCAGAGCTAGAAGGAACCTCATCTAGTTCAGTTTCTTCACTTTATAGTTAAAGGACACAGGACCAAAAACAAATAGAGAAACAAACAAACAAACAAAAACTTGACCAGTATCATACAACTAGTAAATATTCAACACAGAATTTAAATCCAACTCTAATTCTGGTATTGTATCTACTATGCCAATTGCCTCTTTGGTACCAGCACCCAGAAAATAAGCAGTAAAATATTCTTTGCAATTTAATTTGATACCTGTTCAGAATGGAAAACAATACAAGCATAATCAGTTTATTTTACACTAAGAAAATATCATATCCATGGCTATAACCTGAACCCCTAGTTCAGGATGGTCATCTGGCAAAAGGGTACCACTGGTCAAAAATGGGGTCTGGATTTTAAAAAAGTGAGAATGGTTTGATAAAATCCACTCATACACTAGAAAAAAATGTTTTCAGTGCTAGTCATGCTGATAGTGGAGACAGGGGAGATTGGAGTTTGTGATCACTTATATTTTGTATTATTGTAATAATACAGAATCTTATTTAGAAGAGACATTAGATACCTAGATAACATTTAAGAAATTCCTGTTGATTAGTTATTGATTAAAATGTTCTTGGATAACTTAAATTCTAACATTAGGAGTAGCTCCTGCATATTTTGTGCAAAAGAAAATGGAGTTTAGAGTTTTTTTTTTTAATAAAGGCAACAAATAAACCATTCTCTCATTTCCTAAAAGGGTGATTGAACCTTCAGTCATAAGAGATCCAGGAAACTACATCACCCAAATACTTTGAATCTTTTTCTTGGACCAAGTTTAGACTAGGGCCATAAACTGAATACCTCTTAATCCACCAAGGTATACAGAAACACCTGCTGCTGAGAACCAGTGAAGAAGGCAGTGCATAGTATGAGGCACACGTCACTGATGAGAGAGGCCAAGAAGCAAACTCCAGATAAATATTGATTAAATGGTTAAGTAGGTCCTTTTGCAAGAAAAACAATAGCAGTAACAAATGGAAAGTTTTGGAGACTAAGGATTATTAGATTTGAGTTGGTTAGATCTAATATCAAAGTGCAAAGTGGTTGTGTGTAAAACAAATTTGGCATCCCCCCCAATTAAAGGGCGCTTCTTTTACAAAGGTAGGAAAAATGCAGCAGTTATTCTAAAATATTTTCCCACATTTCAGCCAAAATTTTTTGAAATGTAAGTGAGAGTTTCTTTTCTGAGAAACAGTTTCTAACAAACTCTAAGTTGGACTTTGCTGGACTCAGCAAAAATTTCCCTAATGTTTGCAAAACAGAGTCATATTTCCATAGAAACCAAAGCATGGCTTTATAACTTCCCCAGCACATCCTGTAGCCTTCTCTCGAAATTTCCACACAAGATATTGACATAGAATGAATTTGCAATATATTTATTCTCACGATGGATAGGAAAAGTCTAAGGGGGAAAAATAGCTCTAAAAATGTAGAGGCTATGTAAAATGGTTGTAAGCAGGCAAAGAGAGAACTTGGAGCATTTAGCTATCTTGTCTCAGGTTTGTTGTGAACAGAAGTTCTTTAAGGGATAGGACTGCTTCATTTTTGCTTCTGTATCCCCAGCACCCACCATATGTTTATTGAATTGAATTAAGTTGGATGTGGAGACCAAAGGAGATAACATAGGTATAATGTTTTGTGAAACTTCAAGAGCCATATCAACACCTAATTTTGTTGTTATAATTATTAGACATCTGAGAATAAAGGGAAAAAAAACTGTTGACCTAAGATGTGACAAGTAGGGAGATGGTTGGGGGGGGGGGGAGGTAGGAGAGGCGTGTTAACATCTACACTAGAGAAGGCAGTTGGTAAATTTTAGGAAGTAAACATCTAAATAATTCTTCCCCACATGGAAAAAATTCTAGATAATTGATGTTTATCCAGATGTTCATACTCAGATAAAATAAGACTATAGAATTTATTCCCTCTTGTTCTTCTGCATGTATAAAGTTTGTCAGGTGAGACTCTCTGTCTAACTTCATCTTGGTTGGTTTATCAAAAGCTAGCATCTGAAAAAGCAAGAGCATTAAACCCATGGTTCCATGTAGGATAGTGTGGTGCTGACTGGTGTAGAACTTCTGTTTTCTTTGTATTCACTGATAAATCAAAATTAACATATGCAGCAGGAAACTGATCCATACTTTTATGACAATCATCTGTGGACAAAAAAATTATGCACCAACTCTCCCTCTACTTCAGTTTTGGTTTGTAACCTTTTCAACTTACCATAAATTCAGTATATAATCTGATGCTGTTTTTGTACTCATTGAAGGTATCTAACAATATTGTTGAAAACATCATGCTAAAAAGCATAGGAGAAAACACACAGCTTTGATGCTCTCCACTGGTGACTGGGAGAGCATAAAATTATCACCCATTACCCAGATCCTGGGCAAGCATGTCATCATGAAATTGATCCTGATTAACTTCTATGGGCAACCAAATTTTGACCTCATTTTCTATAACCCCTCATGACCTAGAGTTTCAATGATTTGGGTCAGATTGACTAATATGGTGTGTAGACCTCTGTTCTGCTCCTGACAGTTATTGGGTAGCAAACCATATCACCTATTCCTTGACCCTTTCTGAAGCTACACTGGCTCTCAGGTAGATAATCGTCTTCCAGGTGAAGGATCAGTCTAGTAAGGAGGACTCTGGCAACGACTAAGAGAGAGACCCTCTCCACCTCCTCCCTCCCCCTGCAGTGATTGTTGCAGGATAACCTATCTCCTTTAGTTATGTAGAGATGGACAATGGAGGCATCCTTGAACTCCTGGGGATAATTTTCTTTTGTTCTATAGCTCAGAAAATTTTAGCTAGCTTTTATATGCTCAATGGACACCCCACCACTACCACCTTATAAATTTTAGCTGCAATAGAATCAGCACCAGGTTTTTGACCCCAGAAGGTGAGTCTAATTGTATTCAAAACCTCTTCTGTTGGAAATTTGACTAGAGAGAGAGATTAACTTCAAACTGAGCCATAAGGTTAATGGATTTAGCATTGCTTGAACAATGGGCAGTGGAATCATCTTTGCAGAAGGTTTTTCCCTTTTTATGCTTATTTTGACTACAGGTGGCATTCTCACCAGTTGTGATAAGCAGGTCAGGGATGAATAAAGCAGACAGTTTTTAGGGCACCTTTTCAAGTTTCTTCCTCACACAAGAAGGTAAGCAGTATGGTCCTTAAAAGACTGCTCAGATACCAGGGGCTGCTGGAATAGACGATCCTATTGCCTGGGCTGCCTGTGTGCAGCATTGTGATTACTGCTTTCACACATCCACACCTGGTACTTCATCCCTTGCCTATCATAACAGGACTTTGAAATAGGTAAAAATGGTAAAATGTCATGAGTGATGTCTTTTGATTAATACATAAATTGGTTTTAAATGAGGCAGAGTTTCATGAAGTCATCGGCCTTCACCCATCTTCAATGATGGGACAGAGTGGAGATGACTAATCATGGCTCAGGATACCATGATGTCCTTGCTATCTTTGATATCTAATCAAGCTCAAAGTACTCCACAGCACATGCTTCAGCCACGTTCTTGACCTTTGGTACAAATTATTCTCATTCTCCCATTCACCAGAAGTCTTCACAAGGTAGACATCCCTTCTAAATCATGAAGAATTTGAGCTTTGAGTTACCTTCAACCTGGTTAGGCTGTTGGTTAAAACAGCTTAAGGAGTGTGACCAATGTGCATGCTGCAGGTTCTTGGAGCCACAGGCAAGATTTGAGTGCTTCAGGCAAAGAACAAAGGTGGAAAGCAGACCTAAAAAGGGAACAGTAGCCCTCAGAGCAAAGCTGGTAGTCTTCCCTGAATATACTCTACCACCCTCCAGGCCTCTATTATACCATACAGGAAAAATTTTTAAAAAGCAAATCCAAGATTGACCATTTTTCTCAATTTGTCATGGGCATCTTATTATTCACAAACAAATGTCCCACTTGCCAATTTCTAAAGATGTGTTCATTAACTTTTAATTGTTTTCCTTTTTCCTCCTAATTCCATTGAATATTTTCCTTCTATCCCAACTACATATAATCATAGTTTTTACCAATCTTTTTGCAAGGTTTTGAGTTTTACAATTATTTTCCCTCCCTCCCTTCCTTCCCACTCTGCCACCAACAGAAAACAATCTGATTGATTTAAGTTTTTACATTTAAAATCATGCTAAACATAGAACAAAATTGAATGTGTTGTGAGAGAAGAATCAGATCCGGATGGAAGAAAGAAAACATTAGAGATATCAAAATTACATAATACATAAGACATAAGAGAATTTTTAAAAATTGACAGTAATAAGCTTTGGTCTTCATTTAAACTCCATAGTTCTTTCCCTGGATATTGATGGCATTTTTTCCACATTGGATATTTTCTTAAGAGAAAAGCTTTGATGGAGCAAGGAAATAGAGATATTGTAGATAGCTCTCTTCAATATAAAAATCACATTAAGAATGAAATGATTTTCCTTTGTTTCTTTTGTCTCTGGGTGCTTTTTCAAATTGATACCAATTCTTGGTGCAATCTTACTTGCCTGATCAGTAGGAGGATCCTAATCAAAAGAGCAACTTAAAACCAGAGATGTCAGTATTTGAGCAGATCAAAACAAGACTTTATTCAATTAGATAAACTCACCTAATGAAGTCACTATCTAGGGATGATAGTAAATTCTTCATAACTGTTAGGGCAATTCCTTAGGGCCCCACACAACCCTTAGTCATTATATAAAATGGATAATCAGGCTGTTATTCAGCTCACCATTTATTATTAGCCTGAAGCATTATCTATCTGACACTGCAGTTTATACCATGGAGAATGAGTAACATTAGACACAACATCTGCAGAACAACATCATTGTATATCATCTAGCCCTACTCCCTCCAGTTTAACTGAGCCAGAAACATTGAAAAAGAGAAGAGTTCTCTTTCTACATGTATATATACATCCACACAGCATCTACATAATATACATAGACACACAGATACACAGACACACAGAAAACTCATTTTTCATCTTCTTTTTAGAAGAGTTAACAGAATGAAGTGATCAGGTTGAGCAGAGCTCCCTCCCAGGACACTGAAATTTAGAGGACAGTAGGTTCTTTTGTATAACTGAGTTTAATATTTAATTAATAAAACTAATTAGCTGAAATATAAGAAGCTACCAGAGAGTGAGTTTCCTTACCCTCAATGCCATAGCACAAATGAGCTTGCAGAATGACTTCACTGTCTTCCAGAGTTTCTGCCCACAGGGTCTCTGCCCTACTCCAACTGTATTTGTATGATAAAGTTGATATAAGGAGATTTTTCTGGCTGCTTGTTCCAGCACATTTTCTGAAACTTGCCCTAGATGTCAAAATGCTAGCTACTGGTTCTGTTCCTCTTCCTTTCTCAACCAATTTAGTAGTCCCAGGGGAAAAAATCTTTTTCTTGTCCCATTTGTGACTGCAGTCATGGTTGTTGATGTAATGGTTCTGCTGAGAAGTCCATACCAACAAAAAGGAAAGTGTTAATTTTTTTAAATGAAATTAGGCATTATGTTGTCTACACTATGTGTAGGTCATATTGTATGCATATCAATATTGTATAAAGGAAAGAGATCCTGGGCAAGCATGCCATCATGAAATTGATACTGATTAACTTTTTTTATGTCAATTTTACATCAACAAACATTTTTAATCATCTACTTTATAACATGTAGACAAAGTGAAAATGTTCTTATCTTTGATGAGCTTAATCCAGTAAGGAGAGAGAACATGAATGTTTATATGTGCACACAAAATAATAATAAAAATAATGATGACAGTAATAATAACTATCATTTATACAGCCTTTACTCTGTGTCAGACATTGTGTTAAATACTAGACAACTATTATCTCATTTGATTCTCATAATAACCCTTGGTAGGTGCTCTGATTATCTCGATTTAAAAATGAGTTAAATTGAGGTAAAGAGAATTTAATTGTTTTACCTAGAGTTGCACAGTTAGTGTCTGGGGACAGATTTGAAATAAGATTTGCCTAAGGCTATTCTAAGAGAAAAAGGTAAGAAGGGAATGAATTATAGACATGGGGACAGTCAGGGCATAGGCATGTAGATGGGAAATGAAGTCCCACATGTGAGGAACAAGAAGAAAGCCTGTATGGACCAAGACTGGAAAGGTAGGCTGGGGCTAGGTTGTAAAGATTTTTAAATACCAGAGGGAATTTATATTTGATCACAGAGTTAACTGGATTTTAATGAATAGGGAAGTGACATGGTTACACCTGTGATTAAATAAAATCACTTTGGCAGTTATGTGGAGGGGAGATAGGTTGAAGTGAGCAGACTTGAAAGAGGATTAACAGTTAAGAGACTAATTTGAGTAGAGGTTTTGAAGTTCTGCTCTAAAGGGGTAGTTGTGTGAGCAAAGAGAAGATGCTGAATTTGAGAGATGTGGAGGTAGAAATGACAAAATTTGACAAGTGAATGGATATTGATTAATGCAGTGACTCTCCACAATGCCTGCTACAACTGCCTTTGTGGTCATTGGAATAAATCGTTCTCATCCTCCCATTCTTCTGGGAGGAAGTCTTCACATGTTTGGGGGTCAGTTCTTCAGAGAATAAGGGAGCCTTAAGGTGGGGGAGGCTCTAGAAAGTGACAAACAGGAAAAGTAGCATATAAAATAAGACCTGGAAGGACACAGTCATTCTAAGAGGCACAGTACTCCAGAAATGGGTGACAGTTAGTATAAAGGCATGGGAGTTGAACTATTAAGTGCAAGGAAGTATTATCAAAGTCCCAATTATTGTGACTGAGGAGGAATTCAAATTCTAGAAGGAGATAAAAAAAGGCTTCATCCCTTTACTTTGTTAATCCTGGTTACTTCTAAGAGGAGGTTTCCCTCTGTCATTCCTTTGCCTAAAAATCTTCAGTGGTTCTCTAGAGCTGACTGGGTGAAGTTCAAATTCATTTTTATGCCCTTCAAGGCCTACAACAATATAATATTAATAATACTAATAATAGCATTTTACAGAGATTTAAAATTTGCAAAGCACTTAATGTTAACAATTTCTTCCAATGCAGATGATAGCCATAAGGAGGCGTCTTGGAGTACTGAGATCTTATAGACTTGTCTACAGTCACATAGCTAATTATTTATCCATAAAACTGTCTTCCTGAAAAATCTGTTCCACCTATTATGCTGTCTGGTCTCTTGAATTCCTATCCATATTCAAAAAACAATTCTAATGTTATTTATTTTATAAAACTTTTTCCCAGTGATCTTTACTCTCAGAACCCCATAACACACATTTTTCTACTCCTCTCTAATATATTTACCCTATATTATTAGGGTCAGTGTGTACTTGGGCAAGTCATAACTTCTCCTAGGAGAAAATAATTTGTTCCAAGGGTTACAGAGGTGACTGAAGTAGAAGCTGTGAAGTGCTTAGAGCTTGAACAGGCATAGATATCAAGGTCATTTTGACTTTTGTCCTGCCACTGGACTTTCATGATTCAGGAAGAGAGAATGAGATATTTTGTGCAATCCTGCCTCACTTAAATCCAATTCACATACTAGTCAAGACCTTACCTCATGAGGTGATTGGTCCTCTTTGAAAATAAGACAAACAACAATTTAACCTGTGTACTATCATAGCACAGTTCAATATGTGATTCACTAAGTAAATTGATTCATTTTGCTTCTTCCAACTGTTTTATACATATATATTTGATATAATATATACTTTAAAGTATATGTTGAATATATCTATATATTAATATAACCAAATACATAAATCATGTATTTACATGTATGCATATATATATATAATATATGTATATATTTATATTAAATACACACTAATGATCCCTTTTCTTGGAAAGAATGAGAGAATAAAAGGACTTTATTAGACCCAGAAAGGGGCTGTAATACAGGATGCTTTCATTAACATTTGGGCCTTGCTTATGGAAAAATTTTCCAAATACCTCAGTTTTGCTTTTAGAATGAATACCTACACAGATCTGCTTATCTTCAAGTTCTAAAGTAGGGACTATGGACAATGGTCATTTTAAAACATATGGAAGCCTTCTTTAGACTCTAAGGCTCTGGAAAAAGAATGCATGTATACCCTAATTGGGGAGTGGGGGAAGGGAAGGGAAAGAGGGTAATTGGACAAAATGGAAACTTCTAACTGTGAATGGTTTCTGATAGAACTTAGGTGGATTGAATCAAAATTCATTGCTTTATTTCTTGCTTTTGGGTCCCAAAGTCCTTGTAAATTAACTAGTTTAAGCTTTTCTTTCTATTCCTAATGTTGAAACCCAGGATCACAGGTTTCTTAGACTTACTTTCCTTACTCTCTCTGCAATTTCCTCTTTGGACTCTCTACAACTTAACTTGCTGCATTTCTAGGAAAGCAACTTCCTTTTTTTGCTTTTCTCATCTCTCCTTCCAACCCACTTGCAATGACTTCTGGGCTCATTCACTTTCTAAATTAAGCTTATGTTCTTAAAATCAGCCTTGAAAATTCTGAGAGTAATGCAGACAGGTCTTTTTGAACAAAATATTTTGATTGTCTTTAAAAAAAGAGGAAAAACCATAAGGTCATAGACTTAGAGCTAAAAAGAATTGTAGACATCATTTAGTCAAACATTTTCATTTTTAAGGTGAGGAAATTGAGAGGGACAGAGAGTCAGACAGGTAGTTAGGGGTAGGGTATTCAAAATCAGATTTGGGGATTCCAAGTTCAGGACTAGTTAATCTTTTATCACATAATGCTGCAAGCAAGCTACCAGGAGACAGAGAATGAGAACAATTTGAATAAACATTTATTAAGTGTGATTTGGGCACAAATTAGTTAGCTTCTTTGTGTCCAATTCCCTTTAAAAATGTTTGAAATGGGCTAATATCTTTTCCTGATAAATAGAAGTATGTTTAGACTACTTTTACATAAATAATTTTGTCTAATGGTAGCCATTTCTGGGATAGGGAGGGGAAAGGGGAAAAAAGGAAAATAGAAGAAGTTGCATAATAACTTTAATGTGTTTAAAAGTCGTTTATAATAGATTTGGAGTATCATGTGCAATCATCTTTCCCCCCTTCTATTGTATTGTATTATATTATATAAATGTTTTTATTTCCTTAGTTCAGAATAAAAATAAAATGGGATAATATTTACATGATATTCCTAGAGTTTTTGTGAATGCAGGGATAGGGGATGGGCCTGTGTATTCATTAGAATAGGGCATTTCTGAGTGAGGAAATTCTCTCTGCCAAGGAAGGTCAATACTTTTGACACATTTTGTAGTCTGAAGAGTTGCCTATAAAAGCTTGGGAAGTTTAATAACACCCCAGGGTCACATAACTAGTATTTGTCAGGGGTAGAATTTAAACCTACATCTAACTGGCTCTAAAGTCACCTATCCATACACTAAGTCCCAGTGTCTTTGCTTTGATTAGTATGTGATAATAGATGTGAAAAGTTGGAAGTGAGGTTCACTTATGGTAGATCATTGTAGAATGAAGGTAACCCTGGGTTCTTAAAAACTATTTCATTGTAACTGATAGATCCTACCAACTGAAAGACTCCAACTATAGGTCCTGCATCTCTGTTGAATGAGGACCAGCTTATGTAATGTCATAGGAAGCTCATACTCAGAAGGTTGGCCCCTAAAGTACCCATATCAGCCAAATAAAAGGTCCTTAAGATTTACTTCTGAAGCAAAGCACCCACCTTTCATATTCCACCATGAATCACAGAGCTTTATAGAGCTTTATAAAACTCAGAACTAAAGAATTGATTTTTTTCTGCCTCATCTACCTTCTTCCTTCAACCCTTTTGTTCATTGGTGAATTCTTCCTAGAACTTATATTTTGAAGAAGAGCATAGAGCAGTCATCTTTCATTGTCTAGATTTTACACCATGACTTAGCTAAATTCTTCTTCTGATCCTGTGGGTCCCTTCTCCTATTTAGGGAATTCTTCTCAGAACCTCTATTTTGCTGAAGGGCTCAAGCAAGCTGGTTCCCTTATTCTCTGAAATCTGTTACCTTGTCCTTAACATAGGGAACCTCTACTTTCAACTCCTTTCACACATTCTTCTTTCTGTCCTACAGTCTTTAATTTTCCTTGTAATTATATCCTCAGCATATTGCCTGGAATATATAAATTCCTAATAAATACTTCACTGACTGTATTCATCTTGGGGGTTTTCTTATAAAGATTCATTTTTGGTTCATACCGTCACTCAAGAATTCCCTGTGAAAAGCTGAATTTTTATCTAGAGTTGCACAGAACAAGAATGAGACTGACATTGTTTAGACTCAATCAATGTATGAAATGGTTTTCCTCACTACTTTGAAGTAGAGGGGCAGAGAGAGAAATATGTGTGGGGAAAATATTGAAGGTAGTAACTGTTATATAATAAAAAAGGAAAATATTAATGAAACATTAAAAACTCACAGAAGAAAGAAGGAAATCCAAAAGGGATTATGTAAACAGGACAGTTCTAACATTTTAAGTTTAATATAAACTTTAAAAAAGCAAATTGTGTATAATAGAAAATCATGGTTTCATATGCAGTCTTATATGCAAAAATGGGGCATTAGACTAATGATTTCTGGAAGCTTTGCACTCTTAAATCTATAATGATAGGTTAGTTGCTATCACTGAATGATCAAAAATCAAATTTAGGCTCTGATTTAAAGAATTCTTCCTAATAATTATAACTCTACCAAAATGAAATGGGCTGACTCAGGAGTCATGAGTTCTTTATCACCGTAAGTCCTTAAGTAGATGTGGTGGGAAGAAAATCTCTTCATATGAGCTGGACTCAATGACTTATTTGGAAAGTTCCTCCTATTGATCAGAATATTCTGATGCTTAAAGAGGTTCTATGTGAGAGGCCAAAAAATTTTTCCTAAATCCAAAATGCAGTAATCTTTGTAAAGTCAATTTTCCATCTTTCTTTCTCTTTCTTTCACCTCCCTGAAAGGAATCAAAATATTAAAATTTTCTGAAAATAAAACAATTCAGTTTGATCTCATCCCAAAAGATTTCTATGCAGTATCTCTTAGTGGAAATTGCTCTCCACCCAAACTGTTTCAGAGAAATTATACCAATACAAATTCCATTCCCTTCTACATGACCCTTCTCTGCCCATATTCCCTCCATGTGGTATGGGGCGGAGTTGGGTGGGACAGGGTGTAGCAGGGAATAAGGAATTACTGAATTGAATTAGGTATGCATCCTCCAAAATATGATGGTTTTAATGACTAGGTTGTGGAGGGCCTCACTTTTTAAGTTAAAATGAGTCAACTGCATGGAAACCTCACTCATTAATAAATAGTCTCTATTTTAGTCTAAAACATCCAAGTTTAAATCAAATACAACTGTTGAAATGCCAGATGTTATTCCCATTACTATAGTTCAGTATTTTACTGGAAGTGATCTCACTCCTGATGGTAATACTGTTGTCTAACTGTGTATGCTATTTATATCAAGAGTTCAAGCTTTTAACTTTAAAGGACATTGAATTGCAAATGTTGCTCACTGTTTGGAATATGGCTCATTTGTGTTAAGTCTACCACTGGGAAATCAGACGGATGCCTCTGGATATAATATAGTGACTTTGAGGAGTGTCAAAAGTGAGGAAATTATATCACTTGTAAACATTTGAATACAAGTTTGAAAAGACTAATGCATAGTTTCTGGTAAATCCATTGCACTTAGCCAATATACAGATCTAAAGGCCTCCTGGTCCTTCTTTGAAGGAAAAAAAATTAGCTACAACTGTAACTAGCAATCTACAAATGGAAACAGTTTCCAGACCCAAACCAAAAGGAACATGTTTAGGTATAGGGAAGGAGTTTGGGGGTGGGTGGAGGGGCAGAATTTGAAGGAGAGAAAGGGGAGGAATACAACTTTACTAAGAAACATGGTATGATTATGGTCCTAATCTGCAGTCTGATTTGGGGATAAATAGAACCATATTCAGAAAACTGACTGTGCTTGAAAAAATTTTTTTTCCTGTTTCTGTCTCTCAATGGTCCTGAATTCATTATTCCATATCTCCACAATATAACTATTCTTGACAGGAAATTTAAAATACAACTATAAATGAATATGTAGTCAGCAGAAATTTTGTTCTGTAAATGGGAAGGTGAATAGCTGAGAATGCTAGGTAATGAATATGCACTCACATATACACCTATACAAACATATATATATATATATGTATATGAACATACACACACATACACATACACACAATCAAAGCCTCATTGTTTTCTAATTGCATGGATGAGTATTATTTGTGAGTGCTCTAAAGCAAACCCAAAAAGGTGGAACAAAATGGTGGATAAAAGGAGTTCTCCCAAATTTCATTCCAAAGAACTTTGAAAATAATGCCTCAAAAAGAACTTTGGAGTGATAGAACCCACAAAAGGATGGGGTGAAATAAATTTTGCAAACTAAGACAACCAAGAAAATCAGCAGGATATATTTATAGCACAAGTGGAGAGAACAGTACAGGCTACACCCTGTAAACCAGTAGCAGGCTGTTGACTTGGCAAGTCAGCAACAGGCCTGGTGGCAAGTGAATTGGCAACAGTGACTTCTGGAACTCTTACCTCACAGACAACAAGGGGGTCAGACAACTGGTCAGAAAGAGGTTACAAGGTTGTTCTGGTGGCACTGGGTTCATTACTGATATGCAAAACCAGGTCACTATCCTGGGTCACATTCCCAGGGTAAGGAAGAGCACTAGGACACCAGAGCTTGTGATTACCAGGGAGGAGTGAACCTGGTCAGAGTTCCAAGGTGGAAAAGAGAACATGTGGTTGTACACAGACCTGGCACAGGCCAGGAAAGTGGTAGACATACCACTCCTTATATCATTTTGGAAGAATAAAAACTTATGGACCTCCTAAACTAGCTCTGAAAACAGTTGCACAAGACCTAAAGCTTGGGGCACTACTCTTTTCTTCCCTAGAAGAAAGTCCAACTATAACATCATGTTAAAAGTCAAGAAATAGACTAGAAAAATTAATGGATAATAATAATAATAATAATGAATCTGACCAGAGAAAGTTACTATGATGACAGGGAAGTTAAAAATATAGCAGAAAAAGACAACAAAATCAAAATGCTATATCCAAAGCCTGAATGAAAAATGTGAATTGGTCTCAGACCCAAAAAGAATTCTTAGAAGGATTCAATAAAAAAAATCAAGTAAGATATGTAGAGGAAAAGTTGGGAAAGGAAATTACAGTGATGGAAGGAAATATTGAAAATAAAGGCCAACAACTTGATAAAATAACATAAAATACTGAAGAAAATACTTTAAAAAGCTAAAAAGTTCAAATGGTTAAAGAAGTTTTTTTAAAAAGCTAATAAGGAATAGATTGCCTTAAAAAGCAGTATTGATGAAATGGATAAATGTACAAAAATTCACTAAAGATAGTTACTTCTTAAAAAGTAGAATTGGTCAAATGGAAAAGGAGGCACAAAAGTTCACTGAGGAAAATAATTCCTTAAATATTAAAATTAGACTTGTGGAAGCTCCATGAGACTTCAAGAAAAGAAAAGAAAGTGAATGAAAAAATAGAAGAAATTGTGAAATATTTTGTCGAAAAGTCAATTGACCTGGAAAATAGATCTAGGAGAAATACTTTATGAATTATTGGTTTATTGAAGGCCAAGAGCCTAGACATTATCTTTAAAGAAATTATCAAGGAAAACTGTCCTAACATTCTAGAACCACAGGGTAAAATAGAAATTAAAAAAAAATACATCAATCACCCCCTGAAAGAGATTCCAAAATAAAAACTCCAAGGAAAAAATATATCCAAATTCCAGAGCTCTTAGGTCAAGGGGAAAATATTGGAAACATTCAGGAAGAAACAATTCAAATATCATGAAGCCAAAGTCAGGATAACAAAGATTTAGCAGCTTTTATATATAATGAATGGAAAGCTTCAAGTATGATATTCAGGGAGGCAAAGAAGTTAGGAATACAACCAAGAATCACCTGCCCAATGGATATTCAATGAAATAGAGAACATTTAAGCATTCCTGATGAAAGGATCAGAGCTGAATAGAAAACTTGGCTTTCAAATATAAGACTCAAGAGAAGCTTAAAAAGGTAAACAGTAAAGAAAAAATCATAGCAGACACAGTAAAGCTAAGCTATTTATATTCCTAAATGAGAAGATGGTATTTGCAACTTTTAAGAACTTTCTCATTAAGGTAGTTAGAAGGAGTATACTTAGACAGAAATATGGATGTAAGTTGAATATGATGGGATGATATCTAAAAAATAAAATTAAATCATAATAAAAGAGGAATATATCAAGAGAAGTGGGAAGGGAGAGATAGAATGGGGTAAATTATTTCACATAAAAGAAGTGCAAAAGATGATGAAAATGGGACCATGAGAGCATTTGAAACTTTCTCTTATCAGAATTTCCTCAAAAAGGGAATAACAAACACACTCAGTTGGATGTAGATATCTATCTTATTCTACAGTAAAGTAGGAGGGAAAGGGGATAAGAGAAAGGTCTGTTGGTAGAAAGAAGGGAAGATTGGATGAGGTGATAACCAGAAGCATAACACTTTTGACAATGGACAGATTGAAAGAAGAGAGAACAAGATAAACAGAGGAGGAAACAGGATTGAGGGAAATACACAATAATCATAACCATGAAAAAACAAAGTAAGTTGCTCTGATAAAGGGCCTAATTTCTCAAAAAATATAAAAAAAAGTAAAATTCATAGGAATACAAGTCATTCCCAAATTGAAAAAAAATGATCAGAGGATATGATTTTTAGACAAAGTAATCAAAGCTATCTATAGTCATTTGGAAAAAAAAAAGCTCTAAATCACTATTGATAGGAGAAATGAAAATTAAATTCTGAGATACCATTCACCTGAGCAGTTAGGTGGTGCAATGGACAAAGTGCCAGGCTTGGAGGCAGGAAGACTTGAGTTCTACTTACTAACTAGGTGACCTTGAGTAAGTTACTTAACCTTGTTTTCCTCAGAGGTAAAATGAGTTGGAGAAGAAAATGACAAACTATTCTAGTACCTTTGTCAAAGGAAAACTCAAATGGGGTCACAAAGAGTTGAACATAACTGAAAACAACTAAACATACCATCTTGTCTCATGACAAGCAAGTATTTCTCTTCTCTTCCTTCATTTCACCTTATTTTTTAGCTTTTTACTATGTATTATATTCTCCCATTAGAATTATAAGATTCTTGAGGGCAGGGGCTATTTCTCTGCTTTATTCCTATACTTTACAAGTAACTGGCATATAATAAGGATTTAATAAAATTTTTTGGCTTGATATATGAAATGGATATTCATGTGTATGTGAAGGAATGCAAAGAGTTGAGCATGATTCCTAGGTAGGTTATAAACCAGAAAGGATGAAAAGATAATGGTGGACCTGACAAAAATTGAGAAGTTAGGAGGAGGGATCAGTTTAAGGAAAAGGAAAAAGAATTGTATGAGAAAAGGAAGCCCAGGACAGAGATGGGACATGAATAGAGATCCTGCAAGGGAGACTGAGAAGTAATAGCCAGAGTAGGTGGAAAATGAGGAAAGTGTAGGGTCATGAAAATCCAAGGAAGGAAGATCATCCAGAGAGAAAAGTGATCAGAAGTGTCAAATGCTTCAAAGAGGTCAAAAAGGAAGAGGATTGGGTGGGGGGCGGGGGGGGGGGCATTGGATTTAGTAATTTAGTAATCATTATTGATATCAGTACATTTCTGAGAGATTGGTATGTTTGGATGTCAGACTGCAAGGGGTTGAAAAGTAAATGGGAAATAAGAAAACTTTGGCCTTGTAAAGAAAGCATAGAATATAATGAAAGTTTGAGGGGATAATAGACTCATGTGAAGGTTTTTTTTTTTTTCCCTGTAGGATGGTTGAGATCTGGACATGTGTTTTAGGTGGTAGGGAAGGAGAAATTATAAGTTAGGGATAGAGAGTGGATGATTAGCAAGGCAAGTTTTCAAAAGCTATGAGAAAAGAGGGGTGACTAGGTGGTGCAGTGGATAGAGCACTGGTCCTGGAGTCAGGAGTATCTGAGTTCAAATCCAGCCTCAGAAACTTAATAATTGCCTAGCTGTGTGGCCTTGGGCAAGCCACTCTACCCCATTTGCCTTGCAAAAACCTAAAAAAAAAAAAGCTATGAGAAATGGATCACAGACATCCTTGATTCTTTTCTCTCTGGAACTCCTTTTATCTAATCAAATGCTATAATGCAAGCCTAACTGATTCTGCCTCCATGCCTCCCATAAATGTTTTCTTTCCACTTAAAGGCCATCACCTTGTCTCTGCTTCCAGAGTTTCCTCTCTATTCCATCCTCCACAAAGCTACCAAGAGAATCTTCCAGAAACAGTTTTTGTCATAATACTCTCATGTTCAAAAATTTTCCAAAGTTCTTTCCTTTAGGATAAAATCCAAACTACCCACCCAATCATAGACTGACCCAATCCCCTTTTCAGTCTTATTTCACATTACTTCCTTCCATATATTACACCTTTAAACTGAAGATCACTGTAAAGTTTCTTGCTAGCCAAGGATGCATAATAAAGACAGGAATTTGGATCAAAGAACTGAGTTAAGGGTTCTTTTCCTAAGAGTTCTATTCCTTGCCCCTTTTCATTTAGTTGAATTGAAGAGTAAAAAGAACCTCAGAGCTATGGGGGAAAACCAGAACGTATTAGCCCAGGATAATCCATATTGATTGAAAATAAAACCTCCCCTTCCCTTCCCATCCCCTACACAAATGATTATGAAAGAAAGCATTTGCCAATCATAAATTAAGCATGACTTACAAGTATTTTATAATCCTAAATCAAATAGTGGCTTGGGACAAAGACAGACTGCAATTAAGGAAACTAATGTAAGTGTGCCTCTATTTTGATTTTAGATCTATGAATCTACTTCTCTAAAAGAACTGGAACTTGGTCTCTTTAACCTAAAAAAATGTTAGTGCCTGTTCTCATGAGGAAAGGATTGGACCTCAGCTGAGGACTTAGCTAAAGTCAGAAGCTGGAAGTAGAGAGAATTTCCACAACCATGTATGTGTCCAGTGCAAGATCTCCTGGCAATGATTAGTACAACTAGAAAAAAAAACTGTGAGGAAATAATGCTCAAGAGAGAGAACACACAAAATTCCCCACATGTTCAGAGAGACTACATGCCACCTGACCCCAGGATGGAGCAGTACCAACAATGACAAATACCTGTTTAGTTCTGGAGTGCCATGTGTGAGTGTTTGCCAGACTTGTATCTCTCCTGATGTGTTCCCTAGTGGTATTTATTCACTCTTCCCAGTGATAGAGGAGGTAATTGTGGTAGAATGTACCCTGTGTTAATGGGGCAAATGTTTTACTGGTAACTTGTCCTGTCATATCATACAATTTGATTAAATGTTGTTCCCTTGAATTGATTTTGTCCTCTGGCACTTGAGGGTAGAACTATGAGTAAAAGCTACTGAGAGGCATGTTCAAGGCATTATTAAAAGGAAAACATTTCCTCCCAAGCACAGCAATCTCAAAGGGGAAGGGGCTGCCCTAAAAGGAATAACTTTCCCTTTAACTATACACATACACAGTGGCAACCTTGACTCCTCAGCCTGAAGGCCAGGTGTGTTACATTTCACCTTTCTTCCACATTTTTCCAGTAAAATTAATTGACCTGGATATGTGTATGTGGTCACATTATCTTTTACAAATGATTATTTACTTCAAAGGCATATTAATAAATATACTAATTTGTACCCCAACACATGGGGTCACCCTCTCTACCCCCTTATACTATCTCAGCCTCTGAGGAGAGGAAAGGGATTAAGATCAAAGAATAGCTTCGTTCTTATATAATAACACAGTCTAAATTTCCAAGTTCTAAACAACCCTAGGTCTCTAGTCTCATGCATCCTGGTTTCTTAGGATTATTCTTCTGGCCTGGAAAGTTTCAACAACTGTCTTGGAATCCTGGCTCCAGCATAGCAATAAATAGAACCTTTATCCCAGCTATTGGGCTAAAAGGTAAGGAGGAAGGAATTGCCTCCCCTTGTTCAATTTCACGATCCACTCTCTTTTGGGTAAGTTGTGTGTGATCTCCATCCTTTGGACACTGTGAGTAAAGGTGAGGTTATTTTTGTTGGATAGTTCACAGCTACCTATGAAGTAGCTCAAGGAAGGGAAGCAGGGTGCCTCAAATTTGGACAATCTGGACCAAGGTCTTGTTACTTAAGTAGAAAGAATATGCACAAAATAAATAAAAGGTATTGTGTAAGATTAGGGGAGTGAGAGTTGAGGGGAGGCTGGAGGAATCAGGAAAGGTCTCCCAAAGGAGATTAGCATTTAAGCTGAGTTTTGAAGGAAACTACACAGGCAAGGAGAGAAAGGAGATGGAATTTCATGTATAAGAAATACTAAGGTTCAAATTGGTTGAAGTGCATGAAGGGGAATAATGGGCAACCATAGTTTGGAACCAGGTTGTGATGGGTTTTATATATCACACATGAGTTCATATTTGATCCTAGAAGTAACAGGAAACTAATATACACAATAATGCAAAATGACTGGAATAAAAGAACACTACAAGGAAATTGAATTCTAAGTAATTATAATAAACACTCAGCACAGTAGAATAAATAATGTAGCATAGGTCCCTCTGTAAAGAGGTGGAAGACCACAGGCAAAGGGGATATGTTGAAAATATGTAGTCGCATCATTCTTAACTGTTTTATTTTATTATGAGGGACAGTTCAGTTCTTGAGGTGAAGGTGCTATATATCCAAAGATAGCTGCGATATTTTTTTTAAAGCATCAAACAATTTTTAAAAGAAAGATACTACAACCAATCACAATCAGAAAGACTTTATTTCAACTTCTTCCATAGATTTAAGAAGTTCAGAATGTTAAGAGTTGAAAAGGACCTAAGAAGTCACCTAGTCTAACTCCTCTCCTCCATCACCCCTATTTTGAAGAAGAAATAGGCTCAGGAAAAAGAAGAGACTTCTCTAAAGACACAGAAGTGAGCTTGAGACCTGGTATTCAAATTATAGGTTGGAACTCCCTCTTCTGGTCACTTTTGAGAATTTCAAGGCCTGGGTCAATAACTCTTGGATTGTTCTTTCCAGCAGGCTCTCACATTTATAGGTTCTATGGTTCCAGAGAGCAGTCCTGAGGAGTTGGTATGATTCTTTCTATTTTGTGGATTTGAAAACAGACTGGAAATATCCTGTGACTTGTCCAAAGACACATGGTTAGTTAATTGTCAGAGGCAGTTACCTAGTCAACTAATGAAAATAATTAATAATAGTAATATTAAAAATGTTAATTAGAATACCTAGCATTTCCCATGAACCAGGCACTGTGCTAAAGCACTTTACAATTTTTATCTCATTTTGTTTTTCAAAGTGAATCTGATGAAACTGAAATAACAGAAGTTAAGGGACTTGTACAGGCTTAAAGAGCTAGCATTTGAATTCATGTCTCCTTGCCTTCTGGATCCAAGTGCAGTGCTCTTTGCAGTAATCTAGACTGCCTTCTTTCTTTCTTTTTTGAATCTATGTTTTTGTCTTTCTACAACTATTGTAGAGATCTGAAGACACTAGAGTGACATCAGATATTATGTAGTTCAAAGAACTGTTCATGGAATTACTTAACCTCCTTCTTCTCAGTTTCTTCATTTGATTATTATGGATTAGATGATAAAGTCCTTCCTACTTCTAAATCTGGAAAAACTTTATAATATGACAAGACATAGTTTTCATGAAGCTATTAAAGATAGGATGTCTGAGTCCTCCTGGGATACTTGTTCTTACCACATGGACATTTCTACCTATCTAACACCACATCATTAATCCTGCTGAGGAAGATGGTAGAAAGTGAATTGTAGTCTTGTAGAAAAAGCACCTGACTTAGAGTCTAGAAGATCTAAATTCAAGGCTCAGTTTGGTTCTTATTAGCCCCATGAGGTCTTTGGGCCTTGGTTTCTTAATCTATAAACAGTGAATGGTTATACGTGATACTACCAGGCTTTTCTGAGACTTACAGGTTTTGAAGAAAAGGAAATTATTATTGTAAATTTTCAATGACATGGATAATTAAATGTATTTGCAAATTAAACCATTAAAATGTAATTTACTAGAGTTTCTGACAGAAATGCAAGTGCAACCTGTGATTCAAGGATGGATTCAATCCCAAAGGTATGACTTTTGAGAGTTAGTGTCATTTTTTTAGCTTGCAGCCTTTACATATTCTAGCTAAATCTCAATTTTTGTTTAGGTTTCTCCAAATGTTTAGCAAGTGTAAAATTTCTCTAATTTTGATCCAAAGAAAATTCATAAGACACAAAGGAAAATCTCCAAGAATCAATTTAAAAATATAAAATATTCAAAATAGGCCATCAATTGTGGGAACTGTTCCAAGGAAATAGCCTTTTGATGTTAGCCAATCCCTGTTTCCCAAAGATTCCAATACTACTGGTGCTGACTTATGATTTAGACTGTACCAGATGGTTTTTTGAGGGATACTGAATGAACAGTTTCTATCCTTGCACTGTCTGAGTAACCAACAGGCTTTGCCCACCAAGTGGGAGGACTAGACCTCAATTTCTTTAAATTTACAATGAATCAATTGAACTAAATAATTTCTCAGGTATTCCATGCCTCTAAATCACTGACCCTATCACTTTATGTATATTATTCCTTTCTTTCTCAAAGGAGCATGCTATACTCAAAAATCCCCTTCCTTGTCTCTGTGGTTGAATCCTTAAGTTGCACCATCTCCAATTATTTTTATTTATGTCTTATGTAAGAACCCAGATGAGTCTAGAGGAGAGAATGAAGCCAAAGACTTTGCACAGCCCAGCCTCACTTAAATTTATTTCACAAGAGAGCTAAGACATTACTCTCATGATGTCATTGGTCCTTTTCCAGAAGGAAGGACAAACAACAACAACAACAAATCCCTGAATTTGGAATTATAAGTGAGGCAATTCCCAAAGCTAATACTGCCAAGGAAATCTTTCTTCTTTGATTGGAATGCTATATTGTAGATAATGCTGCCTCAAAAAAATTAAAAACTCATCCCTCTTCCACATAGGAGTTGATCATGAATATTGTGCATGTCCTGCCTCTCAATCTGTATACAAGCACATGCTGACTACAATTTAGTTGTTCCGGGGAGAAAGAATACTTAAGTGAGCAAACTCTAATGCCAGAGTGTTAGTATTCTGATGCATAATTCTTATTTTTAAGAAGAAAAGGGAATAAGAAATCGAGGGGTTGGTGGGTATTTGAATAAGTATGTTTGCTTGTTTTTATTTTTATTTAGTTTTTGCAAGGCAATGGGGTTAAGTGGCTTGCCCAAGGCCACACATCTAGGTCATTATTAAGTGTCTGAGGCCGGATTTGAACTCAGGTACTCCTGACTCCAGGACCGGTGCTCTATCTACTGCATCACCTAGCCGCCCCAGCTTGTTTTTATAATAATAGTATTTAGTGATTTAAGGCTTGTAAAATGCTTTATAAATAATATCTCATTTGATTTTTGTATCAATCCTGGATCCCCTTTTTTACAGATAAGTTAACTGAGGCAGAAAGAGGTTAAATGACTTCCCCAGAGTCACACACAACTGAACTAAGTTATCTGAACTAAGATATCAATTCAGGTCTTTCTATTTCCAATACAGTGATTTTTTTCCACTCAACTACCGAGCTGCCTTGTTCTATAGATCACTAAGAGGAATTCTTCTGGCAAGAGGTCTTTGCCTGAATCTAAGTCCAGTGGTCAATAATTTCCTGTATCCAGGATGCCAGTTTCGTGAATTCAAAGTCATAGAACTTAGATTTAAATTCTGACTCTACTACCAACTAATTTTGTTGTTATGGTAGTGGCTGGAGAGGACCAGTTATGATATCTCATGAGGGTGATGTCTTGATTTGTGAATGAATTGTATTTGAGCCAAAGAGAGGTGCATGGGGGGCAGCTAGGTGGCGTACTGGATAAAGCACCGGCCCTGGAGTCAGGAGTACCTGGGTTCAAATCTGGTCTCAGACACTTAATAATGACCTAGCTGTGTGGCCTTGGGCAAGCCACTTAACCCTGTTTGCCTTGCAAAAAAAGAAAAAAGAGAGAGGTACACAGTCCTCAGCTTCACTCTCTCCTCCAGTGAGGAAGTCACTTAGCATCTCTAAGTGTCCTCCACTGAAACATGAAAGGGTTAGACTAGATAATTTGAAAGACATCTTCCAAGTCTAAATGTATGATCCTAAGATCCAGGAGGAAAAACTTCTTAGGTGCCTCTAAACAAAGATTCATGGTCAGGGGCATCTAGATGGTGCAGTGGATAGAGCACCGGCCTTGGAGTCAGGAGTATCTGAGTTCAAATCCGGCCTCAGACACTTAATAATGACCTAGATGTGTGGCCTTGGGCAAGCCACTTAAGCCCATTTGCCTTGCAAAAAACTAAAAAAAAAAATTCATGGTCTTTGTTTAGTTTTATCTAAGTGTATTTTTTTTTGTATTTGTCTTATCAGGTATATTGGAGACCTCATCCCTATGATCAGGGAGTCCCTGATTTTGATAATATTCTTACAAATGCATTGTGATTTGTGGTTTAAGAGGCTACTTTTAACTAACACTCAATTTGGTTCCTATGAATATAAGGTCAGTTAACTTATTTTGAATCCTCTTTGGCCTCAGTCTCACAATTCTTACTTGCACTGGCATGTTGAGCTCCCAGAGTACCAATTGCTATTTCAGACTCATAACAATGTGAGAGTTTGTACCCTGAAATACTGGAATTTGATGCAGGGAGTCTGAGGAAGAAGTCACAAGATGTGTGTTCTCTTCCAGGCAAATAGGCCTTTTATTGGGTTCTGTTATGGCACAGTGGGCTAACATTTGGGAGATACTGTAGCAAAGAGGGACCAAAGTCTGGTCTGCCCAGAGACTTAATTACTTATTACCAGCATCTGAGATCTTCTTTGACATACAAAAGCCTTCACTGACAAGCCCATTTATAACTTAATTATAAATTCTAACTGTCTCTTGGTGGTGCCAATTTCTGACATTCAGACCCATTTCAAACAGACAATTATGTTTCTGAAGTCATTTTTTTTTCTCTTCATCCTTCTTTTCTCCCTATATAAATGAGAATATGTCAGATTCCTCAGTATTATTGATGGGGGCCCCTAATTACCTTCTGATCTGCTCTGTTTCTAATGAGACCCCAACATTTTAATCTGCTCTGAGACCTTGAGTGTACTGTCTAGGTCCTTGCTATGATTTGGAATTAAAGCTATAACTTAATCACTGGCTCTGCTGTCCCTACTTTTGCTTTTGCCCTCATCAATAATAGTGTAACTTCTGAGTCCCTTATTGCTTCTCATTTGATTAGAATAACAAGAACATTAGTTGCAAAGCACTTCACCCCCAAACCTGGGGTGCTTTCATCTACACATATCTCATCTGCACACATAATCTGTTGGTGGGGGAAAGTGGGTCTAAGTATAAAGTATAATATTCCTCCAAGATTTGTCCCTAACTCTGTGTTGAATTACCTTAATGAAAAATCCCACTTTAACTTACCATCTGGTTACATTTCCCAGATTCCCGTTGGGTTTTTTTTTTTTTAGGTTTTCTCAAGGCAAATGGGGTTAAGTGGCTTGCCCAAGGCCACACAGCTAGGTCATTATTAAATGTCTGAGACTGGATTTGAATCCAGATACTCCTGACTCCAAGGCTGGTGCTTTGTCCAGGCTTTATTTAGCTGCCCCGTCCCATTGGGTTTTATACAAAACATATGACAAGAACGAAGATACTGAGGCCTCTTGAGCCCAGTTCTTTGTTTCTGATGGTCTTTTTTGATGAGCTATGAGAGTGTTTCACAGTATTTTCTCTCAAGAATTATGGCTCAAGCTGTCTCCAAAGAATTATGACTCACAGGCTGTCTCCATGCCAATCAAAGGGTATTTATTTTGGGGGGGGGGAATCACAGTCCCCAGTTAACTCTACTCCTTAGGGACGTTTATATAGAGCAAGAAGTCCTATATATCTGACAGGATATGTTAATTTTCAGTATAGGGAGGAGTTTGTTGCTATGAGCCTTGGTGGAACTGTGCATGTGGTTGCCCAAAATGCATATAGTAAAGTTCACTTATGGCAGTATTAATATATGATAATAATATTATAATTAGTTTTACTTCATCATAAGTTTGCCCAAAGAAGGATAATGACCACTAGTTGCTCTAGAAAAAGACCCTTCTGTGGTTTATAGTTCAGGATTCTGGATCTACTTTCCTATGGTACTATTTTCTTAATGGCTTCTCCAAAAAGGAGTTAGTTCAAGTGTACTTGCTATTCTAATCTAATGGGTATTATGGGGGATTTGGGGAATTGGTACTGCGGTATATTCTTATATTCTTATATATTCGTATATTCTTATAGGCTGCCTCTATGGTTTGCCTAAACAGGATGATGTGGCCTAGTCAGTTTAAGATGTACCTTTCTTTTTTTACTGAAGCCCTGAGAAGGAGTAAGAAAACTGGGTTTGGAGTTTTGATTAGGATCCCATCATTTTCACATATTTCATTGTCTCTGATATTTCCCCTAATGGCATCCAATTTTGCATAAATATAACTAGGGTATCACATTAAATTTCTGATCCTCAAAAAAAAAAGTTAAAATGAAGTTCTCCCTGTATCTCCCTACCCTAATCTTTGGTTATTTCCTAAACAAATTCAGTTTTATCAGAGAATAGTCTTCTGTTCATTCAGCATTTCTTTTTCCTATGGATTTTGGGGGGTATAGGGTAAGATGGGGAAAAAGCACATGGGATCTGTGAATCTCAAGAGAACCAAAGTTCTAATTGGATCATCAGCTTTTCTACTTAACACTTCACAAAACTAGAGTCACATAATTTTAGAGATAGAAAGGATTGGCCAGTTAGTCATCATCTAGTCCATTCTAAACTTGATAGGATTCCCTATTATAAATAGAACTGCCTATCTAACATTTGGCATCATGTTCCCCTTTTAGACAGCTCTAATTGTTGGGGAGTTTTTCCCCTGATATCAGTTTCAAATTTACCTCTCAGCAACTACTTCCTGGTTGTAGGGCCAAAAAATTCAAATCTAATTCCTCTTCCAGATGACAGGCCTTCAGATGATAGAAGACATCTATTGTGAACTCTCTTGAGTCTTTTCTTCTCCAGACTAAACAAATCCTATTGATTCAATTAATCCTAATATGATATACCATGACACCCGTCACTTTCCTGGTTGTCATCCTCTGAATGGCTTTTCATTTTTTCAACAGCCTTTCTGAACTTTGATGCCTCCAAATGAACACAGTAATCTAGATGGGGTGTAATAAAGGCAGAGTTCACATAGAAGCTATATTTTTCTTAATGCAACACAATATTTCATTAATTTTTTGTCAACAAGCACTGATTAAATATTAATTATGTGTCAAAGCAGTGTGCTAGGTAGGGATAAAAAGACAAAAATAAAATAATTCCTATCTTTAATATATGCAAAATAGATGCAGTATAATTTTGAGGGGGAAGATACTAGCAGCAGAAGGGATCAGGAAAGGTGTCATGTAAAATGGGGGTTCTTCAATAGAGTTTTGAAAGAAAGAAGTCAAGGTGTGGAAGAAGAACACTCAAAAAATGATGAATAATTATACACACAAAAACATAGAAATGAGATATGGCATGTCATATGTGAAAAAGAGAAAGAAAAACAATTTGGTTAGAAGCTCAGAGATTCTAAAGTTTAATTTTCCTTTCTCAAGTTAGGTGCAAAGGTTTAAGCTTTCCCCCACAATAACAGTTAGTTAAAGATAAACTCTGAGTCAAGTTTAGAAGTTCAATACTCTCATGAAACATTCTAATTCTAAGGGAATTGTGATCCTAGCATTATCTGCAAAGAATGTAAAATTGAACTGGTTAACTAAAGGGTTGAGATTAAGAATTAATTGGGAGTATATAGCTAGAGTAGGGTTGATGTTTTGGAAATACAATGAAAGTAGGAGAGATTGAAGACAGTGAGGATGAAAAAATTTAGGGGGCAGCTAGGTGGTGCAGTGGATAGAGCACCACCTGGAGGCAGGAGTACTTGAGTTCAAATCCAGCCTCAGACATTTAACAATCATCTAGCTGTGTGACCGTGGGCAAGTCACTTCACCCCATTACCCTGCAACCCCCCCCAAAAAAAACAAAGAAAAAAAAGAAAAAGTTTAGCCAGAATATATCACAGAGCAAAATGGAATAATGTGGAATTGTGGTTAGATAAAGGAATTTCAGAATTGAGTAATGTCAAGGTTAAAGGTGGGTCTAACTCACCCTACCTGTAGCTAAGGAACAGTGGAGGAGTAGATTATGGGAGTAGATTATATTGAGAAACTGGGAGTGTTAAAATGTTTAAAGTAACATCAGTATGAACATTGAAGGGAAAGGGAAGATACTAGAATGAATTCCATTTTGGAGATTCTTTCTGATTTCCCATGATTTCTGGGAAGTCTATAGTACTTTTATCTTTCATCAGATAATTTTGGTTCATTCCTTCATAATCCAACATTAAAGTACTTTCATTTCTACCTGAGGTTTTACCCCTTTATTTTGGTTATTTGCTTCGAAGCTCAATTTTTATTCTGACTTTTTCTCTGGAACTTTTTGTCTTTCAGTCTCATGTTCATGCTCATTCAACTCTAGGCTTTCTTTCTCACTTTCTGCTTTCTTATTACTGCTAATATAGACCTTGCCCAACCTGGATTGCTGAGCATCCTTGGCTATGTGTTTATAGGGGTCGACTGAACCTAAGTCCTTTGCTTAATAAACTTAGAGAGTAGAGAACTGACTTAACTGATTTTCCAATCCTTTTCTCTTAGATATAGATTACGTGGTGCTGAGTCCAGTACTTATTTGCTACTCCTTTTTCCTAGAGGTCATTCCCTTTCTTTCATATTGCTGGGTAAAATAAGTGGATCACAAAGACTTAGACCAAGTCACTACCATGAGGGTTTCTCAAGATTGTGAATTTTCTTATGCTTCAGGAAGTGAACTGAGATCATAGAAAAATCATAGATTTAGAGCTGGAAAGAACATGAGAGAGCACTAAGTCCGATTTGGCCATTTTACAAAAAAAGAAAGCTGAGACTCTGAGAGTTTAAATGAATTGTCTAGGCTACCACATCCAATAAATGTCTGAGGCACAATTTGAACAAAATTCAATTCCAATTACTTGGATTCCAAATTCAATTGTATTCACTCACATTAATGGAGGTGAAGCTGTTGAGCAAGATTTCTGAGAATTTAAGTTCTCTGATATTATTTTATCAGTTTTTATCTTTGCAGAGTTCTGACTTCTTATTCATTTGTGGATTTAGCTATAATTACCCTATATTTCATGCATAATTCTTCTTTTTGAGATTTGTGGGTTACTACAAGTTGAGTAAAGCAATTTATTGCCAGTCACATGGAATCTGTTATTCTTATATTTAATGCTATGGTCCAGAAATCCAAATTCCATTGTCAGACCCCATATTTTTAACCAATTATTAATTTCTCAGGTCATTTTTTCTTCTCAGTATCCCTTGCCTTCAATAGGTAATAGTGAAGAAAATGCAGTACATTCAAGGCCTTCAAATTCTTGTCCAAGACTGTAATTTTTTGCAATACTGTCTGGACTTCTGACTATACTATCTGTACCCACATAGTCACCAGAAGTAGAAAGTAATAAATCCATTTTCACAAATCTTTGGAAGTTCTCTGTTACATCTTAGAGATATGCTGAAGAACAAACAACAGAACTTTCCACTATTTTCAGGAAATAGCTGTCCCAGTTCTCCTGAATAGGAAGACACCAACTATAATGAGTCTTTCCCTGATCCTGATTCTTATTGGATGATTTCTAACCTGATACAACAGGTTTTAGTTCTATTTGATCATTCTTTGAATGAGAAGCAGCTGATTCCCCCTCAGACCATGTAGCTCCCAATAGAAGAACCTTAAGTCTTTTTCTAACTCCCAGTGTCCAGTTTTCCTTTTCCTTTCCTTTTTCCTTACTAAGAACAGTTAGTTTAGCCTTTAACAGGTAAACTTTCCTTTCCTCTCCCCTAATTCCGCATTGGAGCCTCACTTCTGCTTGCTCTTCTAGAAGAGATACTTATCTACATTTGATACAAAGATACTCTAAAAGCTTCATGACTTTATGAACTTCTTTCTGTTTTCCCTATTGAGATCCCCAATCTCGTTCTTTTTAGATTAGTTGCTGTTGTTTATAACACCTCCTAAGAACCTCTGTTAAGACCTTTGCTGTCACACCCAATTTCCTTTTCTTTGTCTTAACTACTTTGCAGCTCACTTCTATTTCCTTTCCATTTCCTGTTTTTTCTCTAACCATTTTTTTCTCAACAGTTTGTTTTTAACAGTTTATGTAAAAGAATGGGTCTCAGACTTCAACCTCGATGAATGAAACCAATATGTCTATTCAATGTTACCTTTGACAAGTGATATAACTTGTTTATTTGACTGATTCTATAACTCAGTTAAAGAGGCATTGTCTGATAAAGGTACTAAGGAATACACTATCTTGTTGGATGAATGTATAAGAAGAAAATGGGAATGAAGTATGACTCACACCTTTTTTACACTCCACCTTTCCCCTGAAACAAGATAATCTTTGCCCATATTTTTATCAGATGAGAAAGCTGATTTGATTAAAAAATCAATCAAAGGCATAAAGTTAAGTGTGAACAAACTAGTTAATCAAGCTGAAAGGAGTAAAGTGCTTCTAGTCTCTGGATGAAATCAGATGATGAAAGTTGAAAGGTATTGGGATTGGTTGAAAGAACTAGGCAAATGCCTGGATTTAGATTGTTAAAAAATGAGTTTATAGAAAGACCATTCTGGCAATTGCTTCAGGATTGCTCCCCAAACCTAAATCCTGTGCTGCTATTCACCTTTCTCTTAATCTGAAGTCCAGAGATATGTCTGTTTTTTGGAAAAATTCTAATATAGCTTGTATTTTCATCCAGTAGCTTAAATTACTTTTCCCTGGTACTTATTCTATATCTTGAATTAATTGATTGAAGAGAGGGATTGTTCATATTTATTTCAAACCATTGTTTCTGAAACTCAATAAAAGAGGAACTTTCATCTGATAGAGGTAAGAACATTTTTAAAAATTACATCTTATATCTACTCCCCTTGCCTTGCCAACCACCTTTTATTCTCCCCTCTTGTTGAATCTTCTTCAGGTCTTTATTAATGCCACCACCTTCAATAATGAGGGAAACTTTGTCTTCTTCACTTCAAACTCTTCTTAAGTTCTCCTGAATGTCCCCTTCCTCAGGTTCAATATTTGGCCTTCTTCACAAAACTTCAAATCTCTTCTTTCTTCTCACTTTTCTTGAAACCTTTTACAGAGCCTTGAAGTAGAATGAGGTACTGGAGATTTTAATCTTTCATATTTTTCTAAATCTCTCCCTTCTTTTTCATATTTCTTTTCCCTAAATTAAATCTCTGGTCTTCTTCAGAAGTCTAAAGAATTTCCACATACTTTCCCAATTTCGTTCTTCTTTTTCAGCTTAATTCCTATCTTCTTCAACTCTTTGACTCTCAACTTTCTCCTAGAAATAAACCAAATGATTATTTGCCTCAGGTTCAGCTAATAAATGTCCACAGTACAAGAATAACCATTGCTTCCCTACACCAAATTGGAAAGATTAGGTTCCTTCTCTACTCATTTTCCTGAACTATTGGTTCTCTTCATCAATTTTCCAAAATACCTTTTAATATCTCTGTCTTCTATCTCCAAGAGCAAGTCAAAAAAGAATGGGAATCAGTTTGACCAACTTTATAGACCTAAACATAGAGACTAAGTGGTCTCAAAAATAATTGCTTGATTCTAGGCAGAAGTGAGAGGTTCTTGTGGTTTGGTTTATCCTGTGATAACCTTTTAGAATAATCGCAACCTTCCAAAAATCCTCATTAGCTACAGAAGCACTAAACTTCAGTCTGAGAGAGACTTCAATTCAACAATTAAATTATTAGGTAGAACTTCCGGCCAAGATGGCGGAGAGAAGACAGGCACAGTTCTAAAGTCTCCTGATCTCTTCCCCATCTATCACATGAAACAAACCTCTTAAAAGAAATCCGACCCACAAAACCCAGAAAGAAAAGCCAGGAGAAAGAACATCTACCTCAGGATTTGTCTCCCACAGCAGCTTTGGCCAAATTCGGCCTTGTGAGTCTGGGTTCAGAGGGAGGATCAGCCCCGGATCAGCCAGATTAACAGCTGAATTGGAACCGGGAGTCTGAGGGCCGGAGAGCCGGACCTGCTGGATCAGCAGTGGGGCTGGCCGAAAGGGGCTTGGGTCTGCAGGGAAGCAGAGGTGCTGGTGTTGGTGCTGTCCCCCTGGAGCTCAGGGACCAGACTGGGGGAAGAGTTCTGGTGCAGGAGAGCTGCAGACACCATCCCTAGGCTCCTCAGGTCTGAGAAACTCTGAGGGCATGCCTCTATTGCACTGAGGCCTCTTCCCAAGCAAATGCAACCTACTTCTGCCTGAGGCCCAGCTGTGTGAGCAAAAGAACCAGCCCAGCTGAGGAATGACCTCAGGGTAAAGCCCACCATTGATTGAAGGCAAAAGAATTCAATAGCTCCAACTCCTCCCTTCGGGCAAAGGGAGAAAGCATCTCAACCAAGGTCACAGACACTACAGAGAGGGCAACCAGCACCTCCTACTGGCCAGCCAGAGAAACTGCACTCAGTAAAGCCTTTAGCGATCTCAAGCCCCTGTGAACCAGCTCTCCCCCGCAACTCAAGGTCTTAGCATAATGAAGGAGGGTCAGCAGAAAGGTGGACCCATAGAAAAATTCCTGGAAGGGAAAGACCCCAACTCAGAGAGACCTGGAACCTCTGAGGAGAATACAATCTGGTCTCCAGCACAGAAAGACTTCCTTGAAGAAATAAGGAAGGAGCTTAAAAAGTTGGGAGAGATAATTAATACCTTGCAACAAGAAAACAAAACCTTAGAAAGTTCAATTGGACAAACACAAAAGGAGAATAAATCTCTCAGATCATCAATTGGACAATTACAAAATGAGAATAATTCTCTCAGATCCTCAAATGAGCAAATGCAAAAAGAAATTAATTCTCTCTAAACCTCAATTGGTCAAATGCAAAGCTCTTTCAAAAGTAGAATTGACCAATTGGAAAAGGAGTTGCAAAAGGTTAATGAAGAAAACTCCTCCCCCCACAAAATAATGGAATCTACAGAAACTAATGACTCCATGAGACAGCAAGAGTCAGTCAAACAAAATCAAAAAATAGAAAAAAATAGAAGCAAATGTAAAATACCTCATCACCAAAACCACTGACCTTGAAAATAGATCAAGGAGGGGCAACCTGAAAATTATAGGACTTCCTGAAAACATTGAAGAGAAAAAAAGCCTGGACTTAATATTACAGGATCTAGTGATGGAAAACTGCCCTGATATCATGGAATTGGAGTGCAAAGTAGTTATTGAAAGAGTACATCGATCCCCACCAGAAAAAGATCCTAAAATGAAAACACCAAGGAATGTTGTAGACAAACTGCAGAACTATCAGATAAAAGAGAAAATCCTGCAAGCAGCCAGAAAGAAACAATTTAAATATCAAGGAGCCACAGTAAGGATCATGCAGGACCTGGCTGCATCAACTTTAAGGGATCGAAGGGCCTGGAATGAGATATTTTGAAGAGCAAGGGAGCTTGGAATGCAGTCAAGAATCCACTATCCCACAAATCTGAGCCTTCTCTTCCAGGGAAAAAGATGGACATTTAACAAAATGGAAGAATTCCAAAAATTTCTGATGAAAAGACCAGAGCTAAACAGAAAATTTAGACATCAAACAGGAGGTTCAAGAGACACATGAAAAGGTAAAAAAAAAAAGAGGGGGGTGGTAAAAGGAAAAAAATGCAATCCAGTAATTTGAAAGTGGCTATATCCCAGCATGGGGGGAAAAAAGATTCTCATAAACCTTGAGAAATGTAACTCTAACAGAGAGAATACACCTAGGCAGAAATGATGGACATTCATGACCTATCCATGAGACTACTATCTAATGGGATGTAACTGGCTTTAACCCCACTTGGGAGAAAGACTCTAATAACTCTCAGGAATTTTGACTCCATTCGATAGAATATACAGAACTAGAAGGGACAGACATTCAGAATTTTCTATGACTTAGATAGAATGATCTAAAAAAATACTACCTCCCTCAAAAGGGGGACAGGAAAGAGACAGGAGGAGGGAGGGGATTGAATGGGGTAAATCTCATTACACTAAGAGGTACAAAAAATCCTATGGTAATAGAGGGGAAGAAGGGAGCAGAGGAGAAACGCCTGAATCTTCTTCTCATCAGACTTGACTTAAAGTCAACCTACACATACTCAGTTAACTTATAAAACATCTAACCTTTCAAGTATTAAAAGGGGAAAAGGGGAGGGGGGGACAGAGACAGGGAAGGGGAGTGGGGGAAATAAAGGGAAATAAAAGGAAGGGAAGGGAAAAGGGAAAAAGGGAAAGGGGAAAGAAAGGGGAGGGTGTGATATAGGAGGGCAAACACACTGAAGGGGGTGGTTTTCAGAAATAAAAGACTGGGGAATATGGATAAAAGGGGGGGAAGGGGGAAAATACAAACAGAAGGAAGATAGCACGGAGGGCAATAAAGAATTAGTAATCATAACCTTGAATGTGAATGGGATGAACTCTCCCTTAAAATGTAAGCAAATAGCAGAGTGGATTAAAAATCAGAATCCTGCAATATGCTGCTTCCATGAAACTCATTTGAAGCAGAAAGATACATACAGAGTAAAGGTAAAAGGTTGGAGCAAAATATATTTTGCTTCAGCTGAAGTAAAAAAAGCAGGGGTAACAATCCTTATCTCAGACAAAGCAGCAGCAAAAATAGATTGCATTAAAAGAGATAAGGAAGGAAACTTTATCCTCCTAAAAGGTACCATAGACAATAAAGTCATTTCAATATTGAATATATATGCACCCAGTGGGACAGCACCCAAATTCTTAGAGGAGAAGCTGAAAGAACTACAGGAAGACATAGACAGCAAAACTCTACTAATGGGAGACCTCAACTTCCTGCTATCAGATCTAGATAAATCGAAACATAAAACAAACAAGAAAGAAATTGGGGAGGCAAGTAGATTGTTAGAAAAATTAGATATAGTAGACTTATGGAAGAAACTGAACGGGGATAGAAAGGAATACACCTTTTTCTCTGCAGTAGATGGAACTTATACAAAAATTGACCATGTACTAGGACATAAAAACCTAATTATCAACTGTAGAAAGGCCGAAATAGTGAATACATCTTTCTCAGATCACAATGCAATAAACATCATATGCAATATTGAACCAGGGAGATATAGACCCAGAACAAATTGGAAACTGAATAACCTCATTTTAAAAAATGAGTAGAGCAAAAAACAAATTATAGAAAGAATTAACCATTTTATCCTAGATAATGATAATAATGAAACAACATACCAAAACCTCTGGGATTCATTCAAAGTGACTCTCAGGGGATATATGATAGCTCTAAATGCTTATATGAATAAATTGGAGAAAGAGGAAATCAATGAACTAAACATGCAACTAAAAAAATTAGAGAAAGAACAAACCAAAAATCCCCAATTAAGTACCAAATTGGAAATTCTAAAAATTAAAGGAGAGAGTAATAAAATTGAAAGCAAAAAAACTATTCAATTAATAAATAAAACCAAAAGTTGGTATTTTGAAAAAAACAATAAAATTGATAAACCTCTGGTCAATTTGATTAATAAAAGAAAAAAGAAAACCAAATTGCCAGTATCATAAATGAAAAAGGTGAACTCACCACCAATGAGGAGGAAATTAAAGTAATAATTCAAAATTATTTTGCCCAACTCTATGCCAATAAATTTGATAATCTAAGTGAAATGGATGAATATTTAGAAAAATATAAGTTGCCCAGATTAAATGACGAAGAGATTAAATACCTAAACAACCCTATCTCAGATAAAGAAATTCAACAAGCCATTATTGAACTCCCTAAAAAAATATCTCCAGGGCCTGATGGATTCACAAGTGAATTCTACCAAACATTTAAGGAACAATTGGTTACAATCCTATATAAACTCTTTGGAAAAATAGAGAAAGATGGAACTCTGCCTAACTCTTTCTATGAAACCAATATGGTACTGATACCTAAACCAGGAAGAGTTAAAACAGAGAAAGAAAATTATAGACCTATTTCCCTGATGAATATAGATGCAAAAATCCTAAATAAAATCTTAGCAAAATGATTACAGCAAGTCATCACTAGGATAATACATTATGATCAAGTAGGATTTATTCCAGGAATGCAGGGTTGGTTCAATATTAGGAAAACTGTTAGTATACTCAATTATATCAACAACAAACCTATCAGAAAGCATATGGTCATATCAATAGTTGCTGAAAAAGCTTTTGACAAAATACAGCATCCATTCCTATTAAAAACACTAGAGAGTATAGGAATAAATGGACTATTCCTTAAAATAATTAGCAGTATATATCTGAAACCATCAACAAGCATTATATTCAATGGGGAGAGGTTAGAGGCATTCCCAATAAGATCAGGGGTGAAAAAAGGGTGCCCATTATCACCACTACTATTCAATATTGTACTAGAAATGTTAGCATCAGCAATTAGAGAAGAAAAAGAAATTAAAGGAATTAGAATTGGGAAGGAAGAGACAAAACTCTCACTCTTTGCAGATGACATGATGGTCTACCTAGAGAATCCCAAGAAATCATCTAAAAATAATTAGCAATTTTAGTAAAGTTGCAGGTTATAAAATAAACCCTCATAAATCCTCAACTTTTCTATATATGTCTAGGAAGAAACAGCAGGAAGAGCTAGAAAGAGAAATCCCATTCAAAGTAACCTCAGACAATATAACATATTTGGGAGTCTATTTGTCAAGACAGACTCAGAATCTTTTTGAAAACAATTAGAAAACACTTCTCACACAAATTAAATCAGATTTAAATAACTGGGCAAATATCAACTGCTCATGGATAGGTAGAGCTAATATAAAAAAATGACAATTCTACCAAAACTAAACTACCTGTTTAGTGCCCTACCAATCAAAATTCCAAAACATTACTTTAACAAGTTAGAAAAAATGTAAGTAAATTCATATGGAGAAATAAAAAGTCAAGAATTGCCAGGAGCTTAATGAAAAAAATGCAAAAGAAGGTGGCTTAGCCCTACCCGATCTCAAATTATATTATAAAGCATCAGTCATCAAAACTGTTTGGTATTGGCTAAGAAATAGAGTGGTGGACCAGTGGAATAGACTAGGTGTAAAAGCAGGAGATGATTATAGTAATCTGCTATTTGATAAACCCAAAGAGTCTGGCCATTGGGATAAAAACTAATTCTTTGATAAAAATTACTGGGATAATTGGAAGTTAGTATGGAAGAAACTTAGATTAGACCAATACCTCACACCCTTTACCAAGATAAAATCCAAATGGTTACAGGACATAGACATAAAAAACAATACTATAAGCAAATCAGAAGATCAAGGACTAGTCTAACTGTCAGATCTATGGAAAGGGGAACAGTTTATGACTAAGGAGGAGTTAGAGAACATCACCAAAAACCAATTAGATGATTTCAATTACATTAAATTAAAAAGCTTTTGCACAGATAAAACCATTGTATCCAAGATCAAAAGAAATTTAGTAAATTGGGAAACAATCTTTACAACTAATGATTCTGACAAAGGACTCATTTCTAAAATATACAGAGAACTGAGTCATATTTGTAAAACAAAAAGCCATTCCCCAATTGGCAAATGGTCAAAGGATATGCAAAGGGAATTTACAGATGAGGAGATCAAAGTAATCCATAGCCATATGAAAAAATGCTCTAAATCATTAATTATTAGAGAAATGCAAATTAAAGCTTCTCTGAGGTACCACCTCACACCTCTCAGATTGGCCAGTATGACCAGGAAGGATAATGATCATTGTTGGAAGGGATGTGGGAAATCTGGGACACTATTACACTGTTGGTGGAGCTGTGAACTCATCCAACCCTTCTGGAGAGCTATTTGGAACTATGCCCAAAGGACAACAAAAATGAGCATACCCTTTGACCCAGCAATACCACTACTGGGTCTATACCCTGAAGAGATGAGGAAAAATGGTAAAAACATTACTTGTACAAAAATATTTATAGCAGCCCTGTTTGTGGTGGCAAAGAATTGGAAATCCAGTAAATGTCCTTCAACTGGGGAATGGCTTAGCAAACTGTGGTATATGTTTGTCATGGAACACTATTGTTCTATTAGAAACCAGGAGGGTCAGGATTTCAGGGAAACCTGGAGGGATTTGCATGAACTGATGCTGAGTGAGATGAGCAGAACCAGAAAAGCACTGAACACCCTAACAGCAACATGGGAGTGATGTTCAACCTTGAAGGACTTGCTCATTCCATCAGTGCAACAATCGAGAACAATTTTGGGCTGTCTGCAAAGGAGAGTACCATCTGTATCCAGATAAGGAGCTGTGGAGTTTGGACAAAGTACAAGAACTCTTCCCTTTAATTTAGAAAAAAAACAGATAGCTAATTGTCTGATCTTGTTACCTCTTAGACTTTTTTTCTCTTTAAGGATATGATTTCTCTCTCATCACACCCAATTTGGATCAAAGTACAACATGGAAACAAAGTAAAGACTGACAGAGTGCTTTCTGTGGGGGGGGGGGGAGGGAAGCAAGACTGGGGGAAAATTGTAAAACTCAAATAATATCTTCAATAAAAATAAATTTAAATAAAAAAGGTCATTTATGACTGATTCAATTTCTTTTTCTTAAATCAATCTATTTAGATATTTTATTTCCTCTTTTGCTGATCTAGGTAATTTATATTATTGTAAATATCCTTCTATTTTACTTAAAATTTTAAATCTATTGACATATAATTGAACAAAATAATTCCTTATAAGTGTTTTAATTTCTTCTTCACTGGTGATATAGTAACCCTTTTAATTTTTAATGCTAGTAATTTGGTTTCCCTCTCTCCCTTTTAAAAATCATATTAATCCATTCTTTGTCTATTTTATGTTTTTTTCATTAAAACCAACACATAGTTTTATTAATTCAATTTTTTGCTCTCAATTTCATTTATCTTACTTTTAAATTTGTATGACTTCCAATTTGTTGTTTGATTGGAAATTTTTAATTTTTCCTTATCAAATATTTTTAATCATATATTCAATTCATTAGTATGCTCTTGTTTTATTGATATAGAGATAAAAACTATGTTCAAATCACTGCTTTTGCTACATTCCATATGTTATTTCATAATTGTCATTCTCTTTAATAAAATTATTGATTATTTAAAAAATTATTAGGTAGGTACAAAAAAGGGAAGAAACAGTTTCTGCTCACAAAGAAGTAACTTACATTCTGTTAACAGGTAGACAGTTTAGTATTTTGAAGAGGAGAGGAATGGAGAGGGAGAATCAGACAGACAAACAGACACAGGAGAGACATAAAGACAGAGATAGAGTTAGAGACACAGAGAGAGACAAAGAAGAAGAGACAGAGATTCTTAGTAATTAAAAAAGTCAGGGAAGACTTCAGGTAGAGCTGACACCTGAGTTGAGTTCTAAAGGTAGTTTAGAAGGAAGTGCATTGCAGATATAGGGGCAACTTGTGGAAAGACACATAGGCAGAAGATGGAATGCTATGTGTAGGTGATTGCTAATGGCAATTGTGAATAGGCCCAGAGAACATGAAAAAGGGAATAAGTCTGGAGAAGTAGGTAAGATTCAAAAATGCTAAACTGAAGCTTGTTTTTTTTCTTTTTAGAAAAAACAAGGAAGTTCCTAGAGTTTTTTGAACTAAAGTGGTGTTAGGCATATGAGGAATGAAGTAATTAGACTTCTGCTTTAAGATGATCATATTCGCAATTATGTCAAGGATGGATTAGGATACTTTGCAAAAATCCAAGTAAAGAGATCCTGAAGGGAAGGGTAATCAGCACTAAAACATTTAGGAGTTTTGAAAGATCTGCTAGTTAATAGTAGTTCATGATGAATAGTAAAGATGGGTTTTTAGTTTGTTTTTTTAAATTTATTTTTGCGAAGTGATGGATCAGTTATCACTCAACTAAGTTTACAAGGAGCTGAGTCAGTTGGTAGAATTGATAGTTCCACAAATATAAATGTTCAAGAAATTTATTTTTGGTGCAGTGTTTACTTTCAATCACTTGCTTTGATCTGCTCTGTGCTTAATGATACTGGAGAGGTCATGCCATGACAAGTACATGAATTGAATTTTTGTTAGGAAGTGCTGTGCCAAGTCACCAGCCTCACTTTCTGTTTCACTCTATCAAACACTTCTATTTACTATAAGAGAGCACTCTTTGGGTTTTGTTTTTCTAGGTGACCTTGAATTAGCTTTGTTTGCTTGTTTTTGTAAGGCCATGGATTAAGTGACTCACACAGCTAGTTAATTATTCAGTGTCTGAGGTTGGGTTTGAACGCAGGTCCTCCTGACTCCAGAGCTGGTGCTCTATCCACTGCACCATCTAGCTACCCTTGAATTAGATTTTTAAAATTGACCCAAATACCTCTGAACTGTGAGAATGAATATGAAAAAATGGTTACTGAAGCTCTATGTATATTTACTAAAAGTAAATGAATTGCCTTTTTATTAATTGGAGCTATATGTATTCTCACATGCTTAACTTGACTAATTCCTAGACAGATTTTACCTAAACTGGTTTGGCCAGATAAAAATCTAACATATGCTCTGATATCTAATTAATGTGCAGTACTTAGGAAAGACAACAGTAGGATATTTTAAGATTGACCCAATTCCCATATGTTGTAAAATAATTGTTTTTCCCTTTGTTCTCTCTATCTTTTGTGGATGACAGAATCTAGTATCTATAAGCCAGCTGATAATGCACACATTTCAAATAATATGTACAACAGAGAGGCAGAGACAGATTGCCAACATTAATTGAATGCAAACATATACCAAAACATGCAGAAAGCTCTCCCAGGATTATTAGCCACACTCAAAAGGAACTCTCCTCTTTTGAGAATTTTGAACCAAGAATTGGGGAATTCACTATTATCTGAAGGATACTGAAAAAACTAGCCTGCTAGTGGCCTAATGACAAAATTTGATAAAGTAGAAACCACACAATTTTTGGAAATTTATGAAAACCACTTAAACTCTTACTTTTTTCTTTTGCTTTATCTGTAAAATATTGGAATGAGGATTTTTAAGGTTTGTCCTAGCTTTTGGCATTCTAGGAGTCAATACAATACAATGTGTGCCATACAAGGCATTAAGAATTTTCTGGAAAGACCAAGTCCAAAGAGGTAGAGGAGAAAAGAAATGACATCATCAACCAAATACTCTTTACATCGGTATATTATATTGTATTAATCTCTGAAGGCAATATGGACAGTTTCTAGAGAAATGCTAACAGAAAGTAGTTTAACAGACATTATATAACAACATCTCATATCTTATGCCAAGATAAGCTCTTTTATCATAGTCTTCCAATTTTTTCCAAATGTGAGTAAATCATTGGAATATTTAATATCTCAATTAATTCAATGCCACTAACCACATTTTTCCATTCTCAAAATAATTAAATGTTTCCCTTATCATGTTCCCTCTAGTGATACAAGTTGTAAACTAATTATGCCTGCCCATCCTCTTTCTATATTTTCCTATAAGCTTACTACAAAAACAAACCTGTGAATCCAAAATGGCCATGAAACTTTTCCCATAAGGTTCTGAAAAGTAGTGGTGAGGTGTGTGTGTGTGATAATGTGGCAGAGGTATGGAAGTGTGTTCCTAAATGCTCTGGGATCATGCACTCAAACTGTTAGAATGCCATTAAACAGAAGAAAATTGCTTTTGTTTTAGTTTTTCTACATGTATCTTGTAGTAATGACTGATGTGTTCAACCCTTAAAGCACTGGCTGCCTAACAGGATACTAAGGGTACCTTCAATTGATTTTCCTTTGTGAGATCTTCATCTAGGTCATACCTGCTAACTTTTGGTACCCCAAAGGGTTCTGTCCCAAGCCCTCTTTTTTGTCACTTAGTGATTTTTTTTTTCAGTTTCCCTTAGATTCAATTATGACATCTTTGCTGCTAATTCTAAAATCACCTTGAATTGAATGTACTCAGTATATCTAAAATTAAACTCATATCTTTCATGCAAACTCCTCCCAGTCTCCCAGGCTGATCACTAAGATGTCATACTTGACTCCTCACTCTTTCTCTACCCCTTCCCACATCTAATCTGTTACCAAGATTTACCTGTCAATTTTATCATCATAATATGTATTTTGTATAACCTTTTCTCTCCTCTGACACCGCCACCACTGTGGTATAGGTTCTCCTCACCCCACAGCTGGACAATTGTCTCCCTGACCCAAGTCTCTTCCCCATTCAACTGTTAAAATGATCTTTCTAAAGTATAAGCATGTTCATATCACACTGTCCCCCACTCACCATGGATGCTCCATTAGCTCCAGAAATACATGATTACACGGTTTTGCTTCTAAAGTTCTTCATATTTACTCTTTTCTCTACCTTTTTAGTATTATTTCATTGTAAATTCCATACTAGCTGATCCTCCATATACTCTTATTCCTCACATCTCTAGGCATTTTCACTGACCGTATCCTTTACTTGAAAAGCTCTCCTATCTTATCTCTGCCTTCTGAATTCTCTGGATCTTTTCAAATAACAGGTAGAATTCTACCTTCTAGGCAGCCTTTCCTAATTTCCCTTAATTCTCATCTCTTCTCTCTATTGATTATTTCCAATATTTCTTATATACATTCTGCTTGTATGAAGCTATTTCCATATTCTCTCCCCCCCCCATTCCTTGAAAACAGCAACTAACTTTTACCTTTCTTTGTATCCCTAAGGGCTTAGCACTGTTCCTGATAGAGTAGTTGCTTAATAAATGTATATTGACTAACTCATGGTATGGTAATTCTCCTCCTTAGTTCTTCTAGTCAAAGTCTAATAGTTCATATCTGAAGTTCTTCAGTCTTCTTCCTATCACTATAATGGCTGAAGAGTAAGGATTATGGGACTCCTTGAAAATTCTGACTAACAATTTTGTATACCAACATCTCATTTTGTCAGATTCTGTTCTCCATGTCTGAAAGACTGTCCTCCAAAATTTGAAGAAATATTTGACATGCATTGTGTGTTTTACTTGGGCATATTCTGTATTCAAGGACAGACACACAGGCTCTCACACTGATTTTTTATTCTATTTATTAGGCACTGGAGAAATCCAGAAAATTTTTTTGTGGATCCACCTGAAAGTTGGAAGATTCAATACTTCCTTAATACTCCTTGCCAGCCCCATGCTCTATCTTCCTGTAAATGTTTACATGACTTTTCAGATAATAAACTCCAGGATGTTTTTGTATTAAGTCAGCATGTTTATGTACTAAGGCAAAGGTCTGTTATAGTTCCAGTACTTTGAACAAACTGGAGATGATCCCAAAGTGAAATGTCCAAGGATTCAATATTTACTTTTATTTAACTTTCACCTTTTTCTTTTCTAGTCAACTTGAAATTCACTAAAATGTATCTAATTATGCATAATGCTCATTTATTCCACAGAGGACTATCACTTATATTACTTTTAAAGTGAGTGCGAGGGGCAGCTAGGTAGCATAGTGGATAAAGCACCGGCCCTGGAGTCAGGAGTACCTGGGTTCAAATCCGGTCTCAGACACTTAATAATTACTTAGCTGTGTGGCCTTGGGCAAGCCACTTAACCCCGTTTGCCTTACAAAACCATAAAAAATATAATAAAGTGTGTGTGTAAATATATATGTATACACTAAATATGTATGTATGTATTTGTGTGTGTATGTCTTTGTGTATGTATGTGTGTGTGTCTGGGAGGGGAGAAGAGGGAGCAGTGTTTCTTCATGCTTATCCAGTTTCCAACAATTTTGGCTTAGACACTAGGGTGTCTGTAAATCAGAGTATAAACCCTTCTAACTTGGTAGCCAATTTCCTTCATCACCTCTAAAGAGAGTGGGCTCAGACTTTAATTTGAGCTGGTTCCTCCCTGAGTTCAACTGCTGGAGCCACCAGCAAACTGATTCTAGTTGTTGGACCCTTATGATCCTTCAGACCTTGTAAAGCTCACAAGGTTGTGACTTGGTCTGTTCCAATTCCAACATTTATTCATGTATAGAAAAAAACAATAGCACTACAGGTTCATGGTCACATGGGAACTGATCAAAATAGGATACCCACCTCAAAGCTCACAACACTTCTTATCTTGCTTACCACCTGAAAAGGAGAGAGATTTTTGTCTGTACCACAGCGAAAAGGTTTTTCATTATTATTCAATAAAATATCAGAAAATAATCATAGGGATACCTGTGCAGAAGAAAAAGAGAGCCTCCATTACCCATTTCCAGAAGCAGATACACAAGGATTGGAATAGATAAGGTGGATCCTCATTGGCTTATTTCCCATTTATATAATGAGGTATACAAAAAAATATCTATAAGGTCTTTAATATAGAAAGAAAACAATACAAGCAAAAAAGAAAAGGGAAAAATGGAAAGAAGACAAAAATTCCAAAGACAAATCTCCTCTCTTTAGACTGAAATAGGAGTTAAATTTTAGTGACATGTAAGGATTAACATTTAAAAGACAAATACAATCTTTTATTTATTATATTTTGCAATAGAAAGAATCACAAGAAGATAAGAATATTGTATTTCCTCATTTATAAGATGCACCCTTTTAAAAAAATTTGGGGTCTAAAAACTGGGAGCATTTTATATGATGGTTATAGATTTTTTGACTTGTTTTCCCCACTTTTTCATGTTTGTTGCCATTTTGCTCACTGTTTTGCATTTGCTACCAGTATATCAGGGTTCATTTTGCCATGTTCTACACAGAAATGGCTCATCAAAGATTTTCATGGAGTGCTGAATTCAAGTTCAAAGTGATCCAGTTTGCAAAAGTGAATGGAAATTGTGTTGCAGTTTGGTCCTTCCCCAACTGAGAAAACAGAGACTGGCTACTGGAAGAAGAAACCTGACTGAAAACACGTGAGTAGAAGGCAACCATGAGAGGCCAGTCAGTCAAATGGCCTGAGTTAGAGAGGGAAGGGAAGAGATGAATTGAAGAGCAAAGGGCCAGTGGAATTCCTATATCCACAAAAATGGTTCAAAAGGAGTCTAGAAGAATTACTGATGAAAAAGAAGAGACTGATTTCAAAGGAGACACAATGGGTGCTTCAGGTTCATGAAAAAGAATGGACTGAGCATGTGTCCACGCACAAGACTTGCCCAGGTGTGGTCAACCCCAGACCAGAGTCCAGGCAGGAGAGCAGGCAGAGCCTCTCCTAAGACAGGGATTCCTCATCAAGCACAGATGAGGATGAGCCAATGGATTGGAGTTTTGAAAGTGATGAGGAGTTGTATGAATTTTATGATGAATAAAACTTGAGTTCAATAACTTTATATAATACATTTTTTTCAAATTTTGGGTCATCAAATTAAGGTGCATCTTACACATGGGGAAATATGGAACATTACAATCTCTCTAGATAACACCTTGGATGAAGAGGAGCATGACAGAAAAACAATAAATATAGAAAGTTCTGAAGAAAAGTAACATATCAGTGAAAATATTTGCAATGAACACAACTAAATAAACAATAAGAATTATATTAAAAAGTCAAAGTAATAATTCTCAAAACAGTCAAATAGTTAAAAATCACTTAAAAATTCTTGGTCTGATCAGGAGGGCGGAGCCAAGATGGCGACAAGAAGGGATTGAGTCTTAGGAGCTCTCTGATAAAACTCATAAGCTAAGGACTCTAACTAAACTTTCGAGAGACAGAACCTACAAAGGGACACAGTGAGGCAGTTCTCCTACTCAAGGTAACCTGGAAAAGAGCAGAAAGGCTTTGCTCCCGGGGGTCAGAGAGTCAGCCTGCCAGAGGGGTGGCCCACCAGAACCAAAGAACTTCAGCCTCCTGGAGGCAGCCCCAGGGCACTGGGAGTCACAGCTCACAGCATCAGGGGAGTCTCCTGAGTTGCACCCCGAGGAGCACTGGGCACAAAATGGGGGAACAGTGGGGACCTCTGCCAGAACAAGCACATGGAGCCCAGCCCTCAGGGCACACAGCCAACAGCTTGGTCTTTCTGCAGCTCAGATCCAGAAACAGAAGCAGGCTGAGCCAGTAAGCAGGAGCCTCCAGGGCATGAGCCCATTGAGCTGAGGGAGGGGAGTGAAGAGAGACTGCAGAGCTCTTTGGGGCTCTGACCACATTCAGATCCTGATTGCAGTCTAGGCCCCCCCATAGAACAGCAGGGCCCCCCCCCCACCTCAGCCCCGTGGCAGAGAGGGGTGCTTATGGTCATTCACAGACCAGGAGGGAGGACAGAGCCTCACACACTGAGACCCTTGTGGGAGTGTCCCAAAAGCTCAGGAAGCACCCCCAAACCAGGCCCAGGCTGGAAAAATGAGCAAGCAGAGAAACAAAAGGAAGACTATTGGGAAATATTTTGCAAATGAGCCCAAGAAGGATCAAAATACTCAGTCTGAAGATGAGGAAGCACAAGCTCCTGCATCTAAAGACTCCAAGAAAAATCGAAATTGGGCTCAGTCTATGACAGAGCTCAAAAAAGACTTTGAAAATCAAATGAGGGAGTTGGAAGAAAAACTGGGAAAAGAAAGGAGAGAGATGCAGGAAAAACATGAAAATGAAGTCAGTAGCTTAGTCAAGGAAATCTAAAAAAAATGCTGAAGAAAATAGCATGCTAAAAACCAGCTTAAGTCAAATGGATAAAACAGTTCAAAAAGTTATTGAGGAGAAGAATGCTTTAAAAAGCAAAATTGGCCAGATGGAAAAAGAGATAAGAAAACTCTCTGAGGAGAACAAATCCTTCAGACAAAGAATAGAATTCAGGGAGATTGATGAATTTACCAGAAATCAGGAATCAATACTTCAAAACCAAAAAAATGAAAAATTAGAAGAAAATGTGAAATATCTCATTGAAAAAACAACTGATATAGAAAACAGGCTTAGGAAAGATAATTTAAAAATTATTGGAATACCTGAAAGTCATGATCAAGAAAAGAGCCTTGACATCATTTTCAAAGAATTACTACAGGAAAATTGCCCTGATATTCTAGAAGCAGAGGGCAAAATAGAAATGGAGAGAATCCATCGATCCCCCCCCCCCCCGAGAAAGAGATCCCAAAAAACCAACCCCTAGTAATATTATAGCCAAGTTCCAGAACTCCCAAGTCAAAGAGAAAATATTACAAGCAGCTAGAAGGACACAGTTCAAATATCGTGGAGCTGCAGTCAGGATCACACAGGACTTAGCAGCAACTACATTGGAAGCTCGTAGGGCTTGGAATACAATATAACGGAAGGCAAAAGAGCTTAGAATGCAGCCAAGAATGAACTACCCAGCAAGGCTGAATGTCCTCTTCCAGGGAAAAAGATGGACTTTCAGTGAACCAGGGGAATTTCAGATGTTCATTTTGGAATGGCCAGAGCTGAACAGAAGGTCTGATCTTCAGATACAGGACTCAGGTGAAGCATGGAGATTGGAGGAGAGGGGGGAAATATGAGGGACTCAATGAGGATGAACTGCATGTATAGAAAAGTTATGCTGATAATATTCATATGAACCATCTCAGTTAATAGAGCAGGTAGAGGGAGCTTTTATAGTTGAAGCACAGAAGAAAGCTGAATTCGAAGATAAAATATGGTGTAAAAATGGAGTCAATAGAAAAAAAGGGAAATGGAATGGGAGAAAGAAAAAGGAGAGGGGGAATAGTCCAAAATATTTCACATAATAAGATTTTTTTATTACAATGAGCTATTGCAATGATATGGAAGGGGAGAGGCAAGGGGGAATGAGGGAACCTTTGCTCTCATCAGAGATGGCTAGGAGAGGAAACAGCATATATACTCAATGGGGTATAGACATCTGGAGTAAGAAGGGGGGAGCAGGGGGAAGGGGTGGGGATGTGAATAAAGGAGGAGAGGATGGACCATGGGGGGAGAGTGGTCAGATATAACACATTTTCTTTTTTACTTCTTGCAAGGGGCTGGGATTGGAAGGCCTGCCCAGGACCATAGGGCCAGGTGGATTCTGGGCCTAAGGGGTGGTATGGGGTCTCAGGGCTTCTTGGCCCCAGGACCAGGGATCTGTCTGCTGCGCCACTCAGTGACCCTACAGCAGAGTCAGAGTGAAAGGAGAGAGAAAATATGGTACATGGTAGTGGAGAAATAAGAAAGGAGGGAGTTGCGATCAGCAATGGCAATGTTGGAAAAATATGGAAGTAACTTTTGTGATGGACTTATCATAAAGAATGTGATCCACCCGTGACAGAGTTGTTGGTGTTGGAACAAAGACTGAAGCACATTTTTTGTTATTATTATTTGGGGGAGGGTGCAGGGCAAGTGTGGCTGGGTAGCCTGCCTAGGGCCACATAGCAGGGTGATCTTTGGGTGTCTGGGGCCAGATTTGGACCCAGGTGCTCCTGGCTCAAGAGCCAATGCTCTGTCTGCCACCCAGCCACCCCTACTATTATTACTATTTTATTTTATTTTGGGTCTTTTTTTCCCCTTCTTTTTGGTTTTTTGCAGGGCAGTGGGGATCGGGTGGCTTGCATGTCACACGGCTGTATGATTGTTGGGTTTATTAGGCTGGATATGGGTTCGAGTGCTCGTGGCTCCAGGGCTGGTGCTTTGTCCATTGTGCCACCTGGCCATACCTACAATTATTACAATTATTTTTTTTCATTTTAATTTTTTTACTTTCCCCTTTACTTTTTTTGCCCAAGCAAGTCTATCTATATTCATAGGAGGAGGGGTATTTTGTTTACTTGTAAACAAGAATATTTTATTAATGTAAAAAAAATTTGTACAAAATGAGAATAAAAATAAATTAAAAAAACTAAAAAAAATAAGATATCAGATTTTTTTCTAAATTAAAAAAATTCTTGGTCCCACTAACTGTCAGAGATGCAATTAAATAACTTAGAAGTAATACTTCAGAAACATCAAATGAGCAAAATAATTGCAAATCTGAAAATTTTGTGGAAGTGGTATACTAATCCATTGCTGGTAGTATTGCAAACAAATCTTTTTGAATAAAGGAATGAAACAATATATAGTACAAATAACGGACTTCTTAATATACAAATCCATTACTTGCTCATTCTATCAGTGCAATAATCAGTCACAATTTTAGAGTGTCTGTGATGGAGAATACCATCTGTATCCAGAGAAAGAATTGTAGAGTTTAAACAAAGACCAGATAATTACCTTCAATTTATTTTTAAATTGTCTTATGTACTGCATAACTTTGCTATATAAAATATTTTATTTTTCCTCAAGGATATGATTTTTCTCTCAACACACTCAATTTTGATCAATGTATAGCATAGAAACAATGTAAAGATTATCAGACTGTCTTCTGTGGGGGGATTGGGGGAAGAGAAGGGAGGGTGGGAGAATAACTGAAAAACTCAAAAGCTTACTAAAATGATAGGTAGAAACTACTATTGTATATAATTGGAAAAAATAAAGTATTTATTTAAAAATATGAAAAAATATATAAATCCTTTGATCTTTTCTCAGTCCTCCTCTTAGGCATCTAGTATTTGACACAGTTGACAACTCTTTCCTAGTTAGTATTTTTAGTATTTCCTTTTTGGTTTTTTGGTTGTTTACATGTATGTCTCTGTGTGTGGTTATATGTGTATGCACATGCAGGAGAGAGAGAGAGAGAGAGAGAGAGAGAGAGAGAGAGAGAGAGAGAGAGAGAGAGAGAGAGAAAGATTGCTCTCACCTGCCTTTTCTTCTACCTGTTTGACACTCCCAGACTATTTTGCTGCTTAATAATCTATGTCTCTTCCCTATTTGTGGTTATTCTCCAAGGACTTATCCAGGGACTTTTTCTTGGTAACCTTGTCATCTCCCATTCAATGATTATTCTCAGGCAAATGACTTCTGGCCTGAGTTCTAATCCTGTACAAGCAATTGCCCTTAAGGCATTGTAAACTGTATGTTCATAGGCATCTCAAACTCAGTCTGTTCAACACAGAACTCCATCTTTCCTTTTGAAACAAATCCACTCCCCAAATTTCTCAGTTTTGTCAAGACCACCACCAACCTTTTTTAGAATCTTGATATTATTCTTGGCTGCTCATTCTCCCTCATCTCAAAATCCAAATTAGTTATTTTATCTTATTCATTCTGTTTCCATGACATGAAAAATATTCCCCTTCTCTAAACTCATAAGGCCAACACCCAATTTAAGCTTTTATGGGTTCCTATAACTCCTTTTTGATTGATTCTTCTACCTTGGGCAAATGGAAAACTCCTTCAAAAATAGAATTGACCAACTAGAAAAGGAGTTGCAAAAGGTAAATAAAGAAAATTCTTCTCTCAAAAAAAATAACGCAATTGATGGAAACTGACATCATGAGACAACAAGAGTCACTTAAACAAAACCAAAAGATCGAAAAAATAGGAGAAAATGTGAAACACCTCATCAGCAAAACCATTGACCTCAAGAATAGATCAAGGAGGGACAACCTGAAAATTTTAGGCCTTCCTGAAAACATTGAAGAGAATAAAAGCCTGGACTTAATATTACAGGATATAGTGATGGAAAATTGCCCTGATATCATGGAACCAGAGGGCAAAATAGTTTTTGAAAGAATACATCGATCCCCTCCAGAAAGAGATCTTAAAATGAAAACACCAAGGAACATTGTGACAAAATTCCAGAACTATCAGATAAAAGAGAAAATCCTACAAACAGCCAGAAAGAAACAATTTAAATACCAAGGAGACATAATAAGGATCATGCAGGATCTGCCAGCATCAACATTAAGGGATCGAGGGTGCTGGAATGAGATATACTGAAAAGCAAAGGAAATTGGATTGCAGCCAAGAATCTACTACCCAGCAAAACTGAGCCTTCTCTTCCAGAGGAAAAGATGGACATTTAATGAAATGGGAAACTTCCAGTGTTTCCTGATGAAAAGACCAGAGCTAAATACAAAATTTAGACATCAAACAGGAGGCTCAAGAGACATATGAAAAGATAAAAAAAAAAGAGTAAAAAAAACTGCTATCCAATAAGAGGAAACTGGCTATATACCCACTTGGGAGAAAGAGTCTCATAATTCTGGAGAACTGTAACTCTATTAGAAAGAATATACTTAGACAGAAGTAATGGACACATAACTTTTCTGGGACTTAGAATGATTTAAAAGCAATACCTCCATAAAAAGGAGGACAGTAAGGAGATGGGAGGATGGAGGAGACTGAATGGGGTAAATCTCATTACATCAAGAGGTACAAAAGACCCATTGTAAATAGCAGGGAAGAAGGGAGGAGGTAGTAATCACCTGAATCTTCTTCTCATCAGACTTGGCTTAAAGTTAATTTAGACACACTCAGTTATGTTAAGAAAAGTATCTTACCTTTCAAGTATTAAAAGGGGAAGAGGGGAGGGGGCATAGGGAGGGGGAGAAAAAGAGGAATTAACAAAAGGAAGGGAAGAAGGGGAAAAAGGAAAGGGGAAAAAAGGGGAAGGGGGTTGATATAGGAGGGCAAACAAAATGAAGGTGGTAGAATTTGGAAAAAATACTGGGGAATGTGGATAAAGGGATAAAAGGGGAAAAACACAAACAGAAGGAAGATAGCATGGAGGGAAATTATAACTTTCAATGTGAATGGGATGAACTTTCCCATAAAATGTAAGCGAGGGGCAGCTAAGGTGGTGCAGTGGATAAAGCACTGGCCCTGAAGTCAGGAGTACCTGAGTTCAAATCTGGCCTAAGAAACTTAATAATTACCTAGCTCTGTGGCCTTGGGCAAGCTATTTAACCCCATTGTTGCAAAAAAAAAAAACCTTAAAAAAGTAAGCCAATAACAGAGTGGATTAAAAACCAGAATCCTACAATATGCTTCTTACAAGAAAGTCATTTGAAGCAGAGAGATACATATAGAGTAACGGTAAAAGGTTGGAGCAAAATATATTTTGCTTCAGCTGAAGTGAAAAAAGCAGGGGTAGCAATCCTTATCTCAGACAAAGCATATGCAAAAATAGATAGTATTTAAAACAGATAAGTAGGGAAACTATATCCTCCTAAAAGGTACCATAGACAATAAAGTATTTTCATTACTAAATTTGTATGCACCCAATGATAAAGCATCTAATTCTTAGAGGAGTAATTGAAAGAGCTACAGGAAGACATAGACTGCAAAACTCTATTAGTGGGAGACCTCAACTTTTTCCCCTCTCAGATTTAGATAAATCTAATAATAAAATAAACAAGAAGAAAGTTAAGGAGGTAAATAGATTGTTAGAAAACCTAGATATGATATATTTGTGGAGGAAATTGAATGGGGATAGAAAGGAATATACTTTTTTCTGTAGTATATGGCACTTATACAAAAATTGACCATGTACTAGGGCATAAAAACCTAATGATCAATTGCAGAAAGGCAGAAATAGTGAATACATCTTTCTCAGATCATAATGCAATAAAAATCATATGCAATATTGAACCAGAGAGATATAGACCCAGAAATAATTGGAAACTAAGCTAAACTCATTTTAAAGAATGAGTGGATCAAGCAACAAATTATAGAAAGAATTAATTATTTCATTCTAGATAATGACAATAACGAAACAACATTCCAAAACCTACGGGATACACTCAAAAAATTACAAAAAGAACAAATTAGAAACCCCCAATTAAATACCAAATTAGAAATACTAAAAATAAAGGGAGAAATTAATAAAATTGAAAGCAAGAAAACTATTGGAATAATAAATAAAACCAAGAATTGGTTTTATGAAAAAAACAATAAAATTGATAAACCTCTGGTCAATTTGATTAATAAAAGAAAGAAGAAAACCAAATTGCTAGCATCATAAATGAAAAAGGTGAGCTCACCACCAATGAGGAGGAAATTAAAGTAATAATTCAAAATTATTTTGCACAACTCTATGCCAATAAATTTGACAATCTAAGTGAAATGGATGAATATTTACAAAAATATGTTGCCCAGATTAAATGAAGAGGAAATTGAAAACCCTAAATAACCCTATCTCAGAAAAAGAATTTCAACAAGCCATTATTGGACTCCCTAAGAAAAAATCTCCAGGGCCAGATGGATTCACAAGTGAATTCTATTAAACATTTAAGGAACAATTGGTTCCAATTCTATATAAACTCTTTGGAAAAATAGGTGAGGATGAAACTCTGCCTAACTCTTTCTATGACACCAATATGGTGATGATATCTAAACCAGAAAGAGTTAAAACAGAGAAAGAAAATAATAGACCTATCTCCCTGATGAATTTGAATGCAAAAATCTTAAATAAAATCTTAGCAAAATGATTACAAGAAATTATCACTTGGACAATACATTATGGTCAAGTAGGATTTATCCCAGGAACACAGGGTTGGTTCAATATTAGGAAAACTGTTAGCATAATTAATTATATCAATAACAAACTTAGAAATAATTTGATCATATCAATAGATGCTGAAAAAGCTTTTAACAAAATACAGCACCCATTCCTAATAAAAACACTAGGGAGTATAGTAATAAATGGATTGTTCCTCAGAATAATATGCAGTATCTATCTGAAACCATCAACAAGTATTATATGGGACAAGGATAAGATAGAGGCATTCCCAATATGATCAGGGTTGAAACAAGGATGCCCATTATCACCACCACTATTCAATACTGCATTAGAAATGTTAGCTTCAGCAATAAGAGAAGAAAAAGAAATTGAAGGAATTAGAACTGGGAAAGAAGAAACAAAACTCTTACTCTTTGCAGATGACATGATGGTATACCTAGAGAATTCCAAAAAATCATCTAAAAAACTATGAGAAATAATTAGCAACTTTAGCAAAGTAGCAGGATATAAAATAAACCTTCATAAATCTCAACATTTCTATATATGACTAGCAAGATACAACAGAATGAGTTAGAAAGAGAAATCCCATTCAAAGTATCCTCAGACAATATAAAATGCCTGGGAGTCTACCTTCCAAGGCAGCCTCAAAAACTTTTTGAAAACAATTACAAAACACTTTTCATACAAATAAAATCAGATTTAAATAACTGGGCAAACATCAACTGCTCATAGATAGTTCGAGCTAATATAATAAAAATGACAATCCTACCAAAACTAAACTACTTTTTTAGTGCCCTACCAATCAAAATTCCAAAAAAATTACCTTAATGAGTTAGAAAAAGTTGTAAGTAAATTTATATGAAGAAATAAAAAGTCAAGAATTTCCAGGGATTCAATGAAAAAAAGTGCAAAAGAAGGTACCTTAGCCTTCAGGGATCTAAAATTATATTAGAAAACATTAGTCATCAAAACTGTTTGGTATTGGCTAAGAAATTGTGAGGTGGATCAGTGGAACAGACTAGGTGCAATAGCAGAATATGATTATAGTAATCTGCTGTTTAGTAAACCATGAAGATTCCAGTTTGGGGGATGAAAAACTCTCTCTCTGATAAAAACTGTTGGGAAAATTGAAAGTTAGTATGGCAGAAACTTAGATTAGACCAATACCTCACACCCTTTACCAAGATAAGATCAAAATGGATACAGAATTTAGACATAAAAAACAAAATTAAAAGCAAACTAGAAGATCAAGGAGTACTTTACCTGTCAGATCTATGGAAAGGGAAGCAGTTTATGACCAAGGAAGAAAAGAAGAACATCATTAAAAGCAAACATTAAATTAAAAAGCTTTTGCACAGACAAAACCACTGTAACCAAGATCAAAAGAAATGTTATAAACTGGGGAACAATTTTTACGACCAGTATTTCTGACAAAGGACACATTTCTAAAATATACAGAGAAGCAAGTCAAATTGTCAAAAAAAACCAAAACCCAAACCATTCCCCAACTGACAAATGGTCAAAGGATATGCAAAGGCAATTTCCAGGTGAGGAAATCAAAGAATCCATAGTCATATAAAAATTGCTCTAAATTATCACTTATTAGAGAAATGCAAACTAAAGCATTTTGAGATACTACCTCACACCTCTCAGACTGGCCAATATGACCAGAAAGGACAATGATCAATGTTGGAAGGGATGTGGGAAATCTGGAACACTAATACATTGTTGGTGGAGCTGTGAACTCATCCAACCTTTCTGGAGAGCAGTTTGGAACTGCACCCAAAGGGCAACAAAAATGTGCATACCCTTTGATCCAGCAATACCACTACTGAGTATATACCCTGAAGAGATTATCAAAAAGGGTAAATGCATGATTGGTACAAAAATATTCATAGCAGCCCTGTCTTGGGTGACAAAGAACTGGAAATTAAGTGAATGTCTTTCAATTGGAGAATGGCTTAACAAATGGGTATATGTATGTCATGGAACACTATTGTTCTATTAGAAACCGGGAGGGATGGGAATTCAGGGAAGCCTGGAAGGATTTGCATGAACTAGCATTGAGCAAGATGAGCAGAACCAAAAGATCATTGTATACCCTAACAGCAACATGGGAGTAATGATGGACTTGCTCATTCCATCAGTACAACAACCAGGGACAGTTTTGGGCTATCTTCAATGGAGAATACCATCCATATCTAGAGAAAGGATTGTGGACTTTGAACAAAGACCAAAGACTATTACCTTCAATTTAGGGGAAAAAACCTGATATCTCATTGTCTGATCTTGCTATCTCTTTTACTTTATTCTTCTTCCTTAAGGATGTGATTTCTCTCTCATCACATTCAGCTGAGATCAATGTATACCATGGAAACAATGTAAAGACTAACAGAATGCCTTTTGTGGGGGTGGGGGGAGGGAAGCAGGAATGGGGGAATATTGTTAAACTCAAAATAAATAAAATTTTTCTAAAAAAAAAGAAAAAAGTGATAGATGACAGAAACTTCAGACATGAAGTATAGAATATGAAGAAGCTCTGACAGGTACTTTAATGTATCAAAGTAGGTTTATTCACACTATTTCCTTTCATAATAGGTAAAAAAATAAATAGTTATTTAATTCTAACTTTGATCTTATATAACTCAGGTATACATATATATATATATATAGACATAAAACTCATATAGCATATAATTCATCTTCAGAGTTGTCATAGCCTCTAGTTTACTTCTTTACATTTCTTCCACTACATCAATAATTTTCTCTTCTGGTTTTGTTCTTTTTTTTTTTGACATCTTTGACATCTTTTTTTTTTGTAAGGCAAAGGGGGTTAAGTGGCTTGCCTACGGCCACACAGCTAGGTAAGTTTTAAGTGTCTGAGACCGGATTTGAACCCAGGTACTCCTGACTCCAGGGCTGGTGCTTTATCCACTACGACACCTAGCCTCCCCCTTGGTTTTCTTCTTAACAAAGACAAAATTCAGTTTTCTTTTGTTTGATTTTCTTTTCTAGGATCAATCCTGATTCATAACTGACTATTGGACCCAGATGACTCCAGAGGAGAAAGACTGGTAATTTAGCATAGCACCTCTCACTCAAATCCAGCTCACATACTTGTTATGGTAGCATGACCCTGATTCATGGTCTTCTTCAAGAATGAAGGACAATGGAGCATATAGGTGGCATAGTGGATAAAGCACCAGCCCTGGAGTCAGGAGTACCTGGGTTCAAATCCGGTCTCAGACATTTAATAATTACCTATCTGTGTGGCCTTGGGCAAGCCACTTAACCCCATTTGCCTTGCAAAAAAAAAAAACCTAAAAAAAAAAGAATGAAGGACAAGGAACAACAACTTAGCTCCTAAAGATGTTTTATCTATAATTATTCTTTATTGTGTAAATACAATGAATATGGGAATGTGACCTTTGGAAAATGTCTACAATTAATTCTTTTAAACATACGAGATTGACACCAGCTATTAAGGAAATTAAAAAAAAATTAAAGAATTATATGACAAACAAGTCCTTATACACACACAACTATGCTCTGTCATTGTTCCATGAATGCATTTCTTTATTCCTCACTCATTTATGTCAAAATGACCTTAACGTTTTCAATTCTTTTTTTTCTTTCATTTGGACTTTGTTCTTATTAAGCTCTACAAACAAATTACATAACCACTTTTGATTCAAAAAGACTTCACTTTACCCAGTTTCTCTTTTACTCTTCCAGCACTTTCCAACACCTTTTTATTTCTCTTCTTTCAGACACTTTCATCTTTCTCACTATATTAGACCTTAAAACAACAAGCAACTATATTTCTGAGAATAAAGTGACTCATCTTTAAACTTCTCTGAATATCATTGAGAGACTGAGAGAGTCTAAACAACTCTAACTATAACAGCAGAGAACAAGTGACCAAATGCTTCCCATCAAGCTACTGATTTTTGTTGCTTTCATTTCAACTGGTAAGTCAAAATGAAAACTTCAATAGATTATTCCTGTTTTCAAACCAGTTTTAAGGAATGATTTAAAAGTCCTGAAGACAACCAAAATAGTACTGAGTAAAAATAAAGTTAGCTTATAGCTAATTTCATCTATAGCTTAGTTCGATAAGGAGAAGTATAAGGTGATATACAAGTAACAGGAAAATCACTTTAATTTTGGTCTCAAATTACTAAAACCAGAATTAGAAATCAGCAGAATTTTTGGTTTTGTTTCAGGAAACATTTTGTCCAGTAACATTTTTCTATTTGTTTTGGGAATATCCCTAACAAAATACTAATGTATTTTGAGATCAAAGATTAAAGTCTTTTTAAGACAGAAAGGGAAAATAAATCATTGAATTCACAATGTTTCCTTTTATCTACACTTTTGTTCTAAAAGTAAACGTTAGCTTTTACAAGTTGGTCAGATATTTCTCATCAATTAATTGGGCTTTGTTCTATGATTTGTCTTGTAAAATTCAACTATTTTATGAAATTCAGCATATGTTTTATGTATCTATGTGCATAGAATATATTATATATGTATATAAAATAGTCTCTAGTATTAACAAATCATGTCTTTTAAGGGGAAATAGGATTTAATAATTATTCTTTTTGTGGAAGTTAGCTAGGATATTTCAAATATATTGTATACTAATATACCAGGAGTAATGTGTTTAATTGAAAGTAAATTTTTGTAAAACTAATCAATAAATATATGTCTCCAATGTTTCAGTATTTTATAATCTTTATTTCATTTTGTTAATATAGGTGCTGAGATTCCTTGATTTCCACCCCTTGTTTATTTAATGCTAAATAAACTTTGCTGATGAAATTTCTAGCTTATTGAGGACATTCTTCCCACCCCCATTCAGACTTTGCTTACTTGTTTTGATTTATCTTAAATAAATAATAGCAAAGTCGTGTTTTAAAGTGAGTTTCATATTTCAAAATAATTTTTGAATATGAACTTTATTATCAAATATCAAATTCTGAAAAAAGACTCCTATATTACAGTTAAAATTAAATTGTCAAGCTTCTGAAAAAATCAGTAAATCAATATTCTGGAAACTATCTTGAGTGTCATTAAATAATAGGAATTTTGTGTCATAGAAAATTTTAAATTTTTTAATAACTGGGGCAAAATAGGTATATAAATAACGTAGTCAGTGATATAATTTAAAGAGATTGAGAGGATGCCTAGTGGAAGGACTAGAGGAGGACTAGAAGGAGATTAAGAGGATGTCTAGTCATTCTAGTCAAGGAAAAATAACTTAAATATTTTACATTTTCTTTTCAGCCTTGGCAGGGCCCTGGGCTATTATGTGTGCTGGAAAAAATGAAAATACTATCAGGGGCTGTGATATACATGGCTGTGGAAGCTATGGTGCTTCCAGGTATGATCTGTTTAACTTATGCCAAGAGTTTCAAGTTCCAACTTGGTTCTCATGTTATCCTCAATCTTCCCCCAGGTCTGTCTTAACTTTCTTGTGACAGATTAATGGAAAGATAAGAGAGACAATATAGTATAGTGGGGAGTCAGGAAAACCCAAGTGTGAGTCCCACCCCTCACTTATATACAGTTTGAACCCAACAATGTAACATAATTTTTGAGTGACCCTCAAACAATCCTCTATTACTCTATATTGCAAAGATTTCCCCTGTACTCAATGAAATTAAAGTTCTGAATAAATAAAAAATTAAATTCTAATTTAAATCTTAGAGATTGTTCCTGAGAGATATTTCAAGAAACAATTCCCAGATGGAATACCAGATGATCATCTTGCCAGGGAAGAGGGAAGAGAATAATGGAAAAGATAATTCAGAGAAACATTTGAGTTGAAATTTGTTTATTATCCTTTTGCCTTGTTTAGTGCAGAGTAGAATACCCTAGGATATAGCACTAGTGATAGATAAGATCCTTCTTTGAAGTTTTTGATCATATCAGAATTTTTTATTTCTGGGAATACATATGGAATTTGTGATCCCCCCCAATATGTAACACCTGTTACATGAACTCTCCCTATTGAGGCAGATTAACATTTTTCTGACTCAGTAACTAAGAACTGACAAGAGGCCTGGGGCACCCAAAGATTAATTAATTTGCCCAGGATTTCAGAGATAGTAAAATCTATGTCTTCATAATTTTATCTACGATGCCTCAGTGATATATTTTATGGGCATAAAAATATAAGATGAACAGCTTGGAAACCCCAACTCTCTTCAAGGCCTTCCTCCTACATGAAACTTTTCTAGATTCCTCCTGTGGTTAATGTTTTTATCCTAGCTCTTGCTAGTTATTAAGATAATGATTCTAAATTTACTTATGAATGTATTTTGTAACTATCATATTTACTTATAGATGTTATGCACCTCCAATCCCACAGTAGAATGCAAACTTTTGGAATATTAAAAACTCATTTTTATACTGATATACTCAGAATACAGAATAGTATCTGGTATATACATATATATTAACATACATATATCTGGTATATACATATATAACTTGTATAAATATATATGCATATATATATAAATTAAATATTTGTCAATCAATGGATTGATGAACTTCATGTAGATCAGAAGAATATCTCTACCTTTTGCAATTCAAAAGCACTTTAGAATAGACCATTTTTGGTATCTGGCCATCAAAATAATAAGTTATAGGTTTGTACACATCCTTTATCTCCTTCTTCAATACAGTAACATTTCATTATCTGATAGCCTCATCTATTGACAATAGAATTAAAAATCAGGAAGTAAGCAAAAATATATAAATAACCAAAATATAAGTAACAAAGTTATAGTACTAAGATTCATTCACTTTATTCTTGAAAGTCCTTTAACTCCTTCTTTGTATCTCATTTATTCCTTGCACAAAATTCTAATGTTTTCTGAAATAGTTTTTCCCTTATTGTTAGTAAAAACATCCATTAAAAATTTAGGGGAGCTAGTAAAGTTAGACACATTATAAAAAATGAAATACAACAAATGACACCATAACAATGGGGAATACCCAAAAAGAAAGGATATGAAAGATACGTCAGTCTGAAGTCATTTAGTGAACCAAATCAATCCTATATTTCTTAGTAGTTCCATTATTGTGTGCATTATATGAATGGTATTCACAATGATGATTAAAACAATTAAAATGTTAAATTATATTCAGAATATTATTTCATAAGAGTTAACAAGCATTTCTCCTGAAAAATAACTTATAATATCATGTTTTTATGAGTCATTTTTCAGTCTGGTACTACTCTTCATGACCCCTTTTGGGCATGGATACAGGAATGGCTTGCCATTTCCTTCAAATTTTGTATAATTTGTATTTTTTTGTCCTGAGACAAACAGGATTAAGTGATTTGCCCATGATTACACAGTTAGTGTTTGAGGCTGGATTTTTAATTTTTAGAGATAGTAGGCACAAAAATTGATCTACTGTTCTACTTAACTGTCTATTTAATCATAAGAGAGTATAAAAATGCTAAGAAATATTCAAGAGAAAGGGTACATGGTCCAGTGACACCAATGAAAATCTAGATTACTTTTTTCTTTTTTCTTTTTCCTAGAGGTAAAAGGAAACATAATGGGGTGGATGTGACATGCCCAGATGGATCAGTTGTGTATGCCCCTTTTAATGGAAAGATTATAAGGCAGGCAAAACCTTATAAAAAGGATAATGCTATTAATGATGGTATTCAGATAACTGGAGAAGGTAAGTATACTATAACAAAGAATATTATATTCCTTTAGGCCAGAGTTAGTCAGTGAGTCCATATTTGAAATCTGTTCAGTTTGGTGTTATTAGTTCAAAGTGGCCACAGAATAAAAGGATCATTAAAAGCTATAAAGGATTTTAAAGGTCTACATATCTAACCCTCCTAAATTGCAGCTGAGCAGTCACAGGCCCAGAAACCACATCTCTTGCCACCCTCAACAGTCAACCCTATTTACTATCAAGCAGTCGGTGTTACTTATTCTCTTCTACCCTTCCCCACATTAATTTCAATATTTTTAAGGAAACTATCCATGACTTAAAAACTATGAGAAATGATGATTCAAAAGATGATGAGCTTAACAATTATAAATAAATATTTCAAGACTGAATAAAATTGAATATGAACTGAACTTTGGTTATAGTTTATTGAAAAAACCATATTCATATCATTATGCATCTCTGGTATTTCCCTTCTCTATCAAGAGGTGGAAAGGATGATTCATTATCAGTCTTCTGGAAGAGTAATCAATTCTTAAGACATGATCATTTTTCTTTATTGTAATCACTGAATAAATTGTTCTGGTTCTAATGATTTCACTCTGCATCAATTCCAACAAGTCCTAGGTTTCTCTGAATCCATCCCTTTCATAATATTGGGTGATACAATAGAATTCTATTATATCAATACACTATAATTTGTTTTCTCCATTCTCTAATTGATGGGAACCCATTTACTTTTGAGTTCTACATACAACAAAGAGTATTGCTATTAATACTTTTATATATATATGGGTCCTTTTGTCTCTTTGGGGAACATTCCTAACAGTGACATTTGCTAGGTCAAAGAAAAAAGTACAGTTTTGTGACTTGGGAGGCTAGTATAGTTCCAGGTGGCTTTTCAGAATGATTAGATCAATTTGTAAGTCTATTTGTATATGTCAGTGTGACTTGCTTTTTGCAGTCACCCCAATAATTGTTATTATACTTTTGTTTTTAATCTTTTAATTTACATTTCTTTTATCATTTATAACATTTTTATATTGTTGGTGGTATGAGAATGATCTGTCCAAGAAGTTTGAGCTCCTAAAATTTCCCCTTTTTGGACTGTTTTCTTTCTAATGTTAACCACATTGGTTTGTTGGTACAAAAAATTTTAATATGTTATAAAAATTTGCTATTTTATATCCCATGATCTTTTCTAACCTCTGTTTGGTCAAGAATTCATTCTCTATAAATAGTTAGATTTCATCTTCCTACTCATTTAATAAGTATATAATATAAACTTTTTTGTCTGGATCATGTATCTATCTAGAATTTATTATATCATAATATATAGTGGTTTAAGATTGTATATTACACATTTCCCTTCATCTTAGCATCTTATTTATTTTCTTCTCTTTGCCACAATCTCTCTCTTTACAAAGAAGACTAAGGTGATTAAGGAGAAATGTTCACAGTAGTGATCTCAAATTTAAGCAGTCTTCTTCCATTTCATTGCCCTTCCTATCTACATTATACCCAGACCCCCTTTTTTGGTTCTTGTATTGTCTTTCTCTCTTTCAGATTTATACTTTATAATGCTAACTGCAAAACTGTTATTTGTTTTGTTTGCAGCATATCTCCAAGATTGCCTTTCCACCACCCCAACCATTTCCTTTTCCTCCTTCTGTTGAGTTAAACTTTCTTGAATTTAAACTATTTCTACACCAAAATTTTTGTGTGTGTGTATGTGTGTGTGTGAATGAATGAGACAGACAGAGAAAGATGAGAGAGAATTCCTTCATTGTTTAGTTTAGCTAAAAATGCTTTCTCCCAAACCCTTTCCTCCATGTCTTTCCTCTTCTATATCTCAATTATGAGAAATTGTAAATTTCTTTCCTCTTCTTCTTCATAATTTAACTGTTTTATTTTTTTAATCCCTTTTCCCCCCTGTTAAAATCTCATATAAATCTCTCATGAACCTATAAATCAGTAAGATTCTCAAAGGACACAATAGAATAAAAGCATTATTAAGTAGAAAAGGCATTATAAATCCTTTTCCTGTGGTTCAACCGCAGTTTACCTTTCTAGGTTTCTCTACATATCTATGAGGGCATTACAACTGGTGTTTTCATCAGAAATTCTGCAAGATAGTGTAGATATCCTTTTCTTTTCTTTTCCTTTTAGAAGCATTTGGAGTTTAGTGACTTATCCAAGGTTACACAGCTAGTAAGTATCTGAGAACAGATTTGAATTCAGGTCCTCCTGATAGCAGGGTCAGTGCTTTATCCACCAAACTGCCCCTAAATATCTTTTTGAGTCAAATTAAGGTTCCTTGGTACTTTTAACTCCCCCCCCCCCAACTGCTTACAGTAATTTTTCCTTTGATTAAAAGACTGGGCTTTTAAGTTAGGTGGTTCAGTGGATAGAGTGCTGAGTCTGGAGTCAGGAAGTCCTGAGTTCAAATACTGCCTCAGAAATCTACCAGCTGTGTGACCCCTGGGCAAGTCATTTAACTTTTGTTTGTCTTAATCCACTAGGAAAGGAAATGGCAAATCATTCCAATATCTTTGCCAAGACATGAAGACTTGAATACTAAGAATGACTAAACAATTACAATGCTTTTTAGTTTAAGCTTTCTTTCAGGAAGTGATTTGTTAATGTCTTTGAGGACTCTGGCAAGAATCTTATCATCAGTGACTAAAAGAGAAATACCCCTGAGATTGTCACAGGACAATCTATTCCTTTTTCCTCTATAAAGATGGATGATAGAGGTATCCTTGAATTCTTGGGGGATAACCTCTTCTCAACAGGTTGATCCATCACCTGGAAGATGGTCACCTCCCTGAGAGCCAGTGTGGATTCAGAAAGGGTAGAGGAACAGTTGATATAGTGTTTGCTGCCCAACAACTCCAGGAAAAATGCCAAAACAGAATAGAGGTCTGTATATAACATTAGATCTGACCAAGACCTTTGATATCATCAGTTGTGAGGATTTATGCAAAATGATGTTAAAATTTGGTTCCCTAGAGTTCATCAGAATTGTATATCAGTTCCATGAAGGCATGCATGCCCAGGTTCTAGATAGTGAATGATGCTCTAGAGATTTCTCAGTCACTAATGGAGTAAAACAAGGATGTGTCCTTGCTCCCATACTTTTTTAGCATGATGTTTTCAGCCATGTTATCAAACGTTTGCCTTCACTGAGCATGAACACAGCCACAAAGTCAGCTACCAGACTGATGGTAAATTCTTCAACTAGAAAAGGCTACAAGCCAAGACCAAAGTGGAGGGAATGTTGGTGCAGTATTTTATGTTTACAGATGATGATCCACTCAATGCAGCCTCTGAAACTGAGATGCCACAAAGTATGGACTGCTACTCTGCTTCTTGTGCTCATTTTGATCTAACAAGTAACACCAAGAAAACACAGGTGCTCCATCAGCCAGCAACACACCATTCATATGTGGAACCACTGATTATAGCAAAGGGAGAAGTTTTGAGTTCTGTGGACAAGTTCACTGACCTTGGCAGTGTCCTTTCCAGGAAGCTACACATTGTCAATGAGGTTGACACAATAACAGAACTAGCTCAGTGTTTGGGAGGCTCCAAAAGATAGTGTGGGAGAGAAGAGGTAATAGACTGACCAACAAATTGAAGGTCTACAGGGCTATTATGTTGACCTCATTACTATATACCTGTGAAACATGGACAGTCTACTAGCACCATGTCAGGAAACTGTATCACTTCCATTTAAATTGTCTTGGGAAGATTCTGAAGATCACCTGGCAGGAAAAGATACCAGACACTGAGGTCCTTTCTTGAGCTAAACTGCCTGGCATTCCAACATTACTACAGAGAGTACAATTACGATGTGCTGGGCATGTTGTTTGAATGCCAGATGTACACTTGCCAAAAAAAGACTATTTTATGGAGGACTCACACAGGGCAAGTTCTCACAAGGGAGTCAGAAGAAGTGATTCCAGGACGCCTGAAAGCCTCATTGAAGATCTTTAGAATTGATTGTACAGCATGGCACAGGACCACCCAACAGGGCATGCCCTCATCAATGAGGGGCCTGTACTCTATGAGGAAGATAGAATTGAAACAGCTCAAAAGAAATGTGGCATCCAAAAGTTTATGAACCCACCCCAGGTGTTCACATGGACTATTTGTGCCCAACCTATGATACAGCATTCTGAGTTCTTATTGGTCTGATCAGCACAGTAGGACACACTGTAATTTTTCTCAAACATAGTGATATCATTTTGGTCTTCTTCAATAATGAAGGACAAGAATCAGCTGATGCCTTTAATTTTCATTTTACCCTCAGGTTCTAATATATCTAGTTAGCTTATTTTGTTTTTATTTTTGGAAAATAGCATCCAAACTTTTTGTTTGCTAATGATTTTTGTGGACTTAGATAATGCTTAAAATATTTCTTCTTGATCTATTTTTCTCCATCATTATTTGTCTTACATTTTTTGTTTTTTTTTAATCTTTTGACTTTTTAGAAATATTTTTTGTTATCTCATGGAGTCCTGTTCTATTTTTAGGGAATCTGTTAGATAGGGGAAAATTTCCACCTTATGTTCTAAGTTATTTTCTTTCCTCCAATTTTTTTTCTTTCTAATCTTGTTATCTTGTTTAGTTTTAATTTTTCCTTGATTTTTTCTAGCTACTCTTGGAGCTCTTGTTATTCAGGCATCCCCCCCCCAAGGGTTTTTCTTTGCACAAATGCTCTCATCCATCTTTACATCTTCATTTTCTCATGATACTTAATATTTCTTCATAATATTCAGTGTTTTCTTCTGTAAAAATATCTCTAAGACACTGTGCTATTATCCCTCTCATACTCTTTGATAGATCGATCAGGTCATGCTAATTGGTGCTATCTCTTCTAAAGTATGGTGACTACTATAGTTCAGGTTTTACTGGTAAGAAATAGACCCTACTCTGTGCTGGAATCTCTGACTCCTGGACTCATCTTCCAATATCCTACTTATATTTTGTCTTCAACCCTTCTCTGTCTCCTTTTCCTTATTCCATTATGGAATTTCCATATGGTTTCCTTAATGTATCCCAAACAGATATGACAGATTAAATTGTTCTGATGTTTCTTGCATAGACTCTCTCATGTGAATCTAACTGAGGCTGTTGGTGCTGTTCTGAATTTTCTTCTGTTATTCCCCTAGCATGACTGCTCAGATAGAACACTCTGATCTCTGCCTTCAGGCCTTTTTATGACTTTCCTTCCCCACTTACCCTCCCACTCCCCTGATAACAATTGTCCTTTCTGTCCTTAAATGCCTCTATATCCTGTTAGGGTTTATGGACAAGTTGTCTAGGGTGCTGCCATGACTTTGTCTTTTGCTGTTGCTCTACTACAAATTGCTTCTGGTTTTCTGACTCTTAAAAGTATGCAGAAACTCCCCAAGCATTGACCCTATGCACAGACCCCTAGGAGTTGTTTTTCTTCCCTGGTGTTCCAAAAAAGTCAGATTCAAGATCTTGCTGACTGTAGGCCCTAAATTGGGGTACTGGCTTCCTCTTCCCTTGAATTTTGTCTGCTGAAATGCCCATTCCTTTTATATAGTCAAGGATTCACTGATGGAATAAGTTGTTCCTTTTCTACAAATTTTTTAATTAATAATGTCTTCTGGTGCAATTTTTTTTATAACTTTGTTGGAGGATTTTAGAGAATAAACCGCCCCCAAAAGAGTTATGAAAAGTCAGACATAACTGAAATGACTGAACAAACTCCTCTAGTGCCTTTTACACTCTTATCCTAACTAAATATCTGTATGGCCTGTTCTTGGTAAAACCATGCCAACTCTTTGTAATCTCTTCTTCTCGGTATTCACTAACCGACATTTTAACAAAATCCTTCTAAAAATATTTTTAGAAGTGTAAGCAAATGAGCTTTGTTATAGTTTTTATTATTATTATCCTCCTTTCTTTTTGAAAATCATTGCAGCAGTTGCCCTTATTCAATCTTGTGAGACGTTTCCCATTTTCCATTAGCTTTCAGAGATTACCATCCATAAAATCCTAGAATAGCCATGGTATAATTATGATCAGCCCAGTTCCCTATATACCATTCTCTGAATATGTACAATTACCATAAATGCAATTAAAAGTAACATTCAAAATTTTACTAATGTACTCCATCTTCTATGTTTTTCCTATGGAAACTATGTATCTATTAGTTTATTCTAGAAAGATAAGAACAAACTTTTATACAAAAAGTGTATTTAGTTTAACTTCAAATAATCAGATAAATTAGTCAGCTGAACAGATACCATATTCCTGAATCATTCCATTGAAATGAGGTTCAGATAAATGAGGAAGACTCCCAAATTTCAGTTTTGAAACAGATTTCAGTTGGTATGCTGGACAAAAACAGAATAATGAGTAATTTTTTTTCTTTTCTTCCTCCCCTTTTTTTAGGTTTTTGTATCAAAATGTTCTATGTTAAAGCTACTAAATATAAGGGTAATATCAAGAAGGGAGAGAAACTTGGAAACTTGTTGCCTCTGCAGAAGGTTTATCCGAAAATAACATCTCATATACATATTCAAAATTGTGACCTCAGTGACCCTACTCCTTATCTGTGAATGAAAGTATGACTTACACTTTCACTTTTCTAAAATTTTAAATTGTAATCTATCACTTTATTGATTTATTCTTTGATATTTTTACTACAAATTATATTTCTAATGCCTATTTTGTCAATGAAAATCTGAAATAAACTAAGTTAATGCAATTGGTTTGGTATCGATATTTATCAACCCCTCTCCCCAAAGGCTTGCATCAGGATTTTATTTATTTAATTTAAAAATTATTAGATTCCTTTATTTTGTATTCTTTCTTAATTTCTAGTTTCATTCCTCATTACATTAATGATCACTCATAACATTATTCCTTCACAATATACTTACAGAAAGGAAAGAAGGCAAAAAATCCTTTTGATAAAATCCTCAGATCATAATAATTTTGATTAATAGTAAACAGAAACAAAACAAAAATACAGTCGACTTACCAGGATTCCCCTGGTTCCTGAAGTGGGACAAATAAACCTTTATTCATTGAAGCATTGCTTTTCTGCTTTGTTGATAGAAATTAGTTTCCTACCTACCTCTACATTTATTTGTGAATAAAGAGATTATAAGCAAAGTTCTTTTCATTTCTGAGTTTAATTTGAACATGTTGTTAAGCTGCACTAGATTTATCATGTGTTATATATAGAGAGTGATATAAATACATATGTATATATAAAATGTTTGTGTGTGTATATATATATATATATATATAATTTCTCTCTTCATTGTTAGACTATAAGTTCAAGAATAGAAACAAAATTTTCTATTTTTTTTAATACTCCTGGGTCAAGTGAATGACTCCCTATAGAGGTAACATCACATAAACATTGATGACTAATGGTAACAGTAAGTGCCTGATTTTGTGCTTCTATAGACTTCAATATGTTTTTGAATTGACAATGATTTTTTCCTTATTCTTATAGCTAGCATCTTAACACTATGCCAACTTAAGTGGAGGTTACAGGCTTTCTAGCCATACTACCCCACCCCTGATCCCTCCTGGATCACTTCCTTTTCATGTTAAAGGGCTTGAGTAGTTCAATGAAGCTATGAACAATGCTGTACAGAGTTACACAAGACAACATTTACACAAGAAAGTGGAGAGTTCTGGCAAAAAGGTGATGCACTGGAGAAGGAAATGGTAAACCATTCTAGTATTTTTACAAAACCAAAAAACAAAAACCTGTGTAGGTTAGCTAGGTGGTGCAGTGGATAGAGCACTGGTTCCAGAGTCAGGAGGACCTGAGTTCAAATCCAGCCTCAGACATTTAAGAATTGCCTAGCTGTGTGGCCTTGGGCAAGTCACTTAATTCCATTGCCTTAAATAAATAAAAAAAAATTTTAAAAAAGAGTGAGGCATGAGGAACAACTCTAGCTTAAGATTCTTTGCTAGGTTATGAATTCTTTTTTTATTTTTTGCAGGGAATAGATTTGAACTCAGGTCCTCCTGACTCCAGGACCAGTGCTCTATCCACTCCACCACCTAGCTGCCCCAGGGCTATGAATTCTTGATCAGTTGTTGAACTCAAGTAAATCAAGGATATATAACTTTGCTCTCTGGTCTGAAAGGTAGCACAACATTTTTTTTTAACTGAGGTCAACTCCCCTCAGACTGGCAAAGTCTAGCCTATTTTAATACAGGATGATCATGTAATAATACAGCATGGTTAATAGAAGAATGGGAATGGTCTGGATATTCTCATAATCCAAAAGTAAAGATTAACCAGAAAGGGAAAGATTGAAGAAAGAGAAAGGATGAAAAATTTAAAGCCCTTGTTCAATTTTCATAGTATTATAAAAAAGCAATAATTTTCCTTTCCATTTCAGGTACCTACAGAGACAAAGCTGAGGACTTCCCTAGCTAGTTCCCTTTTCCATGATAATTAACTGTGTTATTAAATATGTTTAATATATAAATATATAAGTGATCCATATGCCTAGAGTGCAGAATTATATGAAATGTTGTACTATGTATGGAAAGCTGTTTCCTATTGATACAACATAAAAATGAAAAAAAGAACTGCATTTATAGAAAAAAAATCATCCCAAGAAGCAATCAAATAATCTTTAAAATGAGAGCAAGCCATTTAAAATCATATTTTGAAAGGAAAATGATTTTATTTTAAAACAATTCATATTGCTCCAAATTATTTGCAAATAAACCTAGTGAAAAGCAGGAGTTTGCTAATCCTCACAAAACTTCATGGAGTTAATGACTGATTCTTTCATTTAATGCTCTATGTAATTACTACCAACTGCTAGAAATTCAATAATTCAATAAACAATAAAGATAAACTCCTACTGGCCACTTTGTGAAAATTTATTATTCATTCCAATATGCCCTTATTCTAACTGTTCCTTTAATTGAGTGTTTACATATCCTTTACCATTAGAGTTCTTTGTTATGTGTAGTCAGATTTTATGCTCCTTTTTGACATAAATGCTCTTCATATTTTCTGTAAGTGAAGTAAGTAGCCCCTCAGAATGCAGGTCAGAAGGATTTGCGATTGATTGTTTCTTATATCACTATATTCATTTTCTTTCACTGTATTATAAATATTTTTCTTTCTTGCTAATTTAATGACTAAAACAAGGGACAGTTATGATTCTGAAGGTGATGTAACTGGAAAATATTCCTTTCTTTTTTGACCACTTTTCAGAGGGAGGTGTTCAGAGGACTTCCAGGGGCAGAGCCAATGTGGTGGCATGAAGTTAGCATGCTCCTGGAGCTTTTCCCTACACAAAGTGAAATGAAGTCTACACAGACATTAAAGCTACAGATCCTACCAAAAAATAAATAGAACTAAACAAATTCTTAATTGTAGATGTCATAGAGGATCTTCAGTGAAGGTCTGTCTTTTCTGGGGAGAAGGGGAAGTAAAGCCCAGCTAGACAGGAGAACTGGAAAAGCCAGCAGGAGACTTCCAATCCCAGTGCAACCCTGGTCACGGCAGATAGATGGCAGCCAGAGTCCCACCAGCTAGATGGTGGCTCAAGTCCTGGCAGCTACATAGTAGGCCAACAGAGAGTTGCCCTGGGAACACTGGGACAACAGACAGGACTGAGTTGGGAACAAACCACCACATAGACAGAACCTGGGCATAAAAGAGGACATAAACTCTGCATAGGCAACACCTGGGCTGCATAGGTAGCATCTTGGCACAAATGAGCTAGGAATCAGACCCCAACTCCTACACAGAAAGCTTTGTACTATACTCCCTATGCCCCAGGAGCAGAGCTTAACTATCAAAATGAGCAAAAAACCCCAAAAGAATGCTAACATAGAAAGCTCCTATTAAGATAGAGATGAAAAAAATGCTATCTCAGAAGAATGCACTGACAAATTACCTACATGGGAAGTCTCAAACAAGTTTATGAATTGGATTCAAATCCAAAACCTCATGGAAGAGCTTAAAGAGGGTCATGCAGGAAAAGTATAGAAAAATTGACTGAATAAATGAACTCCATTAAAAATAAAAATAACCAACTGGTAAAAGAATTTAACATAGGGAGATATTCTAATCACCCAGCACATTAATTCCCTAAGAGAAAAGACAATCAAATGGTTATAGAGAAGGTAATGATTTTTTGCTACCTTGATTTCAACCAGTAAGTTGAACAAAGATTTCTGGATCAGTGTTTACATTTTCAAATTAATTTTTTTTAGGTTTTTGCAAGGCAAATGGGGTTAAATGACTTGCCCAAGGCCACACAGCTAGGTAATTATTAAGTGTCTGAGGCCGGATTTGAATTCAGGTACTCCTGACTCCAGGGCTGGTGCTCTATCCCATGTGCCACCTAACTGCCTCTCAAATTGATTTCTGAGGGAATTTGAAAGTTAGGAGGATAGTGATAGTGATGTTATTTAAGAGACTAAGAAAGATAGCTTAATACAAATGAATTCTAACTATAATTTGCTTCTAATAAGGAGATAAATATAAGATATATATATATATATATATATATATATATATATATATATATAAAACAAATATGTGAAAATTCCTTTAATTAACATCTGACTTAGCAAGATCTGAATTGGAAATCTCCAAATTTTTTATTTGGTTTCAGGAAATCTATCATCAGTCATCAATTTTAAAATATTTGCTATAAAAAATGGATAATAGGCACTAGTTGGTTGGGAGCTTGATAGTGCAGTGAATATCTCTGTTTGCACGTGGAATCAAAAAGGCTCATCTTCTTGAGTTCAGTTTGGCCTAAAACACTTACTAGCTGTATGATCCCAGGCAAGTTCCTCAGTCATTTTTGCTTCAGTTTATCATCTATAAAATGAGCTAGAAAAGGAAATGGCAAACAACTCCAGTATCTTTGCCAGGAAAACCTCAAATGTGGACTGGGGGAATGGGGGGTTGGATATGACTGAAACAACAGAACAATAAAATCCTTTGTAATCTAAGACAAGCTAGAATGATGCAGACAAACAGTTAAAAGATAAAAATTCACAAACAATTATATAAAACACAAATAAATCAATATACTGAAAGACCCTAACTCTGTCCTCACACAGTCATCACAAGTTATTTTTGTAAGCCTCTCATCTCTTTTTTTGGCAAAGTACTGACTCTAAGGCAATACTAAGAAATTTAACTAGATACATTACTAGCTAATTGTATAGGACAGTTTCCAAGAACTATGGCTAGAAAGTTGGGATAGGACCAAGAGAAGAAAGAGAAGGAAAAAAAAATGATCATTATTTAAAACTTATTTAAATTTCCACGACAAAACAACAACAAAAAACAAACAAAAATGGGAATTGAAAACAAGTATTAGATGTCAAGCTAAAAATAATCTGAGAATATCTAGTGGAAACTTCAATTTATGAATAAGGAGACTGAGACATAAGGAAGTTAAATCTAGAATAACATAGGGAATAGCAATTCTAGGTGAAATTTGAATCCAGATGTTCTGGGTTTCTGTTGTACTGGGCTGTCTTCTAGTGAGAAAATTCTACCTACCAACACAAATCAACAATATTCTACAATTTAAATCTAATGAGAATTTCCTGAAGTAAAAAGATATTTAAATGATTTGCCAGGATTATTAGTCACTGTGTTTCTTGTTAAATTGTTTCAATTCTATTTAAATTTGCATGACAGGTCTGGGGTTTTCGAGCCAAAGATACTGGCATGGTTTGCCATTTCCTTCTCTAGCTCATTTTACAGATTAGAAGTTAGGCAAACAGGGTTGAATGACTTGCCCAGAGTCATGTGTTTGGGAATTTGAATTCATGAAATTGAGTCTGATTCCAAGTTCTATCCACTGGACCACCTACCTGCCCTGAAGTCACTATTTTACATAGGCCACCTGTACCTAGGTCACCTGACTGAGAATTAATTCTTCTAAAGAATTAAAAGTATCCTGATCTTAACTGCCTAAGTGAAACTAAACAGGATACTAGAGGAAATCACAAATATTGCAGGAAATTTCTGCAGCTTATTTAAGAACTGCTCAAATAAGTACCTCTTGTCTAACCAGGATTTGTTTAGTCAGTTCTTTCTAACCAGTAGGTTTTTTTTAATTTTGTCACCTTTTTCTATTAAAAAAAAGCTTATTTTGCCTTCTTAATTAGAAAGAGAACCAGTCTGTTGACATTCTCAGTTTAATGTGATAAAACTTGCTCCTGATATAATTCATTGTGATTACTTCCTGGTTCCTAAAACTTCAACAAACCTACTATCACTATAATCCATGAAACTTATATTCATTTTACACAAAATTCTAATGTTTACTTAATTAATTTTCCAGTTATGATGTTTAAAATATCATTTTAGTAATAGCTAAAATAATCTAAATATATTGGTGATATTTAGAAGAATGGAAACATGGAAGAAAGAAAAAATATATAAAAAGCTGAGCAATCTGTGGTTATTCAATAGAAAACAGTTCTCTAACTCTTAGGAGTTCTTTAATTTTATTACAGTATAGAGCAATAATTTTTGGGAGATGGAGTACAATAGACAATCTGTTCGCAATCTATCTTCCAAACTCATCAGATATCACTTTTTCACCTGCACTCTTTTAGTGTAAAAGCCAAACAGGTTTTCTTTTTTGTTCTTCATAGAAAATATCAAATATTTATTCCTCTGTACTTTCCATTCTTCATGCTCAAAAAGCATTCCCTCCTTTCCCCTGTCTCATAGAGTATATCATCATAATGTCTCTCTTAATCCCTCCAACTTCTGACTTCTTCCTTTCCAATATATCTTATATTTAACTATTTTATATGTATTTACATCTATTTTATTTTTGTTACTTTCCTATTAGAATGTAAGTTTATTTCCTAGTAAGGATATTTCATTCTTTATACTTGCATTTCCAATGCCTAGAAAACAAATTCTTGATACACACTACTTGCTGATTATTTGATTGACTGGTAAATAAAAGGCATTGTATTTAAGGTCAGTGTGCTTGGTCTCAAATCCAAACCCTGCCATTTTTCAAATTTCCAAGCTTGATTAATTCATCTAATTTTCCTCCTTGGGTATATTTCCTCATCTGTAAAAGAAGGGCATTAGATGAAATGATCTCTAAGACCCCTTCTAGCTCAAAATTGAGGATGCTTTAATGTTCATGATAATGACTCTAAGGTATTAAGAAAAAAAGTTAAATTACAACTTTTAGACCGTTTAAGAGAAAAGGAAATTTGTGATATATTTTAGAAAGTTTTCCACTAACAATTGCAAAAACAACAGACAGATTTTGACTTTTAAAGAGGTATATCTGAGTTATTTGGAAATTGTATTTATATAGAAATATACATATACAAATATATACTTCCTTTCTAAAGTTAGTATTATCAACAGCAGGAGGATCGCAACTTTACAAAACAAAGTAAAGGAAAATGGGAAGAAGTGATACCAAAAATGCCTTTGTGAAACAGTGGACTAGTAAACATAGATTGCATTTACACTGGAGGAACTCCAAAGTTCAAAGGTGTGGATGTGGAATGGTTAGACTGATTTTTTTTGATGATGTTAGTCCTTCATTCTTGAAGGAAAGTGATGCCAAGATAAGCATGTGAACTGAATATGAGTAAGGGGGTGCTGTGTCTCACCAACCTTCTTTCTCCCCCAAAGCCATTTGAATCCAAAGACCAGATATTGAATCAGGATAATTGGAGATTGTCCTAAATGTGAAGCAATCAGGATTAAGTGACTTGCCCAAGGTCACACAGTTATTAAGTGTCCTGTCTGAGCCTGGATCCAAATACCTGTCCTAAATACTACAAATCCAGTGCTGTATCCTCTAACTGATCTATTCAACCTTGAATGTCCCTTTCACTGGAGAGACTGAGTCAGACAGACCTCATAAAAACAATAGCCAACTTGCCATCTACCTTGCTGTTGGACACACATCTAGAGGACAATTTTCTTTAAGTAGATTTAAGGTTTTGTTTAAGAGAGATTAGAATTCTTTTTCATTGGTCCATAGAAAAGGGAATTACTTCCAATTTCCAATTCATGAAATGAGAGAAAATAGAAAAAGACAAAAAGGGGAATAATCTTGATTCTTCATATCTGGAGCTGCCCCAAAACTTTAAAAAAAAGTCATTTGACCCTGAGGTGCTCTATTAGAAGATGACTACCAGTCAGATGTGTCAGAGGTAGTGTGTGTGTGTGTGTGTGTGTGTGTGTGCATGAGACAACTTCTGAGGTATGTTCAAACTATAAATTAAATTTCGTTTTTTTTTTCAAGGCAAATGGGGTTAAGTGGCTTGCCCAAGGCCACATAGCTGGTAATTATTAAGTGTCTGAGGCCGGATTTGAACCCAGGAACTCCTGACTCCAGGGCCTGTGCTTTATCCACTATGCCACCTAGCCACCCCTAGACTGCTTATTTCATAAGGGTTGTCATGGTAGAAATTAATGCTTCCACATCTCAAGATCTGTGCTTTTGTCCAAAAAACTCCCACTTCTTTCACTAGTTAAATTATAATCCATAGCAAATTAGGAGATAGTCTTTGGGCCAGTTTAGATGACTTAATGGAGTAAGGAAGACCTGTATTCAGATTCAGCATATCTGTGATCTGGGTAACCCTGGGCAAATCATTTAACTTTGCTTGCCTAAATCCACTGGAAAAATAAGTGACAAATCAACACAGTCTGTATGGTTTTTTTTTTTTTTTGCAAGGCAATGGGGTTAAGTGACTTGCCTAAGGTCATACAACTAACTAAGTATTAAGTGTCTTATTTGAACTCAGGTCCTCCTACTTCCAGAGTCAGTGTCACCTAGCTGCTCCACATTACAGTATGTTTGACAACAAAACCCCATATGGCTACAGGATCATGAAGAGTAAGAAACAACTGAACAAATATCAAAAATATTCTTCACTTTATGACCAACCTTGTGTTAAGATAGTAAGTTAAGTCAAGTCTTAGAAATATTTGCTCAGTTCAAATTTTATTTACATTCTTTCCAACTTCTCTGATTTCAGAGCTTCCAGGGATCCAGAGTCATCTCCATACCAAGGTAAGGTGTTACATATGAATCTTTTCTTAAAAAATGGGATCCCTCACCAATGAATGAATGAAAATAACTTTAAGCAATGCTAGCTATGTAATGTGATATTTCAATATGTTTTATAAAAAATAACATTTGACACTTCTGACCAAGATGGTGGAAAGAAGTCAAGCACTGTCTTAAGCCCTCTGAACTAACATAAACCAAGTCTCTTAAAAGAATTTGGATCCACAGAACCAGAGAAGAACCTAGGAGAACATTGAGCAGCAAGGTTTGCACAGGAGAACATGGACAAGCTGGGGGCAGAGAGCAGAGACCCAGCACAGGGACACTGGGATGAGACCAGGGGACTAGCCTGAGAACACCAGCAGAAGCTTTAACTGTGTGTGCAGTGAACAGGAGAGTTCCAGCATAATGTGCAGTAGAGTTCTCATCAACTGCACTGGTCTGGAAGACCAGAGCCATGAGCCCCCATGTTTTCAGTGAAGTCCCTGTGTTTGCAGTTGAGTCCCTTCCCCCCATTCCTATGGGAGAAAGTGACTCTTCCCAGAGCAAACACAGTAACAGCTCCCCTCATGCCCCCAGGTTCAGATGTGGGTGGCAGATCTCCCCTAGTACTGACTGAAGATTAAGTAGTTTAACAATATAGCCCAAAGGTACAGCTCACATTGTTCCAGGATAACCCAGATCCTACTGTCCTCCCCACCCATCCCCCCAGGCCTAGGGATTGGATCACTAATCAAGGTCATAGTGACTCCGGAGAAAGCATCTGGCATCACCTACTGGCTGGCCCACTTGGAGTTTCTAAGCCCTGTGAGCAAAGCCTCTAGGGATCTCAACACCAACTCCTCCTCCAACACAGGATCCTAGGAAAAGGAAGAAAGGCCAGTGGAAAATGGGGTCCATTGAATGTTACCTTGGAGAAAAGGATCCTAACTCAGAGAGGACTAGAGCTTCAGAGGAGAATATAAATTGATTTCTAGCCCAGAAAGACTTCTTAGAAGAGATCAGGAAGGAGTTTAAAAATTGAATGGAAAAATTGGGAAAAGAAACAGAAGAGAAAATTAACATTTTGCAAGACAAAATTAAGAGCTTGCAACAAGAAAATAAATCCTTTGAAAATACAATTTGACAAGTGCAAAAAGAAAATAATTCTCTCAAAACCATAATTGAACAAATGGAAAACACCTTCAAAAATAGAATTAACCAACTGGAAAATGAGTTACAACAGGTAAATGAAGAAAATACTTCTTTAAAAAAAGACATTGGAGTCTGAGAAAACTAAAGACTTCATGAGACAACAAGAATCTGTTAAACAAAATTAAAAAAAATGAAAAACTAGACGAAAATGTAAAATACCTCATTGGTTAGACAACTGACTTAAAAAATAGATCCAGATGAGACAATGTAAGAATCATTGAACTTCCTGAAAACATTGAGGAGAAAAAAGGTTGAATTCCATACTTCAGGATATAGTGAGGGAGAGTTTCTTTGATATCATGGAAGCAGAGGGGAAAATAGTTATTAAAAGAATACATCAATCCCTTCCTGAATGGGATACCCAAATGAAAACACCAAGGAATACTGTGACCAAACTCTAGAATTATCAGATAAAGGAGAAAATTCTGCAAGTGGCCAGAAAGAAATAATTAAAATACCAAGGAGTCAGAGTAAGGATTGCATGGGATCTGGCTGCATCAACATTAAGGGATCAAAGAGCCTGGAATCTGATATTTCAAAGAGCAAGGGAGCTTGGAATGCAGCCAAGAATTCACTATCCAGAAAAACTGAGCCTTCTCTTCTGGGGAAAGGATGGACATTTAACAAAATATGAGACTTTCAACTTTTCCTGATGAAAAGACCAGAGTTAAAAAGAAAATTTGGACTTCAAACATGAGAGTCAAGAGAGATATGAAAAGAGAAAAAGAGAAAAAGGAAAAAACTGTTATCCAATAAGATGAAACTGACTATATCCCCCCCTGGAAGAAAGATTCTCATAACTCTTGAGAACTGTTAACTTTATTAGAGAGAATATACTTAGCTAGAAGAAAAGGACAGTCATGACTTCTCTGTGTCTCTTTTAGAATGATTTAAAAATAATATCTTCTTGAAAAGGGAGGACAGTAAAGAGACAGGAGGGTGGAAGAGAATGAATGGAGTAAATTACATCACAAATAGAGGTGCAAAGGACCTATTGCAATAGAGGGGGAGAAGGGAGGAGGTGAAAACCACCTGAATCTTACTCTTATCGGATTTGGTTCACACCTGTTGAGTATTAAGAGGGGAAGTGGGGAGGGGGGAAGAAATGAGCTGATAAAAGGAAGGGAAGGAAGAAGGGAAAAAGGAAAAGAGGAAAGAAAGGGAAGGGGGAAAACACTTAGAAGCAAAATACTGGGAAATAGGGATCAGATGAAAAAAGGGGGTAAATACAAACAGAGGGAAGATAGCATGGAGGGTAATAAAGAGTTAGTAATTATAACTTTGAATGTAAATGGGATGAACTCTCCCATTAAACATAAGTGGTTAGCAGAGTGGATTAAAAATCAGAATCTTACAATATGCTGCTTTCAAGAAACTCATTTGAAGCAGAGAGATACATATGGAGTAAAGGTAAAAGGTTGGAGCAGAATATATTTTGCTTCAGCTGAAGTGAAAAAGGCAGAGGTAGCAATCCTTATCTCAGACAAATCAGTTGCAAAAAATAAGTCTCATTAAAAGAGATGAAGAAGGAAATTATATCCTTCTAAAAGGTACCATGGATGATGAATCAATTTCAATACTAAATGTAAGTACCAAGAGGTATAGCATGCAAAACCTTAGCAAAGAAGCTGGATGACTTACAGGTATATATATTGAGCAAAACTCTACTGGTGGGAGATCTCAACCTCCTTCTTTCAGAATTAGATAAATCTAACCATAAAATAAAAAAGAAGGAAGTTGAGGGGGTAAATAGAATATTAGAAAACTTAGAAATGATAGATCTTTGGAGAAAATTGAATAGGGATAGAAAGGAATATACCTTATTTGCGTTGGTAAATGGCACCTAACAAAAATTGAACTTGTACTAGGACATAAAAACCTTATAATCAAATGCATGAAGGCAGAAATAGTGAACAAGTCCTTTTCAAACCATAATGCAATAAAAATCATGTGCAATAATGGGCCAAAAAGAGATAAATCTAAAACTAATTGGAAACTAAATAACCTCATTTTAAAGAATGAGTGGATTGAGGGACAGCTAAGTGGTGCTGTGGATATAGCACTGGCCCTGGAGTCAGGAGGACCTGAGTTCAAATCTGACCTCAGACACTTAATAATTGCTTAGCTACGTGACCTTGGGCAAGTCACCTAACCCCATTGCCTTAAATAAAAAAAGAATGAGTGGATCAAACAAAAAATTATAGATAAAATTAATAATTTCATCCTAAACAATGATAATAATGAGAGCATATACCAAAACCTATAGGATATAGCCAAAGCACTTATTAGGTGATATATTATATGCTTACATGAATAAATTAGAGAAAGAGGAAATCAATGACCTAAGCGTACAACTAAAAACATTAGAGAAAGAACAAACTAAAAACTCAATTAAATATGAATTAGAAATTCTAAAAACTAAAGGAGAAATTAATAAAAATCAAAAGCAAGAAAAAGTATTGAACTAATAAATAAAACCAAGAGTTGATGTTATGAAAAAGACCAATAAAATCGATAAAGCTTCCATTAATTTGATTTAAAAAAGAAAGAAGAAAACCAAATTACTAATATGAAAAATGACAAAGGTGAACTCACCAGCAATGAGGAGGAAATTAAAGTAATAATTTGGAACTATTTTGCACAACTGTATGCCAATATATTTGATAATATAAGTGAAATGGTGAATATTTACAAAAATAAAAGTTGGTCAAGTTAAATGAAGATGAAACTAAATACCCAAATAACCCTACCTCAGAAAAAGAAATTCAACAAGCCATCAGTAAAATCCCTAAGAAAAAAATCTCCAGATGGATTCACAAGTGAATTCTATCAAACATTTAAGGAACAACTGCTTCCATTTCTATATAAACTATTTGGAAAAATGGGTGAAGATGGAACTCTGCCTAATTTCTTCTATGAAACCAATATGGTGATGATACCTAAACCAGGAAGAGTCAAACAGAGAAAGAATATTATAGACCAATTTCCCTAATGAATATGGGTACAAAAATCTTAAATAAAATCTTAGCAAAGGATTACAGAAAGTTATCACTAGGATAATACACTATGAACAAGTAGAATTTATTCCAGGAATTCAGGGTTGGTTTAATATTAGGAAAACTACCAGTATAATTGACTATGTCAATAACAAACCTAACAGAAATCATATGATTATCTCGAAAGATGCTGAAAAAGCCTTTGACAAAATACAGCACCAATTCCTACTAAAAACAGAGAGCATAGGAATAAATGAATTGTTCCTTAGAATGATAAGCAGTGTCTATCTGAAACCATCTACAAGCCTTGTGTACAATGGGGATAAACTAGAGGCATTCCTAGTAAGATCAGGAATGAAATAAGAATGCCCCTTATTACCAATAATATTCAATATTGTATTAGAAATGTTAGCTTCAGCAATAACAGAAGAAAAAAATTAAAGTAATTAGAATTGGGAAGGAAGAAACGAAAATCTCATTCTTTGCAGATGACATGATGATATACCTAAAAAACCCTAAAAAACATTTAAAAAACTACTGGGGAAACAATTAGCAACTTTAGCAAAGTTGTAGGAAATAAAATAAACTCACATAAATCTTCAGCATTTCTATATTATTAACAAGATAGAGAAACAAGAGTTAGAGAAATTTTATTTAAAATAGCTTCAGACAACATAAAATACTTGGGAGTCTACCTGCCAAAGAAAACTCAATGAAAACAACTACAAAACACTTTCCACACAAATAAAATCAAATTTAAATAACTGGGCCAATATCAACTGCTCATAGATAGGTTGAGCTCATAAAATAAAAAAAGACAATTCTACCTAAATTAAACTACTTATTTAATGCCATACTAATCAAGCTTCCAAAAAAATTACTTTAGTGAGCTAGAAAAAATTGTAACTAAATTCATATGGAGAAACAAAATGTCAAGAATATCATGGAATTTAATGAAAAAAATGAAAAAGAAGGTAGCTTGGCTGATCCAAAATTATATTATAAAGCATCAGTCACCAAAACTGTCTGGTACTGGCTTAGAAATAGCGTGATGGATCAGTGGAATAGATTAGGTGCAAGAGGAACAGCAGGAAATTATTATAATAATTTGTTGTTTGATAAACTTCAACTTCTGGGATAAGAACTCACTCTTTCATAAAAACTATGGGGGGGGGGGAAACTAGAAGATAGTAGGACAGAAACTTGGTTTGACCAACATCTCACATACTAAGATAAGATTTAAAATGGGTCCTAGATTTAGGCATAAAAGACAATACTATATTCAAACTAGGAATAGTTTACCTGTCAGATCTATGGAAAGGAGAACAGTTCATGATCAAGGAAGAGATAGGGAACATTATCAAAAACAAATTGGATAATTTTGATTACATTAAATTAAAAAACATTTGCACAAACAAAATCACTGTAACCAAGATCAAAAGAAATGTAATAAAATGGGAAATAATTTTCACAACTAGTATTTCTGACAATGGACTCATTTCTAAAACATATAGAGAACTGAGTCAAATTTATGAAAAATAAAAACAAGCCATTCCCCAAATGACAAATGGTCAAAGGATATGCAAAGGCAATTTACAACTGAGGAAATCAAAGTAATCCATAGTCACATGAAAAATTGCTCCATATCATTACTGATTAGTGAAATGCAAATTAAAGCATCTCTGAGGTACCACCTCATACCTCTCAGACTGGCCAATATGACCAGAAAGGACAATAATCAATGCTAGAAGGGATGTAGGAAATTTGGGACACAAATGCATTGTTGGTGGAACTGTGAACTGATCCAAACTTTCTGGAGAGCAATTTGGAATGATACCCAAAGGGCAATAAAAATGTGTGTTCCCTTTGATCCAGCAATACCACTACTGTGTCTATACCCTGAAGAGATCATGAGAAAGGGTAAAAACATCACTTGTATAAAAATATTCATAGCAACCCTGTTTGTAGTGGCAACGAATTGGAAATCAAGGGAATGTCTATCTATTGGGGAATGGCTAAAAAAATGGTGGTATGTGTATATGATGGAGCACAATTGTTCTGTTAGAAATCAGAAAAGATGGGATTTCAGAGAAGCCTGGAAAAACTTGCATGAATTGATGCTGAGTGAGATGAGCAGACCCAGAAGAATATCTAACAGTAACATGGGGATGATGATCAACCTTAATGGACATGCTTGCTTCATCTGTAAAATAATCAGGGACAATTTTAGGATATCTGTGATTGAAAATATCTGTATCCAGAGAAAGAACTATGGAGTTTAAACAAAGACCAAAGATTATTACCTTCAATTTTTTTTAAAAGTTGTCTTATGTGCCACATCATTTTTCTATCTTTAATATTTTATTTCTTCCTCAAGGATATGTTTTTTTCTCTCAGCACATTAAGTTTTGATCAATGCATATCATCAAAACAATGTAAAGATTATCAGACTGCCTTCTGTTGGGGGAGGTGAGAGAGAAGGAGAGGTGGGGGGAAATTGTAAAATTCAAAGCCTTACAAAAATGATTGGTAGAAACTACTATTGAATATAATTGGAAAACAAAATAAAATATTTATATAATTACAGAGAAAAAATAAAAAACAGCATTTTTAATTTTACTATTTGAAAGTATTTGTATGTGTCTCCTTGGAGTTCAAATAGTCTATTACTGTAAGTCTGTAAAGAATAAAGGAATAACCAAGTTTTTGAACAGCTTAAATTTTCTTCTCCCTCTGTTTTTTTTTTGTCATGATTCTTTTCTGATTTTCTTTGCTTATCTGGCCATTCCACTGGATCTCCATCCCTGGAATATCAATTAACTGCTGTGATACCTTAAGACTGCATCCTGTATCCTCTTTTCTTTTTTCTCTACATTATCTCATTGTGCAAAGTTATCAGCTCACATGAGTATAATTATGATTTCTACCCAATGACTCCAAGATCTATACATTCAAACCCATTCTCTCTTCTGAACTTCAAAACGACATGGTAAAATGCCTACTAAGCTAGAGGTTTATAGGAATTCCAAATTCAATGTGTCCTTCAAGTCTGTCCCCACTCTAATTAATCATCCTCCAAAGTAGAAATGACTTTGCTAAAGTGTTCATCTTGCCATGTCATCTTTCTAGAGATTGAAAAAGCTCCAGTGGTTCCTTGTTGTTCTAATATCAAATATAAATTCCTTTGCTTGGCATTTAAAGTTTTCCTCAGCCTTCCTCCCTTTGGGAACTCTGGTTCAGTCATATTGGCCTCCTAACTATCATACCACACAAATGATGCTCCATCTCCCACCTCCATGACTTTGAGTTGAGTTTCTCCCATGCTTCCTCCTCACCTCTGTTTCTTGGAATGCCTGTTTTCTTTTTAAGGTTCAGTTCAAAGGCCACCTTTTAGATAAATCCTGTCCCATCTCTCTCAAGTATTAATACTTTATCTCTCCAAATTACCATCTTGCAGATATTCTGTATAGAACTACATATGCATGTATTGTCTCTCTTTTAGAATGAAAGTTCCATAAGGTTACTGGCTACTTTACTACCATTACTCTATAACCTTCTTTCCTTTGAGGTTCAAACTTTCAAATTTATCACCCAGTCTGGGTTTTGGTGGCCCTTTCCTAGTAACTCCTAGGCTAAGGCTCTGAATATCACTTTTTAAGATCATTTCTTTCTTTTCAAAGTGGTACTGACTGCAACATTCAACTTGGACTCTCACTTCTGGTTTCTTTTAGCTTCCTCTGTTGGGGTTTGGAGATTTTACTCTCTGTACCTAGAGTAAAAAAAAATGAATGAAATGCCAAAAATCCAGGCTCATTTCTTAGAGTTCATATGTACTCAAAAGTGAAGACCCTAGCACTATTGTCCCTTCCTGTATGGTCTTTCCTTGGATGTCATAAGAGAAAGAATTGTGGAGAAAAGAAAGGGTTGAAACTGATTCAGATCTTTTTGAAGATTCCAAATATGCATTTGACTGAAAAAGTCTCCTCCAGCCATGAACTTTGTTAGCCAACTGGAATCAAGTACAGAATATCCACCCTTACTTTCAACAACTCCACATGGAGAAGTTACATAAGCTATGCCAACTGATGGAATCTATTTATGTCCAAGGAAGATGTAAACACAGAAACAGGAGGAATCTTGCCATCAATAGATTAACTTTCTGAATCAAAATGTTCTCCATAAATTTCAGATATTCTATAACAGTTTCTTAACCTAGGATGCATAAATTTGTCTTGAAAGCATATTTTGATAATTCTCTTTCAATCTTTCAATATAATTTGTTTCCTTTGTAAAATTCTAAATATTTTATTTTATCTATTTAAAAATATTATTTTGAGTAGGGGTCCATAAGTTTCACCATACTACCAAAGGGACCATGATCCCCTTAAAAAAAAGGTTGAGTTACTGATTTAAAGACTCAAGTGACAGGATTAAGAGAAAATTCACTTCTTCAAAAAATAAAAAAATAGTGTCACATGTACATAGCAGTAATGTATAATAGCTATATAAAAGAAAATGATAATTTAATTTATTGTTTTGAAAAGAATGACATTTTGCAAGGAATTAATGTAAAAGCAATTCGAATTGGCAGTAGGATACAGAAAGAGCTCAATAAATTGAGAGTCAGAGAATCTAGGCTTTTCACCCTGTTTGTCCATTCACTTCCTGTATGACTTTGATCATGTCACCTAATCTCACTGAACTTCTCTTTCCTTATCTATAAAATGAGGGATTGGATTAGATGAACTTTAAGGTCTCTTGGCTTTAATCCTATGATCTTAATAAAGAAACCAACCCTTAAGGACATGAATTTGGTATTTCATATCTTTGTGTCACCTCATTTCTATATATTCTATTTACTTAATGTAGTTTCTTATAACTTCAGAACATATAGTTTTCTGTGTGTGTGTGTGTGTGTGTGTGTGTGTGTGTGTGTGTGTGTGTGTGTGTGTGTGTTTCAGTCTGTGTTCTGATACCATCAGCTTTGTCTCAGGTGGATCACATTCTTTATCATGTCCATCATAGAAGTTACTTTCATATTTTCCACAGTTGCTGTTGCTGGTTGTAATTCCCTCCATCCATTCCTCCCACTACCATATATTATATTTTTTCTCTCCTTTCACTCTGTCCCTCTTTGAAAATGCATGGTAGGGTAGCTCAGTGGTACAGCAGAGAGAGCACTGGCCCTGGGGCCAAGAAGCCCCAAGCCTATATACCACCCCAGCAACCATCCAGTCCTGTGCTCCTGGACAGGCCACCCAATCCCAGCACCTTGCAAAAAGCAAAAAAGAAAATGTGTTATATCTGACTATTCTCTCCTATGATCTACCCTCTCCTCTATCACCCACACACCCCACCTTCCCCCATCCCCCTTCTCTCCTTTTTTCTCTAGATGTCTATACTCTATTGAGTGTGTATGTTGTTTCCTCCCTGAGCCATTTCTGATAATAGTGAAGGTTCCCTCAGTCCCCTTCACCTTCCCCTCTCCATACCATTGCAAAAAAAATCTTTTATATGAAATATCTTAGCCTATTCCACCTCTCCTTTCTCTTACTCCCAGTACATTTCCCTTTTAGTCATTGATTCCATTTTTACAATATATTATATCTTCAAATTCAACTCTCTCCTGTGCTTCATCTATAAAAGCTCCTTCTACCTGTTCTATTAAACAAGAAGGTTCATATGAGTATGATCAGTATCATTTTTCCATGCAAGAATGCACGCAGTTCATCATCATTAAGTCCCTCATAATTTACCCTTATCCTCCACTCTCTATGCTTCACTTGAGTCCTGTACTTGAAGATCAAACTTTCTGTTCAACTCTGGTCATTTCAACAGGAATATTTGAAATTCCCCTGTTTCACTGAATGCCCATCTCTTCCCCTGGAAGAGGATGTTAAGTTTTGCTGGGTAGTTGATTCTTGGTTGCATTCCAAGCTCTTTTGCCTTCTGGAATATTATATTCCAGGCCCCATGAGTCCTTAATGTAGTTGCTTCTAAGTCCTGTGTGATTCTGACAGCAGCTCCATGATATTTGAATTGTGTCCTTCTGGCTGCTTGTAATATTTTCTCTTTGATTTGGGAATTCTGGAACTTGGCTATAATATTCCTTGTGGACTACTTATTTTTGATCTCTTTCTGGGGGAGATTGGTGGATTCTCTCAATTTCTATTTTACTCTCTGCTTCTAGTATATCAGGGCAATTTTCCTGTAGGAATTCTTTGAAAATGAGGACAAGGCTCTTTTCCTGATCAGGAAACTTTCAGGGAGCCCATTAATTTTTGTTATCTTTTGTGAATCTGTTTTCCAGATAAGTTGTTTTCTCAATGAGATATTTCACATTTTCTTCTAATTTTTCATTCCTTTGGTGTTGAAATATTGTGTCTTGATTTCTCACAAGGTCTTCAGCTTCCTTTAGCTCCATTCTACATCTGAAGGATTTGTTTTACTCAGAGAGCTTTCTTATCTCCTTTTCCATCTGACCAGTTCTGCTTTTTTAAAGCATTCTTCTCCTCAATAACTTTTTGAACTGTTTTATCCATTTGACCCCAGCTGGTTTTTAACATGTTATTTTCTTCAGCATTTTTTTGAATCTCCTTGACTAAATTGCTGACTTCGTTTTCATGTTTTTCCTGCATCTCTCTCATTTCTTTTCCCAATTTTTCTTCTATCTCCTTTACTTGATTTTCAATATCTTTTTTGAGCTCTGTCATAGCCTGAACCAAACTCCCATTTTTCTTGGAGTCTTTAGATGCAGAAGTTGTACTTCCTCATCTTCAGATTGAGTATTTTGATCCTCCTTGGGATCATAGACAAAGTATTTGTCAATGGTCAGGTTTCTTTTTCTTTTCTTTTCTTTTCTTTTCTTTTTCTTTTTCTTTTTTTTTTGCTTACTCATTTTCCCAGCCTGTGCCTGGTTTTGGGATGCTTTCTGATCTTTTGAGTTTTATTGGAACACTCCCACAAGGACCTCAGTGTGTGAGGCTCTGACTGCTCTCTTGGTCTGTGAATAATGGGGGGCCTAGACTGCAATCAGGATCTGAATACGGTCAGAGCCTCAGAGTCCTGTTTCAGGGACAGAAGACAGACCTTGGAAGTCTCCCACCTCTCCCTTAGCTTTGGTCTGCTGAGCACTTAGGGTGCAGCTGTCTGGAGGCTCCTGCTGCTTCCATTTCCTGGATCTGGGTTGTTGCAGCCATGCTAACTGCTGTGCCCATGACCAGTGCACTGAGTGCAGGGACTGTACTGAGGGCCTGGGCTTTTTGCTGGCTCTGGTAGAGGTCTCTATGCTGATCTTCCAAGTTGTCTTTGGTGCTCCCTGGGGTGCAGGTCAGGAAGCTGCTTCTGCTGCTAGTAGCTGGAGCTCCCAGTTGCCCTGGGGCTACTCCTGGGAGGCTGAAGTTCCTTTGCTCTGGCAGGGTGCCCTTCTAACCCTGTGGAACAGAGTTTTTCTACTATTTTTCAGGTTACCTTGGGCTGAAGCATTGCCTCACTGGATCATTCTATGTGTTCTGTCTCCCGAAAATTTAGTTAGAGTCATAATTGTAGGGTTTTTGAAATATTTTGGAGAGAGTACCTAGGAAAGGCTTTTCTCCTGTTGCCATCTTGGTTTCGCCCCCCACCCCAAACATATACTTTAAAGAATTCCTTCTTCAAGTTGTGGTAGATGATTTTAATGGACTATTATTATGTTGTAAGAAATCACAAGCAGAATGGTTTCAGAAAAACCAGGACAAACATGTGAATAGATACAAAGTGAAATGAGCAGAACCATGAGAACACTGTGCACAGTAGCAGTACTAGTGTACAATAAAGAACTATGAATGACTTGATTATTCTAAACAATAAAATTATCAAAGAAAATCCTAAAGGACTCATAATGCAAAAAATTTTCTACCTTTAGAAAAGGAATTGATGTTGTCTGAATACAGACTGAACTATTTTTTCTTTTTCTCTCTTTTTTCTTCTTTTCTTTCCTTTCTTTCTTTTTTCCCTCCTTCCTCCCTCCCTCCCTCCCTTCCTTCCTTGTCTTTCTTTCTTTCTTTCTTTCTTTCTTTCTTTCTTTCTTTCTTTCTTTCTTTCTTTCTTTCTTTCTTTCTTTCTTCCTCCCTTTTTTTCCTTTATCTCTCTCTTTCATTCTTTTTCTGTCTCTCTTTTTTTTTGGGTCTTTGTTTCTTGACTTCTTGCATAAAATGAGTAATTTGAAAATGTTTTATACCATATGTTATACACACATGTATGTAAGATTACTTATCATTTCATAAAGGGGGAAGGTGAGAGAGGGAGGTATAGAATTTAGAAGTCAAACTTTAAAATTTTCAAATACTAAAAATTGATTTTAGGGGTGACTAGGTGGCACAGTGGATAGAGTACTGGCCCTGGAGTCAGGAGGACTTGAGTTCAAATCCAACCTCAGACACTTAATAATTTCCTATCTGGTTGGCCTTGGGAAAGCCACTTAACCCCATTGCCTTGCAAAAACCTAAAAAAATTGTTTTTTTATCTTAAATTAGGGGAAAAATAAAATATTATTTTAAAAATAAAATAATAATTACCTTACTATCTCTGTAATTTTACCTGCCCACCTGTAGCAACCTGTATATTGAACCACCAAAAATAAGTTAAAAATATAAAAAGCAAACAGGAAAAATTAGGTTACCATTATGTTAAATGAAATTGCAATTAAAAACTTCCAAAATGTTCTATTTCATTTCCTGTATATGTTATTTGCTTATGTTTGTGGAAGCATAATAAATAATAAAAGTTAATAAATAAAAATAATAAATAGAATTTAATAACTGTAAAATGAATAACATAAAATTGCTGAGTATTTTTGTGGCATTTTTGGCACAAAAGATTCATAAGATCGCCCCTCTTCCCTAGAATCCTTTGTATTACACTTAAAATGATTGATTATAAATAAATATTAAATATCAATATTCAAATATCCTTACTTGCCAAATCTTTAATTTTAAAAACCCTCAATTTCAAAATAGTCATGTATTGATGTGCCACCAGGTGGCCCTGATGAGTAAGCACAGTTAACTTAATCATCCACTGAGTTAGGGACAGAATAGGGTTACTGATACAGTTCTCTCTCTCTCTCTCTCTCTCTCTCTCTCTGTCTCTCTCTCTCTCCAGGTCCTCTTAACTGAATACTTCCTTTTAGGTCAGTGAAGGTTTTCAAGGCAAAGGGTTAACTCTCAAGTTCATATATATTGTGAAAATATGGTTTTAAAAATTATTCTCTTTCTCACTCAAATAAACTATCATGGCTTTTGACATTTAGATATTTAAACCCAGAAATGTTGCTCTAGCATGATGAATTTGGGTTATAAAGGCTATAAAGGTTATAAAGGTTATAATAGACATCTTGACTTGAAAACAGGAAGATCTGAATTCAGATTCTGCCCCTGAAACTTAATAGTTGTGTGACTTTGGGCATTTATATTCTGTCTCCATTTCTTCATCTTTAAAGTGAAGTAAAATAGCATCCTTATCATTTCATAAAGGGGGAAGGGGAGAGAGGGAGGTATAGAATTTAGAAATCAAACTTTAAAATTTTCAAATACTAAAAATTGATTTTAGGGGTGAGGATCAAATTATATACATATATATATATATATATATATATATATATATATAAAGAGCTTTGCTAACATCATCATCATCATCATCATTATCACTGATATAAAGTCCAGGATTTCTTTCCTCCTCCTTCTCAAAGCTTCATTATCCTGCAGTTACCAACTGCTAGATAATTTTAATTGAATAGAACTGGTTCACACATCCAGATTTTGTTACATTAACATTTTCATATACTGTCAAAAAATAGTTTCCATAAATAGCAGTTTTAAAGTGGTTAAAGACACAAGGGGAATAGAGAAGAGTCAGGAAAAGGCAGCTATATTATTCTCCATTCAACTCTCCTTAAGTTATTGGTAAAACAACAGAGAGGCAGAAAGCAAGTGAGAGGTTCTCTGGCCTTCCCAGGATAGCATGGGATAAAGAAAAACTAGTCACTAATAGTCCTGCTTCAGTCTTTAAGTTGCTGGCTAGCTTTGAGGTTCTGCCTCTGAATCCTTGTCTGTTTTGGGAATTCATGATATCTAACTCTATTTAGCCTGGAATATCAAAGTCTAGTCTACTGACTCAGGCCATTCTGGTATGATCTGTCCTTGATTTATTTCCAAGCACTTTTGAAAGAATTTCAAAAGGTGAGTTACATGTAAAATATCATGACATCTTTCAATTTCCAACCATAGGAATTCTCTGCCACTTTATTCTCTCTCATATTCTCATAGTTAATATCTATTATGTTCTTCTAATTTTACTTTAAGCAAAAAAAAAATAATTGCAGTATTTCTGAATGTTCTTTCCTTGCATCATACTTGTCTGTCTTTATTTGTTTTATAGCATTCTATTTGATCAATGACTTAGGTTACTTAAGATTTTTTTTTTATGTGAGTCTGTCCCAAACAGTCATTCCATGGGGAAGAAGACTTTGTATAAACACGGGCTTTCACTCCCTCATACCATTTCCTCCACCTGAACACAGGGCCCTTTACTATAGACTAAATAAGGAAAAGACCAAGAGGAAAAATGGTGAGCAATCATTCCTTATAGAAATATGGCTTTTGAAATTCAGACAAACAGTTATTCAATAACTGAAGTTCCCTGAACACTCATACACCCTTGAAAGTATGTACTGCTTCACTGAAGGTACCCCAATATCAAAGTGTTCACCTATCATCCTTATTATATCATATAAATTAATTTTCAACTATTAGGTAAATTAATTTTAATTATTAATATTTTAACTATTATCAAGATTCTTATTGTAAATGAAATGTGGTTTTCATGAAATTTTCTTCATCTTTAATGATAGTAACATAGAATAATGATATTTTGTAGCTAAATTATGTAACCAATCTCCTGCTGTAATCATTTATTAATTCCATTAGTTTTCTTCAGTTGAGACAATCGAATATTAAGTATATTACTATAATGATATTTTTATTTCTCCTTTTCAATCATTAATCCCACACATTATTATTGCAGTTGCTCAGATTTCTGATATATCAACCTGCTGAAAATAGTCATTCTATATGGTGATGTTCTTAATGTTTTTCCACTTCATATTATATAGCACTTGAATTAAGAGAGATCCTTTTCATTGCATTCAGGAAAAATTCTAAAATTTCTGTTCTTTCATGTTTGTCATAAATCTATCACCTTTATAAAAGGATTACATAATTTATCAATGGTCCTCTGCAATTATTGTGTTGATCATAATTCTTATGTAATTCGAGGTTGTTTCTTGTGACAATGTTGTTATTGTATAAGCTATTCTATGGGTTTTGTCAATTTATTCAAAATTATTCATATTTGCAATATTCAAATTGCTCTGGTTCTGTTCAAGTAAATCTATATTTTTAAATAATCATATATTTTCTTATTTGTTATTAAAAATAGTATTCTATCATATTCATAAATCACAACTTAATCTACCATTTCTCAATTGATGCCTATCATTCACTTTTGTTTGTTTATTTGGTTCTAGCATCAAAAGAGATGCTATAAATATATTTGAACATGTGGGACTTTGTCCTCTTTATCTAATCTTTTGTATGGATAGAATAAATAGTGTTTTAAATGAGTTAAAGAAAATGCACAGTTTGGTAAGTATATTTTTATCTTAGAAACTGAGGACCTTAAATTTTTCTATTTTTTCAGTTTATTGAAATTCATTTTTATTTTCCTCGAATGTTTGATATAATTTGTATTATGGATTGATTAATGAATTCTTTCCTGAGATTTCATTTTATAAATTATCTATTTCTTGTTCTATTAATTTCACTCATTCATTCAGTTTTGGGGGCATATATGGATTTTTAATTCATTTTTGTGATATCTTATTTTGTTGTGATATTGGTAATTTGGCTGTAATTTGAGTTGATGGTTTATCTATTTTATTGTTTGCTTTTTCTCTCCTTCTCCTACTCTTCTATTATAAAAGAGAGAAGTTTTTAAAAACTGACACTATATCTGAAAACTCCACCTTCCCATCTGGATAATTATAAAAATCTCAAGGAGGAAAAATATACTTCTAGTGTCTTTAGCAATTTAAATCCCTTTACAGAGTAACCAAATTAATCCTTTCCAATGTGTATGTGTCTATATGTATTATATATATACATATATATATATACGTATATATATATATATGATACATATATGTATATAAAATTTTAAACTATAAAAAAATGATTTATTTGATCATATTTCCTTGTACATTTCTAGATATCCTCCCTGACTTTGATTATTCCTCAAATTCAACTTTCTATTTTAGGTCTTTGTACTTTTGTCCATAATCTCTATAAGATACTCTCTTCCCAACTGCTTCCTTTGGTTCAGGTCATGTGTTCCGTCCAAATAAAGCCTTTTCCTACAGTTGTTGTTCTCTGTCTCCATCTTCCAAATGTTCTTATATTACATATGATTTTATCTGCCCTGTTTTGCAAGCACAACATTCCATATCTCTCATCTGAAAGATGAACTGACAATATTGTCTGTGCCTGAAATGCACTGCCCTACTCCTACTTTTAAATCCTGCTTTTTTCAAGATTTAGTTAAAACTCCACTTCCAACATGAAATCTTTTCTGGTTCCTCCACTAACTAATTTCACTACCCTTTAAAACACACACACACACACACACACACACACACACACACACACACACACACAAATTTTGTATTAATTAATTTTGTATATATTTGTGTATTTTTAAATTTGTACATGCTATTTTCCTTATTCATACGTTAGCTCCTTAAAAGTAAAGAAGTTAACTGATATCTTATTGTCTGATTTTGCTATCTCTTATACTTTGTTTCTTCCTTAAGCTTATGATTCCTTTCTCATCACATTCAATTTGGATCAATGTATACCATGGAAACAATGTAAAGACTGGCAAATTGCCTCTGTGGGGGGTGGGGGGAGGGAAGTAAGATTAGGGGAAAAATTGTAAAACTCAAAATAAATAAAATCTCTTAAAAAGAGGTTATATTACAAATATAGATTATTTTAAAATTTCAGCAATATTGAGACCCTCAGAATCAACTCACTGATGGAATGTTTTTCAATTTCTTCCTTTTCAATGATTAAACAGAGTACATCTTGTTCTATTAACAGAAATATGGCCCTGTCAAATCACTTTGATGTTCATTGCCAACAAAGTTAACTTTAAAATAAACTATTAAAAAAGTTTTGAAAAAAACAAAGAAGTTTTACTTTTTTGTAAATCTAGAAATTAACACATAATAAAAACTTAAATAAATGTTTATTAACTGATGGATTTATTGATGCATCTTCCAAAATAAGGGAAGCTCCTTGTGAGCAGGAATGGTTTACTTTTTTCAATGTATCCTTACTCTTCATAAAGTTGATTTGACTCTCAGTACTAATTGAAGGAAGGCTTTTTGAGAATAGGAAAAGCCACAACATATTTATAGATAGAGGAAAAGAACAAATATTTTGAGACTCTGGAAAGAGGAAGAATCAATGATTGATCAGAAGAGTATTAGAGAAGACAGAAATAGATCAGATAAAGGAAGCAAGTAGAAATGGTGGTCTTGGCAGTAAAAAGGATTGACTTAACCTGTCATACCATAGGGTCAAAGGAGAAGGTGGGTGAAGACTGAAAGAATATGAGCTTGTAAAGGAGAAGTATTAAATACATGACTCATAAGTCACATTGTGGTTGGTAACATTCACAGTATAAGTCAGGTTAAAATGTAATTGAGGAATATTTAACAAAATGGGAAACATTTAATAAAATAAGTAAAAATATAATACAGCATAGATAATATTGATGTTTGGTTTTCCAAATCAATTTGCTGCTCCAGTGATGATATTTAGCAGATAAGCAGCAGTTCCTACAGTGTTGTAAAGGATAGGAGATAGGAGAGTTTGTGATATCTTTTAGAATACCAAAGTAGACTATTTTGCCTTAAGATAGATGAAATATTACAATTACTCTTTTCTGACTTTAATTTTATTTCTCATTCTACTTCAATGATTACAGACTACTTTGCATCAATTCATATAAATCTTTCCAGATTATTCCTAAAATTATCTCCTTCATCAGTTCTTATGGTACAATAATATTCATCAGAAACATACCATAACTTGTTCAGCCATTCTCTAAGTGATGGATATTCCCTCAGTTTTCAGTTCTTTCCCCATCACAAAAAGAGCTGCTTTAAGTACTATTGTACTATTTCCCTTTTCTTTGATGTCTTTGGCAAATAGACCAATGTCTAATACCTCTACTTAATCATATTGAAAATAACATTTACAGAAAAAATACCATTAAAATAATCTTAATATTTAAATTATTTATACATGAACACAACTAAAACAGAACTGAGATAAGGATTCTGAATCTGTGTGTAGGTCATGAAAAGCAGAATGTTGTGTATAATTTATATCAGATTGCTTGTCTTGGGGAAGAAGGAAGGATAGGCAAGGAGGAGGAGAGAAAAAATTTGGAACTCAAAATCTTATACAAATGGATGTTGAAAATTATCCTTACATGCAACTGAAATTTTTTTTACAAAAATAAAGAAAAGAATTGCACCATGCTGTAGAGAAGACAGCAGTGAATCTGAAGTTAAGAAGACCTGAGTTCAAATACCACTTCTAGCTCTTAATAATTGTGACTATGGCCAAGTCAACTTAGCATCTCAAAGCCTTAGTATGCACATCTGTAAAAATGGAGATAACAATAACAGTACCACACAGGGTTACAGTGATAATTAAAATAGATAATGTATATATTACAATTGACAAATGTCAAATTATTTTGTAAAAGTTAGTTATTACTATTATATAATATTACAAAGAAAAGAAAAAATATAATATGGAAAGTTAAAAAGGATTAATTTTTTCCTATAAACAATATGTAGCATTATCATAAGAAAATTCAACAGTTCAACAAATAATATAACAAATATATAAATATATCCCTACAGACAGAAGATTGGTCATTCATTTGTTCTAGTTGATCTCCATAGTTAGATATCAATATGCCCTTCACCTTTGTGAACCATTTGTTAATGTTTGTTTCATACTCTTTTCTTTCTCTGCCAAGTCTCTTCCACAAACAAATTCTTTTATCAAGTTCTCTACATGACTCAAATAGCCACTTGTGACCCAGAAGGATTTTACTTTAGCCATTCTCTCACACACTCAGAAATACTTGTTTTCATTCACCCTGACTTCCATACACTTCTCTCACTAAATTAATGCTTAAAAGCAATAATAGTTTATACTTTTGAGGTTAACGTGGCTGAAAATAGTACTTCCTTCCCTCTTGACTATCACTCAGATAGAAAGAGGTACTCTTAGCATAAGCAGCAACACAGCAAAGGAGAAGTGACAAAATGTTGTCATTCAAGGCTTGGATTTGGGCTATTTTGATTTCGACTGGTAAGTCCAAATGACCCTTTCAGGAACTTGTTTCATATTTTCAAATTACTGACTTTTGAACTTACTTGTTAATAAGTACAGCTTAGTGAAATATGAATTTCATTTAAAAGTTATATTTTAAGGAGAAAAAAGGGAGTGTGGAAGCATCAAAAAATTATCTTGAATTTAGGGAAACAATGGAAAATTTACAGATTTTTGCTTCAGGAAATGTTTTATCTACCAACATTTTGAATTAATTTTTGAAAAATCATTAGTGTTAACTAGTGTGCATTAACATAACAGATAAAAGTCCATAAACTCATATGGCATCACATTTGGAAAGTCTAACTTTGCAATTTATTTCTTATATATGGTTTAACTTTAAAAACAAAATGTTCAATTATTTAAATTACGGTGTTTTTTTAATTATTAAAGTTTTACTGAATGGTAATGTGTTGGGCTCAGTCAGGAAAACCTAGATCCAAGTCCTCCCTTTATCACATTCAGGCTATATAGTTCCAGCCATGTCACCTAACCTCTCATGACCCAGTTGAGAATTGAGAATCTATGTTTCTAAAACCTATCAGAGAAGTTACCAAATTGCATTGGTTGAATAAGTTTCTTACATGAAGTCTAATGAAATCACAGATCTAGTTTTAAAAAAAGCAACAAAATCCTTCTTCAGGGTCTTCACTGACATTGGCTCCATGATATGACCTGTAAAATTCATGTTATCACAATGTTTTCTTCATTTCTTTTCATATAATATTCCTTATTATTAGTATTTCTTTAGTAGTGTGGGGAAAAATCATATTTTTATGTGAAAATTGTAAAATTCACCTGTATTTCTTGTTTTTGACTCAGAAAATATATGATGTTGGGTACTGAGAAGGTTTAAATCTTAGTGTTGATTATTTTCATTGAAGTCACTTTTGTATGAAATTGATCCATATTACAAAATTAGAGATAGCAATAATTTTACTCTTTTGTCTTTTGTTGTCAGAATACTTTAATCACTTGCTTAATTCCATCTGTTCCCATGTTTTCAGAAGTTAAGGATGTGTACACAATTCACAATGATTTTTGCTGATGAAGTCATCTATTGGTCTGGGATTTGTTATTCTTCATAAATCTATACTTTGCACATTTGGCATGATTCATTTTCAGGATATAACAATGTTACATTTCAAAGCTATTTCAGTAGTTCAAAATTATTTCTTCTTTATCATTTCTTATTAGACTACATACAGAAGAGGGTTCATTAGGCCAAAGAATTTGTACCACTTATAATCTGACACAAACTATAATGTTGAAGACAAATGGTTAAAAGATAAAACTTCATAATCAGTCAAATTCTAGCAAATTGATAAACTGGAAAACGTTTTGAATGTCATTACTTTGAATTTGAGTTGAATGTCAATAACAAAATTTTGTAAATTTTGGAAAGCAAACATCTATGTCAGTATTAGGGGTGAACTACCAATTAATTATTTGAGGAGATAGGATTTGGTTTTTTTTGTTTTTGTTGTTGTTGTTTGTTTTTTTAGGTTTTTGCAAGGCAAATGGGGTTAGGTGGCTTGCACAAGACCACACAGCTAGGCAATTAATTAAGTGTCTGAGACCAGATTTGAACCCAGGTACTCCTGACTCCATGGCCGGTGCTCTATCCACTGCTCCACCTAGCTGCCCCAAGGAGGAGATAGGATTTGAACAGTTCTTTGAATGCCTGATGACCAAAATGAGAAGAAAGGAACATTCTGTTGTTGTTCAGTCATTCAGTTATGTCCAACTGTTCATGATTGCATGGACCATAATATGCCAAACCCTTATGGCCTACATTAACTTTTGAAGCCTTTTCAATGTGACACATAAAAAGTTTGAGAGGGGCGGCTAGGTGGCACAGTGGATAGAGCACTGGCCCTGGAGTCAGGAGTACCTGGGTTCAAATCTGGCCTCAGACACTTAATAATTACCTAGCGGTGTGGCCTTGGGCAAGCCGCTTAACCCCACTGCCTTACAAAAAAAAATCCTAAAAAAAAGTTTGAGAGATATAATTTCTTGGTAATTAATAATTTTATAATTATGATTAGTGAATAATTAATAAAAGGATTGGTCATTTGGCCAGCTCTCATGAATCAAGGATAGATCGTGGCAGCATGCTTATGTTTTTACATCCTTGGAAGACTGGGTTTTACCAGCAGATGACAATCAACTCTGATTGGTTAACAATTAATAAGAATGAATATTATAATGGTGAGGTCAGCCTATTCTAATGGGAGACTAGGGAACATAATTTCTTTTATTTCAAATTCTCCCAGACCACTCCCAGCTTTGGAGCAATGTAGACAAAAAACCAACTTCTTTCCAAGCCTAAGTAGAATACACTGAACCAGAATTCAACCAGATTAAGTCCTTTGTAAAGCTTTTCTTATTAGAATGAGTCAATTTTTGGGCAAAGTCAGAGATCTCCTTGAAAAATGAACTTAGAATGAAGAAATAGGAAAGGAAAAAACCCTAAATCTCCCTAATAGTAAGTGGTTAATGCAAGTATTTTGACTGATTTGATCTCCTTGTTGTCCAAGGGACTCTTCCCCAATACAATTCAAAAACTGCAATTCTATAGTCAAACTATATATAGTCCAACTCTCACAATAATACATTAATACCTAAAATACAATAGCTTTGATGTATAGATTATGTTGGGAAGTTGATAGCTATGCTTTTTAGTATACTGTCCAGATTTTCCATAGTTTTCCTTTCAAGGAGAGAACATCTTTTAATTTCATCATTACAATTGCTATCTCTAAGTGCTCTCTGAGCCTAAGTCCAAGAAAGGAATATCCTATACAAATAAAATAAATATTTCATTTCTCTTCTCCTTTCAGCATTGGCAAGACAATGGAATAGTATATGTGCTGGAAATCCTTCTAATAGTATCAGGAGCTGTGATAGACATGGATGTGGACATTATGGTGCTTCTAGTAGGTATGGTCTGCCAGATTTACAATAGATAGTTGATAGGGCCTTGCCTCCATGCCATCATTTCCACCAGATTGTTTTATTTAGTTCAATTTTTAAGAAGCTATTGGACCTTATGGTAATACTCAACCACCTGTGCTAATGCTCCAGATAAGTTTCAGGAGCTCCAATGCCAGGATCAGACCTGAAATTTGAATTAAAGTAAAAGAGATGACAAAAAGAGGTGTCAATTCCTCTGAATAGTTAAGTACAGTATATAATAAATCATCTTAGATATCGCACTGGAGGATTTATTCTTCTACATCAAGTATTTGCTCATGTGTATTTTTCTTCATAATGACCTATATTATAAACTTAAGAAGATCAGCTTTATTTTGACTTAATTTAGCAAGAAAGTTTCAGACTGGGTGGCTAGGTGGCATAGTGGATAAAGCACTGGCCCTGGAGTCAGGAGTACCTGGGTTCAAATCCGGTCTCAGACACTTAATAATTACCTAGCCGTGTGGCCTTGGGCAAGCCACTTAACCCCGTTTGCCTAGCAAAAAAAAAATTTTCAGACCTTACTTGTTTTAGAATTTTCTATAAAGCACTAGGACTCACAAGACTTGCTATTCAATTTGTTGGTATCCAGTTTGCTATAACATCAATTCATCTGTCTATCCATATCTACTACTACAAACTAAATTAAAGTAATAACTTATTTATTGGCAACATCAACTATAGATAATATTTAAATCCCAGAAAGTAAGGAGGAAATATCTCATGAACACAGTAGCTGTTACAAATTTCATGCACTTTTGTAAAAGACTTTTTCTTTTTTTTCCCTAATTACTCTTATTCCATAGTTTATTATACAATGTCCTGGTGATCCTAAATTCATTTAAATATATCTTTTTAATTTTTAAATTTTCCTACTCAGCTTCATGCAAACGTAAATTTCAACATTTACTTCCAAAACCTTCAAAATTCTCTACCTTCCTCATATACCCTCCCCCATTGAGAAAGTAAGTTACTTGGTGTAGGTTAAAAATGTGGAACCATGAAAAAACATTACTACAATAGGTATGCTGTAAAAGTAAACCTAACCCCCACACATACAAAGAAAGAGAAATCTCAAAAAAAAAAAAATGATGGGGAAAAAGTATGCTTCAGTACGTATTCAAACACCATCAGCCCTGTCTTTGGGATAAGTACCTTTCTTTATCATAGTTCCATCAGAGAAATTGTTTCTATATTTTTCCCCACAATTGCTATTGCAAGATGTATTTCCCTCCATTCTATTCTCTCCCTACCCCTATTCATTCTATTCTCCCTCTCCTTTCACTCATTTCCTCTTCAAAAATGTGTTATTACTACCCTCTCCCATGATCTTCCCTCTTTTCTATCACCTATACCCCCCTTCCCCTATCCCTTTTCTCCCATTCCTTTCCTCTCCTATTTTCCTCTATGGTAAGATAGATTTATATCCCCATTTGGGTATGGATGTTATTCTCTCTCTGAGCCACTTCTGATGAATATGAGGCTCATTCATTTCCCCTCTCCTTCCTTCTCTTCCACGCTACTGAAAAAATTTTCCTTGCCTCTTTTATATGAAATAAGAGCAACTAAATGGCACAGTGAGTAGGGGACTGGCCTTGGAGTCAGGAGGACAGACATTTGAATCCAACATCAGACACTTGATACTCATCAGCTGTGTGACAATGGGTAAGTCACTTAACCCTGACTGCCTCACATCCAGAGCCATCTCTAGTCATCCTTATTTATATCTGATGACTGGATCAAGATGGCTCTGGGGGCAGCTAGGTGGCACAGTGGATAGAGCACTGACCCTGGAGTCAGGAGTACCTGAGTTCAAATCTGGCCTCAGACACTTAATAATTACCTAACTGTGTGGCCTTGGGCAAGCCAATTAACCCCATTTGCCTTGTAAAAAAAAACCCTAAGAAAACAAATTTAAAAAAAAGATGACTCTGGAGGAGAAAGTGAGGCTGGTGAAATAACCCAGTACCCCCTCACTAATTAAATTAAATTCAATGCTTGTCATAACATCACCTCCCTGATGTCCTGGTCTTCTTTGAGAATAAAGGACAAACATCATCATCATCATCATCATTATTATTATGTGAAATAACTAACACAATTCTACTTCTCCTTTCCCTTCCTCCCAGTACATTCCTTTCCTCTCCCATTAACTCCATCTTTTTAATATATTATACCTTTAAATTCAACTCCATCCTGTGCCTTGTCTATATGTGCTCTTTCTAACTACCCTAATAAATGAGAAGGTTCATATGAATTATCAGAATCATCTTCTCATGCAGGAAAACACACAGTTCAACATCAATAAATTCCTCATAATTTGTTTTTCCCATCCATCCTCTCTATGCTTCTCCTGAGTCTGTACTTGAAGATCAAACTTTCTGTTCAGCTATGGTTATTTCATTAGGAAAGTTTGAAAGCCCCATATTTCACTGAATGTCCATCTTTTCCCCTGAAAGAATATGTTTAGTTTTGCTGGGTTATAATTCTTGGTTGTAATAAAACCTCTTTTGCATTCTGGAATATCATATTCCAAGTTATATAAGCCCTTAATGTAGAAGCTGCTAATCTTGTATTATTCTGACTGAAGTTTCATGATATTTGAATTGTTTCTTTCTGACTACTTGTCATATTTTCTCCTTGACCTGAGAATTCTGAAATTTGGCTATACTATTCCTGGCAATTTCCATTTTGGTATCCCATTCAGAGGGTGACCAGTGGATTCTTTCAATTTCTATTTTACCCTCTGCTTCTAGGAATAACAGGGCAGTTTTCCTGAAGAATTTCTTGGAAAATGATATCAAAGCTCTCTTTTTGGTCATTACTTTTAGGTAGTTTGATAAATTTTGTATTATCTCTCCTGGGGGGAGGCAGAGTCAAGATGGCAGCATGAAGGCAGAAATTCCCAGAAACTCTCCTCCAGAACTTTTTTAATGCTTTAAAATTGCAACTCTAACCAAATTTTAGAGTGGAAGAACCCACACTGAGTGGAATAATTTTCCAGCTCAAGACAACCTGGAAGATCCACAGGAAGGGTCTATTCCACCAGGGTTAGAAGGGGCTGCAATTCAGCTCCAGTCATGCCAGAGAGAAAACCAGCTCCAACCTTCCAGGAGCAGCCCACTGGACCCATGGGTCCCTTGGAGTGCTTAAGTCTGTGGCAGTGGGAGCATTTTCCAGACCTCCCAATTCAGGGATCACCAAGAACAACTTGAAGGTCAGCGGGAAAACTCTGCTGCACCAGAGTGAGTGCAATGCCCAGTGCAGCTCAGACCTCAGTGCAGATTTGGTCCAAGAACCGGAAGCAGACCTGTAGAGTCACCCAGAAGCTGCTTCCAGAGTGCTCAGTCCATGCAGTTGTGGGAGACTATTGGGGTTTCTCCTCTATCTCTGGGACAGGACACTGTTATTCTGCCCAAGCTCAAATCTAGGTCACAGACTGGTACCCCAAACTGTCATAGCAGAGCAGGGACCTTTCTTACAGATCCAGAGCTGAGGGGAGTGCTTGTGATCATACACAGAACAGAGCACAAGAGAGCAATCAGATCCTTTCATGAGACCTTGAAGGTATTAAGGTCCCTGAAGAGATGTCCTCAAAATCTTCAATAGCTTTGGAAGTGCATTAAAATTAGATCATAGCCTGGAGAAATGGGTAAACAACAGAAGATAAAGAATTTTACCATAGACAATTACTTTGGTTCCCATGGAGGATCAAAACACACACTTGAAGATGACAAAGTCAAATGTTCTATATATATAAAACCTCCAAGAAAAATAGGAACTGGTTTCAAGCTATGGAAGAGTTCAAAAAAGATTTTGAACATTAAATAAGGAAGGTAGAGGAAAAATTGGGAAGAGAAATGAGAGCAATGTAGGGAAAATCATGAAAACTAAGGCAACCGATAGGTGAAGGAGATATGAAATATATATATATATATATATATATATATATATATATATATATCAAAGGAAATAACATGTTTTTTAATTTGCCTCAAATGGGAAAAGCAATCCAAAAAAAGGTCAATGAGGAAAAGAATACCTTAAACAGCAAAACTGGACAGGTGGAAAAGGAGACACAAAGACTCTCTGAAGAAAATAACTCTTTCAATTGTAGCATGTAGCTAAGGGAAGTTGATGACTTTGTGAGACATCAAGAAACAATAAAACAAAGCCAAAAGAATGAAAAAAACTAGAAGAAAATGTGAAATATCTCATTGGAAAAGCAACTGATATTGAAAACAGGTCCAGAAGAGATCATTTTAAAATTATTGAGCTACCTGAAAATCATGTACTGGAAAAGAGCCTAGACTTCATTTTTCAAGTAATTCTTCAGGAAAACTGCCCTGATATACTAGAATCAGAGAGTCAAATATAAATTGAGGAAATACATTGATCACCTCCTGAAAGAGATCCCCCCCCGGCAAAAACAAAACAAAACAAAAAACCTCCCAGGAATATTATAGTCAAATTCCAGAACTCCCAAATCAAAAAAAAAAATATTACAATCAACCAGAAAGAAATAATTCAAATATCATGTAGTTATAGTCAGGATTACATAGGATTTAGCAGTGTCTACATTAGGGGTTTGTAAAGCTTGGAATATGATATTCCAAAAGGCAAAATAACTTGTATTATAACCAAGAATCAACCACCAAGCAAAACTGAACATCATCTTTCAGGGGAAGTGATGGACATTCAATGAAATGGGGACTTTCAAATTTTCCTGTTGAAATGACCAAAGCCGAACAGAAAAGTTTGATCTTCAAGTACAGGACTCAGGTAAAGCATAGAGAGGGTGGTCGGGAAGGGCAAATCATAAGGGACTTAAGGATATTGAGTTGTTTGTATTACTTCATGTGAAGACGATATTGTTAACACATATGAACTTTCTCATTTATAAGAGAAATTAGAAGGAGCATATCTAAACAAGGCACAGGAGAGAGCTGAATATGAAGGTAGAGTGTATTATAAAGAAGGAGTCAATGGGTGTAAAAGGAATATACTGAGAGAAAAGGAAAGGAGAGGTAAAATGGTCTAAGATATTTCATGAAGAAAAAATCTTTTACAATGGAGTGGAAGAGGGGAAAAGTGAGGAGAGGAGAGTGAGCCTTCATTCTCATAGGAAGTGGCTCAGAGAGAAAATAACATACACATTCAATTGGGTATAGAAAACAATCTTACCCTAGAGGAAAAAGGAGAGAAAGGGGAAGGGGAAAAGGGGATGGGTGTGGGGGGGAGGGATGGGGCAGGTAGATGATAGAGGAAAGGGAAGATAATCGGAGAAGAGAGTCAGATACAACACATTTTTTCATTTTTTGCAAGGTGGTAGGATTGGATGGCCTTCCCAGGACCACACAGCTGGGCAGTTGTGGGTGTCTGGGATGGGATTTGATCTAGGTCCTTCTGGCCCCAGGGCCTGTGTTCTGTCCACTGCACCCCTTGGCTGCCCCATAACACACTTTTGAGGAGGGGCAAAATGAAAGGAGAGAAAGAATAGAATAAATGGGAGTGGGGAGGAATGGATGGAGGAAAATACAATTAAGCAATTGCAGCTGTGGGAAAAAGACATGGAAGCAACTTCTCTGATGGACTTATTATAAAGAAGGCAATCCATCCCAGAGAGAGAGAGAGAGAGAGCTGTGAACACAGACTGCATTTTTTTCTTTTTCTCTCACTTTATTTTTTGTGAGGTTCTTCTATTTTGTGGGGGAAGGAGTATTACATTTACTCTTACAACAAGACTATTTTAGTAAATTGTAAATAAATAAATAAATAAATAAATAAATAAAAATAAATGTAGAACTGTGTACAAAGATTAAAAAATCTTTAAGTTGTTAAGAAGAGTATAAATTATAATCAGTTATCTTTAAGAAGAGAGTTTTGATATGTCTTTAGTAAAAATTTTGATCACCAAAGAGATAAGCTTCAGTTATTTGGAAAATTAACTATATAGAATACATTCACAAATGCTAGAAATGTGAAATATTACTCTGTATAATTTCATCACCAAACATCTTTCTTCTTTCTCTTCTTGGTTTTCAATGGGTCAAAAGTGAGCAAGCCATGAATTCCTATTTCTCTTCCAGAGGCCAAAAAACACATGATGGAGTGGATATAGAATGTTCAGATGGATCAACTGTGTATGCCCCTTTCACTGGAAAGATTATTCGTCAAGTAAAACCTTATAGCAAAAATAATGCAATTAATAATGGCGTTCAGATATCTGGAGGAGGTAAGTAGGTTGAAGTACTGACAGAAGATATTTCTCCTTAATGGAGCTAGGACTGTTGCTGGAAATAGATTTCAAATTGTTCTATGCTGCCCAAGAAAATAGAACTAGTTAGGGGCGGCTAGGTGACGTAGTGGATAAAGCACCAGCTCTGGAGTCAGGAGTACCTGGGTTCAAATCCGGTCTCAGAGACTTAATAATTACCTACCTGTGTGGCCTTGGGCAAGCCACTTAACCCCATTTGCCTTGCAAAAACCTAAAAAAAATAGAACTAGTAATTAAGAAATGGTAATTTCAATATAAGGAAAGCATTTCCTAACAACAAAAAAGTATCCACAGAAGATAGGGTTAGAGTTAGATACATATTAACATTCACTATAGAGAAGTGGAGGTTAATGACCACATCTTAGGGATACAGCAGAGGGGTTTCCCTGCTCAAGTATGGGTTAAACTGCAGGGTCTCTGAGGTTCCTTCCTACTCTGACATTCTACATTTTAATTTATTTCAGAGGGCATGCCAATAGCTATACGAGGGATTACATCAAGGACCTATAATATTAATGATGTATGGGACCTCTTTACAAAGCCACAGTTGTGTTTGAGAGTTTCATTGGTCAAAATTTTCTTTATTCTTTGGCCAAAATGGATCCTTTGAACTTAGATAAGTAGGATAATTCATCACTAGTCCCATTTTTAAAGCCTTTCTAGATAAATAGGATCTATCAAAGCTTCTACTTTCTAGGCCTGTAATTTAAAGACACAGGTTCACTTCTATGTCATAAAGAGACAGAAGAAAAGATTTTTAGTAGAAGTGAATTTGCTACTTTCTGCAAATGATAAAAATCTATGATGTAAAATATATAAAATAAAATATGTATATTAACCAGCCTCCTAGAAATCAACTGGTTTTGTGCTCTTTCTCTGTTGATTTTCTTTAACATAATCTACAAATGAGCATAGTACATTTTATTGGTGAATAGTATTATATAATGAAGAGTCAAAAAAAGATTCAGATTTTTGTCCTGAATCTTCTATTTCTTCCCTGTCTTATATAAAGTAAGTCATTTCACTTTCTCTGCTCCTCAACAGTCAAATGAAGGTATATGCTATATTTAGCTCACTATCATGAGAATCAAATGAAAAACAGTATTTCAAAGATTTTGTAAATTTGAAAGTACTAAAAAAATTTCCAACTATTATTTTCATTCTGAATTGTTCCTACATAGGTGATTACTTTTTCCCTTAGAAATGATGTTTATTAACTATATATATATATATATATATATATATATATATATATATATATATACATACATAAGGGATCAATCATAGTTATAACTGTAATGTTTTAAAATTTTAATAAAACTCTCCAAATTTAAAATGTCAATATCTTTCCAAGAATTGGAGATTATCTGAGCCTTTCAGGTTTTCTTTGACTACAAAAGACAAACTGAACTAAATGTGAGGATCTTAGACATTTCTCCAACTTCCTAAAAATAGAATACATTAAACTAAATTTATCCCTTTTGATGATTCATTAAAAATATTCATTATGGATGAATCATGATAGTGATAGTGATGCCCTAAGCCCCAAACAATTGATCTTTTTTAAATGAGTATTACTGTGTAATTAATGATTAATGAGTAGAACAATTAATGTACCTACCCAGAGTGACCTTGGACCTACTTCTCATTTCTCTGGGAATACAGAATCATAGATTTAGATCTGAATGGAATTTAGGTCACAAGGATAAACCCATCATTTTACAACTAAGGAATCTGAGGTTCAGTGATGTTACAGGACTTTCCCAAGACATAACTAGGATCCAAACCCAGGTCTTCATTGGCAAAATCAGGACTCATTAAAGGCTATGTCTTCCTGACTTTTAGATTTCTTGCCATTTCTCCCCCTACAACATCCCCACTCTATCATTAGCAATTCTAATTTTAGGCTAATTCAAGGTCTCTTAGCTGGAATGCAATGAATTAATGTTTCCTGTCTCTCTGATAATAAATTATTGAATTTTTCTAGAAGTTGAAATCAAACTCAAAGCTCTATAGTTTATAAATAATTGTCATTTTATTCTACCTCAAAGTGACCCAAATAATCTCACTGAATCATGAAAATTGAGTAATTTAAATTTTCTCTGCTTTTTTTAGGTTTCTGTGTCAAAATATTCTACATAAGACCAATTAAATATAATGGTTCTATCAAGAAGGGAGAAAAACTAGGAGTCCTATTGCCTGTGCAGAGAGTTTATCCTGGTATCCAATCACATGTACACATTCAGAACTGTGACCTGAGTGATCCTACTGGTTATTTGTAAATGGAAAGATAAAATCAAACAACATCAGCAGCTTATTAAACTTTTCCCTTTGCAATCTATTTGCTTTTCTCTGAACTCATGGTCATATAAGAAGCTGGTCAAAGCATATCAACACTTTGTTCACTAGATGATATTGGGAAAGTTTATTTTTTATACATTCTATTCTATTTATTTGTTAACAAATAGAATCAAAGCAGGAAGCAAACTTTCTAACCAAAGAAACATTTGGTTATTTTAGGTTGAGAAGGATAAGAACAACATTCACACAACCTTTTTCTGTGATGAATCTCTTAGTATTTTTATTACATATAATTTAGCTTTTCTTTGTTTTTTGATGTCTTTTACTTTTTACAACATTCTTCACAAGATTTCCTTCACTCCTGAGCAAACTCTTCTTGTGGAAGAATAGGTACATCTCAATTTATTATGCTTTACTTTATTGCACTTTGCAGAAATTTAGATTTTTACAAGTTGAAGGCTTGTAGTGACCTTGAATAGAGCAAATCACCATTTTTCTAACAGCTTGTGCTCACATTATGTTTCTCTGTCATTTTTGGTGATTTCAATATTTCTCATTATTATTTTTACCTATTCTGGTGACGTGTGATACTGTATTTCCCCATGTATAAGATTCACCTTAATTTTAGCCCCCTAAATTTGAAAAAAATAATCTATTATATAAAATTATTGAACTCAAGATTTATTCATCATAAAATTCATACAACTCCTCATCACTGTTAAAACTCCCATACATGAGCTTGTCCTAATCTGTGTTTGATGATGAATCCCTAATTTAGGAGAAACTCTGCCTGCTCTCCTGCCTGGGCTCCAGTCTGCAGCTGACCATAAGCACTCTCTGGGCAAGTCTGGTACATGGATGCATACTTAATCCATTCTATTTCATGAACCTGAAATCAGTCACTTTGAAATCAGTCACTTCTTGTTCATCAGCAATTCCTCTGTCCCCTGTTGACCCATCCTTTTGGACAAAGGAATTCCACTAGCCCTTGCTCTTCATTCCATCTCTTCAGTTCCCTCTCTAACTCAGGCCTTTGGCTTCCTTGCCTCTCATGGCCTTCTTATGCCGGGGTGTTTTCAGTCAGGTTTCTACTTCCTGTAACTAGGCTCCAATTGTTTCCTTAGTTGGAGGAGGACCAAACTGACCTTCAGCAGCATGATTTCCATTCACTTTTGCAAAATGGATCACTTTTAACTTGAGTTCAGCACTTTAGGAAAATCTTTTCTGAGTCATTTCTGAGCAGAATGTGGCAAAAGGTAACCTGATATACCAGTAACAAATGCAAAACAATGAGTGCAAAGACAAGGACAAAAAAACTGGGAAATGCAAGCAAAAAATTATGCAACCATTGTATAAGACACTCCTAGTTTTTAGATCCCAAATTTTTGGAAAAAGGATGTGTTTCATACATGGGGAAATACAATAAGCGATCTTTGATGTTGTTTATTGTAATCACTTTGGAGGGCTACAAACAGCATCAATATAAGCTGATGAACTTCATGGATTAATGTGTGTGTTCTGATTGCTTCACTAGCTGACTGTTTCACCCCTTCCTGGACCATCCTATTCCCTGAGATACAGCAATATTAAAATTAGGTTAATTAATAGCCTTAAAATAGCCTATAAGTATTTAAATGAGAGTCAATTCAACAGCAAACTTCCTTTTATCTTGTTTTAAGAAATTGTGACAACCATCCCAAACTTCAGCAACTTCAACCCTGATCAGTCAACAACCATCAACATTGAGGCAAGACACTTTACTACCTCTAACACACACACACACACACACACACACACACACACACACATACACAAATATATATGTATGTGTGTGTGTGTGTGTATATATATATATATATATATATATATATATATATATATATATATAACTTACTGAAGGCTTAGATAACATTTAGTATTTTTATTAATAAAATATTTTTAATGAAAGCATGTAGATTTAGACATAATATCATTGCACATTTAATAGACTACAGTTTAGACATAAGTTCTTTTCATATTTCCTTTTTAAAATTTTTCTTATTTTTTCTTTACTATATTTCTTTTTTTAAGCTTTTATTTATTTTGAGTTTTACAATTTTCCCCCTAATCTTACTTCCCTCCCCCACCTCCCCCCACAGAAGGCAATTTTCCAGTCTTTACATTGTTTCCATGGTATACATTGATTCAAATTGAATGTGTTGAGAGAGAAATCATACCCTTAAGGAAAAAACACAAAGAGTAAGAGATAGCAAGATCAGACAATAAGATATCAGTTATTTTTTTTTCTAAATTAAAGGTAACAATCCTTGTAGACATGTTTTATACTAGAAAGTAAAAAGAAAATTCAAGTGACTGGCTTTATTGCAACATTTGCTTTATTGTAGTGGTCTGGAATCAAACTTTCAGTATCTACAAAATATTCCTACTTTATCTTAAGTGCCTCTTACTCCCCTTGCAAGTTGGACTATTTTCCCTTAAAGCATAGTGAAATTGCTGTTGTGATTTAATTTCTTCAAGAGACAAGGACCAGGTCATTGGCTTAGCTTCTTGGTCTTCTGGGTTTAAAATACCCAGGAAATCTAGGACTTCAGTCCTCAATAAGCTACAGTAGGATACTGTGCCCAGTTGAATCAATTGAATTATGCCTCTGAGTATGCCTCTGCTATGGCCAAGTAAACTCCCTTTTGTTCTCTGTTTTTGGGATTATGAGTTTCATTTTGTTCCCATTTTGAACTCAAATTCTCAGGGAATGGAATTGTGGGGTTCAATCCATTGCAAATTCTTTGGAACAAATTTAAATACTTAAGAAAAAATTAGATAGTGTGGGCAAAATTCCTTACTCATAATCACCTGCCTCTCTAATAAGAGAAAGGAAATGTTTAATTTACTGGTCTTTTAAATATTTTGATACAGGTGGTACCTTTCAATCTTTGACATCCTTGGAGAATATATCCAGTAGAGGAATTGCTGATTTAAAAGTAGTTAATAGTGACTTTTAGCACATTATTCCAAATTGTCAAATATAGCTTTTCCAACTATCTATTTTTATCTCCTTTGGAGGATGAATTTTTTATTATTATAAATGAAAAAACTCAATAAATGTGAATATTTTGTATTAAAAATATTAGGGGTGGCTCTGTGGTTCAGTGGTGGGGTGGCTAGGTGGCTCAGTGGATAAAGCACCAGGCCTTGAGTCAGAAGTACCTGGGTTCAAATCTGGTCTCAGACACTTAATAATTACCTAACTGTGTGGCATTGAACAAGCCACTTAACCCCATTTGCCTTGCAAAAACTAAAAAAAATATCAAAAATATTTCTACTCACTATATTTTTAAAAAATAATTTGTTACTTCTAACACTATTCTGCCTTTCTGTTCTCCCTATCAAACTCCTTTTTTCTCTCTCCTATGTATGTATTTTGAAAGATTCACTGATGCTTTCTTTTTTTTTGAAATGGAAATATTCCTATTGTTATCCCCATTCCCGCTATAATTCTCCCTGTACAAATAAAAGCCCCATCTTGTAATAACTATATATGGCCAAATAAAATAAATTCACATATTAGTCATCTATGAAAATGTGTCTAATTCCCTCTAGTCCCTCAACTTTCTTCCATGGGAAACATGCTTCAGTATCTTATGAACTCATAATTAATCATTGAATTGATAAGAATTGCATTGTTGTAATATTAATAACATCTGAAATATTGTAGATATTGTAAAATGCTTTGTTCTGCTGATTTCACTCCATCAATTAAAAGAAGTTTTTCTAGGTTTCTCTAAACCATTCAGTTGTTGATTCTTACAGCAAAAGTGACAAACACAAGACAGGCATTGTTCTTCAACATTCCAGACTCAAATATAATTAGGAACTATTTAGCAAAACAAAAAAATGATAGATCTTAGATAATGTTAATATGACTTTCTAAGTCAATATGCAATCTTCAAGGATACTGGTTTCTACTTGAGTTTGATACCATTTTCTGAATAATAATACTTTTATATTTATTTTTAGCCATTGTCTAATTGATAGGTATCCCATTTCTTTCAACTTCTGCTATAAATATTTTTAAAATATATGTATTCTTTCCTTTTTAAAAAAAATCTCTCTGGAAATATATGCTTGAGGATGACTTTTGGAAAATATTTCAACATTGCTTCCCATAATGATAGACCAATTCACATTCAATCATTGGTGCATTAGTAGGCTTATTATTCAACAATTGCCATTTTTCTTTTATCCCATGTTTGCCAAACTGATTGGCATGAAGCATAAACTCAGGGTATACTGTATTAATTGGCATATCTTTTATTATTAGTGATTTGGAGCATTTTTATACCATTGTCGGTTGCTTTTTATTTTTTTGAGATATATGTGTTCATAGTCATTTCTTTTGTGATATGGGTCTTGTCATTACTTATTTATATCAATTTCACTTATATCACAGTTGTTAAACATTAATTATCAAAACTTGCTGCAAAAATTGCTCCCCAGTTAACTGTTCCCTTCTGATTTTAATTACATTAATTTAGTTTGCAACTTCATGTGTAATGGAAGCTTTTGGAACATGTTCCAAACATGTTCCAACATGCTTCCAACATGCTCCCCTAAGGAAGTTTGCCTGACATCCCCAGATTTTTCTCCACCATAGGAATGGGCTTTATATAGATAATCAAAATATTTCATTTTATTTCATATAATACTATTTATGTTTTATTTGGTCAAGAAGTTTTCCCCATCATTATTTTTTTTTAGGTTTTTGCAAGGCAAATGGAGTTAAGTGGCTTGCCCAAGGCCACACAGCTACGTTTATTAAGTATCTGAGACCAGATTTGAACCCAAGTACTCCTGACTCCAAGGCCGGTGCTTTATCCACTGTGCCACCTAGCTGCCCCTTCCCCTATCATTATTGCTAAAAGAGTTTCCTTTACTGTTCCTCCATTTTGCTTATGACATAATTTTTTTTTAGGTTTTTGCAAGGCAAATGGGGTTAAGTGGACTGCCCAAGGCCACACAGCTAGGCAATTATTAAGTGTCTGAGGCTGGATTTGAACTCAGATGCTCCTGGCTCCAGGGCTGGTGCTCTATCCACTGCACCACCTAGCCGCCCCATGACATAATTTTTATCTCTATCTATTTGGAGCATATATGGTAACAAAATTCTGTCAATCTGCTTTCCAATTTCACATTAGTTTTGTTGAGTTCCCATCATTTGCAATTCTTGGATTTGGCAAACATTATAATACTTTATTTGGTTGATTCTGGGTCTTGTGTATATTATCTATCACCCTGAATAATCCACCCCTCCCCTATATTTCCCCTTTCCCTTTGCTCCTTCTTCCTTCCCTTCCTTTCATTAGTTCCTCTTTTCCTCCCCCTCCCCCTTTCCCCTTTTAATATGTTAAAGGTAAAATAAGTTTCTTAACTTTACTGAGTGTATGTATGTTAATTCTTCTTTGAGCTTAATCTGATGAGAGTAAGATTCAAGTGGTTCTCACCTCCTCCCTTCTTTCCCTCTATTGCACTAGGTCCTTTGTGCCTCTTCATGTAATATGATTTATCCCCCTTCAGTCTCCTCCATCCTTCTGTCTCTTTACTGTCCCCCTTTTTTCAGGTGATATTGTTTTTAAATCAATCTATCAAAGTGATGAACAAGTCATGAGTGTCCATTACATTTGACTAAGTTTATTCACTCTAATAGTGTTACAATTCTCAAGAGTTAGGAGAATCTTTCTCCCAGGTGGGAATACAACCAGTTTCATCTTATTGGACAGCAATTTTTTTTTCTTTTCCCTCTTTTGCCTTTTCATGTGTCTCTTGAGTCTCCTGTTTGAAGTCCAAATTTTGTATTTAGCTCTGGTATTTTTGCCAGGAAAAGTTGGAAGTCTCCTATTTCATTAAATGTCCATCTTTTCCCCTGGAAGAGAAGGCTCCATTTTGCAGTTCTTGGCTGCATTTCAAGTTCTCTTGCTCTTAAATATGATATTCCAGGCCCTTTGATCCCTTAATGTTGATGCAGCCAGGTCCTTTGTAATCATTACTGTGGCTCCTTGGTATCTAAATTGTTTCTATCTGGCTGCTTGCAGGATTTTCTCTTTCATTTGATAGTTCTGTAATTTGGCCACAATATTCCTTGGTGTTTTCATTTTGAGATCCCTTTCAGGAGGGGATCAATATATTCTTTCAATAACTATTTTGCCCTCTGGTTCCATTATATCAGGGCAGTTTCTTTTCAATAGATCCTGAAATATTGAGTACAGGATTTTTTATCCTCAATGTGTTTAAGAAACCCAATGATTCTTAAGTTGTCTCTCCTGGATCTATTCTCTAGGTCCGTAGTTTTGCCAATGAGATAGTTTACATTTTCTTCTTTTTTTATTTTTTGTATTTGTTTAACAGATTTTTGTTGTCTCATGAAGTCTTTACTTTTGATTCTTTTTGTAAGAGAAGACTTTTTTTTTGAATTTTCTTCATTTATCTTTTGCAACTCCTTTTCCAGTTGGTCAATTCTATTTTTGAAGTTTTCCTTTTGCCTAATTGTATTTTCCAAGGATTTGTTTTCTTGTTGAAAGATGTTAATTTTCTCTTGCAAAGTGTTAATTTTCTCTTGGGTTCCTTCTCCCAATTTTTCCAACTTATTTTTAAACTCTGATCTCCTTTACAAAGTATTTCTGGGCTGGAGACCATTCATATTCTCCTCAAAAATTCTAGCTCTTTCTGAATTAGGGTGTTCATCTTTGAGGTACTTTTCAATGGACCTGTCCCTTTCCACTGGATTTTCTTCATTTTCCTAAGATCCCCTGTTGGGGGAGGGGGCTGGCCGGTTCACAGACCTTTGGTTTTGAAAACCCTAGAGACTTTGCTCACTAGGCTTAGTCACTCCAAGTGGGTAGGCCAGTAGGAGGTGCTAGAGGCTTTCTCTGGAGTGTCTATGACCTTGATTTGTGGCCCACTCCCTAGGCCTGTGTGGGGGGGGGGGTGTTGAGCAGTAGGGTCTGCATTATCCTGGAACCATGTGTGCTGGTCCTACATATAGTTCATCTTATTATTCACTCAGTACTGAGAGAGATCTGCTGAGCCTGGGAAAGTTGGGGGGGGTGTTGTTATTGTGTTTGTTCTGAGAAGAATACCTTTCTCCTACAGGGATGGGGAGGGGAGAGGAGGGGATTCAACTGGAAACACAGGGAGTCCACTGAAAATATGGGTTTTGTGGCCCTGTTCTTCCAGACCAATGGAGCTGAATGGATTGAAGTCTAGTCGCTGCTCTGGAGCTCTCCGGCCCCCTCTGGAATTCTCCTTCTAATCTCACTGGAGTTCTCCTGACCACTCACACAAAGCTTTCATGGTTGTTCTCAAGTTAGAACCAGGTCTCACCCCATCACCCCTACACTGAATCTCTGCTCTCTGCCCCTGGTTCACTCAGGTTACCCTGAGACAGATCTTGTTGGTAGATATTTTTCTCCTTTGCTTTTCTCTAGATTTTGTGGATCTGAATTCTGTTAAGAAGCTTGATTCATATTAGTTCTGACAGAAAGCCAGGGGACCTTAGGACAGTGCCTGGCTTCTCTCAGCCATCTTTGCCAGAAGTCCAATTTCCACATTTTCAAGAAATGTATTTTTAATTTAATACTATCCTTATTCACCTAGGCAGCTGCATGGTCACAAAAGATAGCCCTGAACTTGGAGTCAGGATAACTTGGATTCCAGCCTCAGACACTTCCTAGCTTTATACCTCTGTGCAAGTCACTTAACTTCTGTTTGTCTTTTTCTTCACCTGAAAAATGAGAATAATAACAGTACATACCTTGAAAGATTGTTGTGAGGTTCAAGGGAATAGTATTTGTAAACTACTTAGCATAGTGTTTGGTACATAGTAGAAATTATATAAATGCTTACCTCTTTCCCTGCCCCCACTGCCATTCTTTTTCACTTCTAGATTATGTAGTAATCTAATCCCTTTTAATGGACAGATACAGTACTTCTTTATCATAATATGTATCGGTTACATGATTGGACTTCTGGAATAGCTTTGCTCCTTCCTTTATATGGGTCATACATTTATTTGTGAGGAAAAAGAAATGGCAAACAACTCCAATATCTTTGCCAAGGAAATTTCATAGAAAATATATTCCATAGTATCCCACACTCAGACTGAACAACAAAATTTATTTGGGATATTGTGGAATTAGATCTACTTTTCTCTTCTCTATCCTTCTCTTTCTCTTTTTTTTTCTTTTTTTGTCTTCTGAGGAGTCAAATTTCCAAAAATACTAACTGAAAAGAAAGAGAAACAGTATAATGTGGGGGAAGTTCCTGTTTCTTTATCTATGTATGTGTCTTTTTCCATGCCCTTACATTCACCACTAATCTATCTTATGGTATAGATATTATTCCTCTGTCTCTAGGTACCTCATTCATCCTTATCTGTATATATATATATATATATATATATATATATATATATATATATATATATCTCCAGGGATCATTATATAGCTTTCCCTGAAGGAAGATGTGACACTGAGTAGCAACACATTTGCTAAATATTAGTTTCTTAAGGTATCAATTTCCCCTGAATGGAATATGTGCTAAGATCCCATAGAACCCTCCACTTCCATAGGATTGAAACTCCTTCTCCCTTCAAAACAAGAACCAAGTGTTCTTTATTATCCCATGGTTCTTCAGACTTTTACTTCTCTAACCTCCCCCTCCACTGCTTCTCTAATCATTGATTGACTTAGGCCATAACTTGGGTTTTAAGTTTAAATCTTTTTTTCCTGACTTCTTTTAACTTTTTTTGATCTTTTGCCCTTAAATGTTCTCTCCTGGTCCTTCAATCAATGCGATTTTTTATGGTGTTAGGAGGAGGGATAAAGACAACAAGATGATTTAGCTCTACAAGCATGAAGCAGGTATTAATTTGCTTAGTCTTAATAGTATGTGTGTACCTATAAACTATTTAGTTTCTTTTGAAAGATTGAATTGCTCAGACTCCTTCATTTTGTTAAAATTCTATCTCCTTCCATTGATCATTAGGTATCCTTTTTTCAGAATATATTATTTTGGTATGCAATGTAATATAGTTGACTTTTTATTTGTTCTGAATATTTTTATCTTTCTCATAGAGAAGGAGTGTTGATGTTCAGCCATTTAATTGTGCCTGACTTTATGACTCTTGAGTCATTTCTGAAACTTCGTGGATCTGTGGACAATAATGTCCATGGGGTTTTCCTGGCAAAGACACTGGAGTGGGTTGCCATTTCCTTTTTTGGTGAAGTAAGGCAAACACATCAAGTGACTTGTCCAGGGTCACATAGCTAGTATGTGACTGAGACTAGATTTGAAGTCAGGTTTTCTGGAATCCAGGTCTAGTGCACCATCTACTGAGCCATCTACCTGATCCAGATAGAATCCAGATCCATGAATGCTTCCTATTGACTTAGAAAAGAATAATTTAATATTATCTATCTTATTTTCATTTATTTTGCTCAGCAATTTCCAATTACATTTTAATCTGGTTCTACATCTTCTGTGGAGATTTGCAATGAGTTTCATTTATCTTTCTTAAAGAACCATTTAGCAGTTCTCTCTATACAATATTCAGTTGCACTAGGCTCTCCTCTGGATTTTTCATGGGTTGTCTGTCCATCACTGTATGCCCCATTACTGAGTTACCTGGTCAGGATAGCTCTAGGTTTTAACAGTGCAACACTGATTGTTTCTTTGAAGGCCTGGCAGGCCTGGAGCTTGTCAAATATCTCAGGATGCCAAATACATTTCTATTTCCCTAACTGTATAAGTGACACTGATTGTCATTATAGGAATGAGATTCTGACACTTTGAAAAGTTTATATTGGCAGGCTCAGTTGCCAGTGCTGATGGTTGGAATATTAGTATTGAGAATTATGATTAAACTTCAGAAATCATAAATATGCTCCCAGTCTTTAACTGTATTATAGAAAATGAGCTAAAGACCTGAACATATGTCCATATCCTGATGCTTTTTTTGAATCAATGAAGCATTGAACTTTGCACTATGTCAATCGAATCTTTGGTGTAGACAGTAATCAATATCATGTTGTTTCACAGTTTCAAGTTATCTCCAAAGATATCAAAGATTCAATTTCAGCATATTATGACAACTGAATTTATTTTAATGATTAAGATTCATTATTTACCAGATTTTATTTAAAAAACTACCCGTGAAGTATACAAATCCTTAAAAAGTATAGGTTATTTCACAAGAACTATAAAAGTATGCTGGTATTTGATTATAATTTTCTTTTTACTTTTAATTTCATTTCTTCTTTCTCTGTAGAGTATGTGCTTTCTCAAGTATATAGAAACATTAAATAAATTGCATTTTAAAAACCAGTGAATTTAATAAACATGTAAAATGAATCTATTTTAAGAGAGAATATTTCTAAACCTGTGTACATTCTAAATGGGGGAGTGAATTCAAAATCCTTTTGATCATAAGTTCACTGATCTTGAAGTTTGAATAATTAGTGACTGTTAAAATAAAAATCACAAAATAGGGAGTAGTATTCATCTTCAGTGGAATTTTAAAATACAGATTTTGGTAACTTTTTTCCTAATGGGGTTAATTGCAAAATATTTGGAAATTTAACAACCTATCATTCTTATAACAACTGTATTGGCTTCATGTTTCAAATATCTAAAGACATGCTAAAATAGCTTCTAAATAGCAACCATCAAATCAATACAAATCTTTTATCTGTAAAAATCAGTAAATTAAAAGACCTGCAAATACAATAGCTGTCAAAGGAAATAAGTACTGTATGACTTAAAATCAATTGAGTCACAAATTATATAAAAATGTAAACTTTTTTTCTGTTTAAAACTGGACTCATTTGTGAATTTTGGTTCACAAAATAAAATATAAAGAAAGAAAACTTGACAATTTAAATTCACTAGAGCATCAAATTTTATTTGGGTAAATTGAAAGTTAACTATAAACATTTAATAAATTATGCTAGATTTCACAAGTCAATCTGGCTATAAAAAGTCAACTTAATCTTATATAATTATCTTCCAACATATATAATAAGCACTGGGAAATACTGTTGGTATTTACTGTTATACATAGTTTATATATAACATACCCCACTTCTAAAAAACTAAGATATATATAATTTTATGCCAGGTCACATTTTAAAAAAAATATAATCATTTAGTCATTTGTTTTAAATTTGAGACAAAAAGATCTGAGGGTTTTAAATTTGAGACAAAAAGATCTGAGGGGTTTTAAGTACATTGTAAACTTAATAAGAATTAAGAAGTGATATAACATCATAATCGAATTTTGAACCCTAATATACCTTAAAGGTTATCTAGTACCACCTCCTCATATTCTAAATAAGAAAACAATTCCAGAAAGATTGAGTGATTTGTTTAAGGTTGCTCACATTAAGTGACTGAATTCAGATTTGAGCTGATGGTCTCTGACTCATAATCTAATTTTTTTGGTCCCTAATGAAACCTAAAACTCTTAACACACCTTGAATATGGACCTTTAGGAAAGACTGACAGGTTTGAGATTGATAAGAGATTTAAAGCTGAAAAATAACTCAAATCTAAGCTAATCTATTTCCCTCATTTTGTGGAAGAAACTGCAGCCTAGTCCATAGTGACAGTTAGCATTTGAACCCCAGAGTCCTCTCACTCAAAATCCACTATTTTTTCTTCTCTCTCAGAGTATCTAGGATAATAAGGGCATGAGAGTGATGTGTTTCAGACCATGCCATACAAGTATCAGTTGTAGGAAATGAGGTTATAAAAATCTAGGGGATTATGGGATATCTTCTCAAATATTTCTTTTACATAGAAGAAGGATTAGACTTGTTTTGCTTTCCATAGAGGACAAAAATAGGAGCAACAAATGAACATTGTAAAAGAAATAAATTTAGGATTAATTTAAGAATAACAATGTTAAAATAGGATCAACATTCCCCAATATGGAGATTATGGAGATGACTACCCCTCTTTCTGTTTGTTACTAGTTCATTCTCCTTATTTGTTTTTATTCCGGGTTCAAAGGCAGTCAAAGAGCATTTTTTGATATTTCCTCATAAATTATTAAACTTTGCAAATCCAACTAATTAATCAATTAATTATTTCCATTTATTAAAAATATTTATTAAGTAAGCTTCCACTTTTCCTGTCAAATAGCAAAACTTCTAATTCCCTTCTAATCCCCCTAGGGGAATTAGCATTAAATAACATCATGGTTGCTGACCATGCAGTCAGTATATATTTTTTGTAACTCAAAAACCCCCAAAATGTTAATAATTGTGAGAATTCTCACTTCCAGTCATCTCAAGCTATTACTATTAATTAACCTCCTCAGTTCTGGAATCACATGCAGGACATTCATCTCTTTCAGGATAATAATCAAAAATCTCATCTCAAGAATTTTCTTTATGATTATTCACAAGATAAGAATTAAAGTAGTTATTTTAGAAAGTTTCCTTGGTTCTTTGTGGTTTTCAGTTTCCTCTTAAGTCAGAAGAGTCTCTCTCAGAAAGATAATTAAACTCTCAAGTTCTTCAATGACTTCAAAAAAGAATGACCATTAAACTGTAATGATGCAAAAGTCTTTCCTTTTATAAGTACAATAACAGTAGCCATGATCTCCATGACAAAAATTACTGAAGCTGGTGTCATTTGGAAATCATCCTGATAAGTAGATCTGTTCAAAATGATATTTACTGCTTTAGTAGATAGTAGTTTTCTCATTATAAGATGTTCCCAAGGCCAAATTGTATGATCACTTTTTGAAGATGCTGTAGAATAAATTTCTATATTAAACTATACAGTCTTAGATTACTGCTAATTCAGAGATTCTTCCATAATACCCTCTAATATAGCTTGCCAATTCCTACCCATCATTTAATGCCTAACACAAATTTCTCCAACTTAATAGAGCCTGCTCTTTTCTCTCATCACCCTGATGCAATATTTTTGTTTTGTATTTCTCATTGTTTTCTTGTGAAATATTAATATCATATATTATCTCTATGTAGCCCCCTATAAAATTCAAAGTCTATGAGGGCAGTGTGTGAGTCATCTAAAGTGTGTATCTTCCTAGTGAGTAGTGAAGAGTTTTGTACAAAGTAAATGTGTAATAAATATTCATTGATGTTCAAAAACAAACTTGGGAAAAAAAGAAAATGTGTCAATTTTTTAAAAAGTGAGAAAATGGAATTTGAAAACTATAAATCAGAGAGATTGACTTCAATTCATAACAAACTGCTAGAACTTATAATTAAATATAAGATTAGAGAATAGTTTGAAAAAGAAACAATGATCTTAGATAATCAGCAGGAATTCACCAAGACTAAGGTATTCCAGAGGCAGCTAGGTGGTGCAGTAGATAAAGTACCTATGTTAGAATTAGACTTCAGACATTTACTTACTTGAATGTCTCTGTGTAAGTCACCACACACATTGCCTCAAGAAAACACAGCACAATAATAGGTTATACAAGACTAACTTAAGTGCCTTTCTTTCGACAAAGTTACCTAACTGGTATAACAGGGAAATTTCATAAATATAGTTTGCCTTTATTTTGGCAAAGTAAATAAGTTCTCAATGATTCTCTGTTCTACTTATTTATTCTTAACATTTACCATACCAGATCTCATTTGTATACAGATGTTTCTCCCCTTTTATGTTGTGAGCGACTTGGGATCAGGGATCATCTTTGCCCTTCTTTGTATCTCTAGAATGTAGCACTGTGCCTGTTATAAATCAGTTGCTTACTATATTCTTGTGGACTGATTAAAAAATAAAATAATTAAAAATTTTTTTAAAATGTCCAAAAATGTCTATTGGTCCTATTCTGTTGAACATTAAAAAAACTATTTAAAAATATTATTTTCTTTTACCATTCTTTCCTTTTTAATTTTGAATTCCAGATTCTTTCCCATCCCTCCCCAGTGATTGAGAAGGCAAATAATATATATTATAAATATGAAATCATGCAAAGTATATTTTACTATTAGTCATACTACAAAATAAAAATAATAATAAAGTGACAAAATTATGCTTCAATTTGAAGAGTTTGTCAGTTCTCTCTCTCTCTCTCTCTCTCTCTAGAAATGTATGACATTCATGGAACACTATTGTTCTATTAGAAATCAGGAGGGAAGAAATTCAGGGAAGCCTGCAGGGATCTGCATGAACTGATGCTGAGTAAGATGAGCAGAACCAGAAAAACTCTTACTGCATGAACAACAACTAGTTTATATCTCCTGATAAAGGAATCAAACTTATTGGTGGTCATTTTCAATGTAGCAAAATGATACAAACATTGATACATTCAAATGTATCAAAAATTCTGAAGTAGTTGCTATGGACTCCTTCCATATTAGCACTGAACCAAAGAACTTGCAATCTCTAAAACTCTTAAAATTATAAAGTCAGCTCTAAGCCTATAGACATCCATCTCAAGATAAATAATCATTCATCCATTATCAGAAAAGAGCAAACATGAAAGAGATCAAAACTCAAAACTCTAGTTTAGTCTTGTCTAAATAGGGCATGTATTTTAGATGCTGTATGTTCATAGCTGTATGTTGGCTAGGGGAGAGTAGAAAGCAAACCACTACTCCCCATCCCTTGTGGGAAGAGGCTCAAATCATTTCTGGAAGCATCACTGACGTTGAACAGAAGAGAGCATTGAGGGTGGGATCATCTCCTTTTAAATATACACTGAGTCTTTGGTTGTTTATAAGGCCACTACCTCGAAATATCAAAACACCATTGATGATCCTAGTAGAAATAAAGATCTACCATTTGGAATAGGGATTAGATATGTTTTACTTGGCCCCAAAAAGAATAGAATTAGGAGTAATGTGTGGAAATTGCTTAAAGGGAAATTAAGGTTCCATGTAAGGAAAAATTTCACAATAATTGGAGCTGTCCAAAAAAGGAGTGGGCTCAGGAAGTTAGGTATAATGTAATTCAAATTCTTTTTCAGGTATGGGTTGAGCTAGATGTTTTCTGATTTCTCTTCCATCTCTGATATTGTGTGGTTTTGTGAATCTGTGATCTCTGAGATCCAATATTTATTTCAACCCCAACCAGCACATGGTATTCACTGTTTTATGATACTCTAGGATCTTATCTGATAATCTAATTTTAGAAGTGTTTATAATGACCTGCCTTTAAACTACACCCATTGGTCTAGTGCTATATACTGATGCCTCATAGAATCACTATCTTTCACATCATAATGTATCAGATAATTGAAGACATATATGTCATGAAAACTCCATTTTCATATTAGAATTTAATACTCGAACTAACATTAAAATTGTCTGTTTACTAGGGAAATCAAAGTTGTTTTTTTTCCTCTCTCTTTTCTTTAATTGCCTTTCACATAGCCCTCATCTCAATATGTGTATATGGTATATGGTATGTTAAGGAGGACTAGCAGCTCTGGTGTGTTAGCTTGTAGAAACATTTTCAGGGCTGCTCATCCACCTTTGGTGTCTATCTGGCATGGAATTCTCACCTGTCAGTGAGTTAAGAGGCTGTCTTCTCCAAGCATGTGAAGACTTCTCCCAGAAGAATGGGTTGATGAGAACTATTTGTTCCAATGGCCATGAAGACCACCAAAGCAGGTCCTTTAAAGCACTTATAGATCAGATGTTGAAATAGCAAGGTTGTCCTGCATATTAAGGTAGGGGAGAGTTGTGTTTTAGATACAATGTATTCAAGATGACAGAGAGAAGCCAGGAAGTTGCCAGAGCTCTTCCCAATTTCCCTCAGAAACAATAATAAATCAAGAATCTAAATGAATTCTGGAGTGACAGGAACCCACAAGAAGACATAATGAAACTATTTTCAGGATAGATCTCTCTTATTTGGTAAAAGGGAAGTACAGTCCAGTACAGGTTGGATGTGGGAGGCTCTTAGCTGCAATGTAGATCAACAACTGTGAGGCCCCTTGGTCCCACTCAGCAAGTCAATGGCAGGGTAGGTAAGCTGTGAGGCCTCCAGTGACAGTATAGAAGGCATATTGCAAGTCTGGGAATCCTCTCACAACAGGCGTGACTAGGCTGGGCAACCCCAATACAATGAGCAAGCTGCCAAACCTGAGGCATGGAAAGCCAGTGACCAGATCCCTGACTCCCAGAATAAGAAGTTTGAGTCAATGTCTTCTGTGCTCCCAAAAGCAGAGCTCAGCTTTAAAAATGAGTAAAAACCAAAAAGTCCTAATCATAAAGTTACTGTGATCAAAAGGCAGAAGAAGACTGATCAAAGGCAAAAGAAGAATAAAATGGTAAAATACCTACATATGAAGCCTCAAAGGGGAATATGAATTGATTTCAAGTCCTCTTGAAAGAGCTCAAAAAGGATTTCCAAGATCAAGAAAAATATATTTGTAGTAAATTAGAAAGTTTGATTATTTCATGCTTGTCAATCGCAGCATGATCATGAATCAACTGATAGAAGAAATGTTTCAAAGACCCACTGCTTGCAAATTGAGTATACAACATAATTGTGGCCCAAGGAATACCTACAGACTGATTAATGTCATGAACAGTTAGAAATGGACTATTTGACAATCAAAAAGACGCTTAAAAGATTCAAGATCTTTGATTAAGGTAATGAGCAATCATGACTTCAGAGGACTAATGATGAAGCATGCTTCCTACCTCTTGGCAGAGAGATGATGGCTTAATGGTTCAATATGAGATATATATTTTCAAACAATGATAAGTAGATTTATTTTATCTGAATATATTAATTCATTATAAAGGTTTTTGTTTGTGGGAAGTTATGGGGAAGGGTGATCATGATACCCCACTCTCCAAAGAAGAAAAGAAATAAAAGAAAATTAATAAAAATAATTTTAAAAAATACTGAAAGGAATAAAAAAAGTTCAAAAGAAAGCATTCAAAATCAAGATAGTATTGTAGTTACTGTATTCAATTAAAAATATATATATATTAAAAATTATTTAAAAGAGATTCATAATTTCGCACATAATTCTATCTTCTATTATTTATAGAAAGTGATATTTAAATGTGATATGTCATATAATAAAAAAATTTAAGTGAGAAAATAATACATTTAAAATCTGAGTTGAAAACAAGTCTGGCAAATAAAGGGTATAATAACAAAAAAACCAGAGTCCTCTATAATATGAAAAGGACAGTTGGTGATAAATTGGACCTTTCAACACAACAGATTATATGAATAACAATGACATCCTATTATCTTTTGTTGCATATTATATGTGTGTTGCTTACATAATGTATATTCAATTTCTTATTTAATGTGAAATAAAATCAATCAAAACTACAAAGTACCTCCTTGTGACATATTTTTTTAACTTTGAAAAAATATTTAAATGTTTGTTTATGCCCTATATTTCCCAACATATCTCTCTTCTATTTCTAGTTAATCATCCCTTATAAAAAAAAGAAATAATTTGGGGTGGCTAGGTAGTGCAGTGGGTAGAGCACCAGCCCTGGAGTCAGGAGTACCTGGGTTCAAATCCAGCCTCAGAAACTTAACAATTTCCTAGCTGCATGGCCTTGGGCAAGTCACTTAACCCTACTTGCCTTGCAAAAATCTAAAAAAAAGAGTTTAATGAAGAAAAATAAGCAACAAGACTGATCCACACATCACTCAAGTTAGTGTTCAATACTCATTGTTTTCATCCTCTACAAAGAAGAAGAGGTACATTTGCACATCTCTTCTCTGTAGCAAAATTTGGTTATAATTTCCCAGAACTGTTTCATTTGTTTCATTGCCCCCCCCCATTTATGTTGTTATAGTCCTTGTGTGTATTGTTTTCCTGGTTCTATTTACACTTACAAATAAAATTTAATTTTCATTATGAACTCAGTGATTCCCAAGAAACAGTCATTACAGTATATAAATTAATGGGGGACTGGGCAAAGAACTGATTCCCCACAAACACATACAGAATGATGATGGTATCCCATGTGGAGGAGGCTGGAGAGATGGTTTAAGAGAGAGCTGTGGTGCATTGTAGTGAATGTGCCCTACTGAAACTTTGGATCTTGAAAAGATATTTTGTAACTCATTCTGGTTTTTTAAGCACTGGGTAAATGGTAGACTTTTGAGAACCTAAACTAGGACATTCCTTTAAAAGGTCTTCATCAGTTTTGGTTTCTTATTTTCTTGGTTTACTTTTGTCTCTTTCTTGTCATTTCTTCCAGCCAGGGACAATACTGTGAAGGAAGAGACCTCAGTCTTTTTCTCATTCAAGGTTAACATGTGATCCCTTTGATACAGGCCTCAGTTCTTAGCCACTTTATCATTTATTTTCTCTTATTTTAGATGAAGGAAATAGAGGCTGTGACCATGTGAACTTCAGAAAGTCAGGAAAGTAAGTCTAGGAATACAAGAAGTTAGGAATCTGAGTCCAAGAGCCCAGGAGTCTGAGAGTCCCAGAACTCAAGAATTGAGTCATGCTGGGATTTGCAGCTAACCAAGAGTCAATACCTTCTGAAGTAAAGAGCAACTTTTGGACCCCATGGTACTGAAACAAAGATGCATCCATTAAAAATATGACATTTGGATGTGAACTTGGAGGTATCGTGCTACATAGAATCTATCTTAGGTCTGAGCCCTTTTCCCCTAAAGATTGAAGTGATATAGAGGACAGCATTCCCTTCCAAGTAATGGAGGGTGGAGAGAAAGTATACTTGTATTTTTTATTCTTGCTATAACTCTCTAAATAAAGACTAACATGTTAAACAAAAACTTGGACTGAAGTAGTGGTTACTAGTGACTAATGGGGCAGATGAAACCACTCTGAGCTCATGGTATTAGGAAAAAATTACTAAAACTTTATGGAGATTAATGTGTCTGATTTTGTTTTAGATAGTTGATTAAAAAACAAGAAAGAAGATTGTATAGAAAAACTATAAACTTGTTTTATGTGAATTTTTTTGAGGAGGGTTTGCTTTTCAGAAGGATTGGTGAGGTAGGTAGGTGGCTCAATAGACAGAGTACTACGCTTAGAGTAGCAAAGACCTGATTTCAAATCTGATCTTTGACATTTACCATGTGGAACCCAGACAAATCACTTTACCTCTGTCTTCATCCACTGGAGAAGGAAATAGAAAACCACATCAGTATCTTTGCCAAGAAAATCCCAGAGACAGTGATTACTGAACTAATACATTTGTTTATGTCCTTGTCTATACTAATTCCACTGAAAAGTAAGAGGCTGTATCTGTGATTGATAACTTCAGTTTCCATAAGTGGTTTGAGAGTAGAAATTAGCATGATTTTTCTGAAATATGCATTTCCCACCTATATTAGCAGGATTGAAAGATTCTATCTTCTAGGGGATAGAAGATTGATCCTAATAACCTTAGCTCATATAAAAGGGATGGGGTGACTAAAAGAATGTTCTGTGTAAAGGGCTTCCCCATTCATGGTGATGATTTAAATGCAAATGCTTATTTTGGTCTATATGGTAAATATCAGTGATCAAAACCCTTAAAAATCCAAATCCTTATTAAAAAATTCCCCATTCCCCTTCAAAAAACCTTTAAAAAGTTTTTTTTCTTCCTGCATCATTTGAATACCAGTCTTTCTTCATTAATACTAATCACACCCCTTCTTCATTTTTGGAGCAATCGGGGTACAGTACAATGCTTTTTCAAGTGTTTTTCATTAAAAGCAAATGACTCATATCCTAAGAAGGTGTTTTTACTTTTAGCAATGCAATTATACAACAGTTCAATGGTGCTTTATTGTAGAATCCAACTGAACTCATATTACAATCTAAGGTTTTACTTTGGAACTGTGTCTTAATTTTCACTAAAGCTAATTTTAATAATATTACCCTTATGAAATAAGATGCACAAGTCTTTCTTTTTTTGCTTTTTTTGCTTTTTTGTTTGTTTTGGTTTGTCTGAGTTTTTTTTTTTACTAATGTTAGCCCCACTATTTAAGAACATATTTTATGTGATAACTTGATTCTATTTCTTTTTTATATATCCTTGTGAAATAATTTTATTATATGTCTTAATTTCCTGAGAAATTATCAATTTCATTACTACTATTTATCCAACTAAAGCAACAGCATATTCACCTAATTGTTCTAAAGTGTGAAGACCTAAGGACATGAGCAAAGTTTTTGCAAAGGGCCCATCATAGAAATCAATTTCTTTTCTTAATGGACCAGACTGGCAATTCTAGAATTATATGAAAATTAATTTTAAGTCCATTTAGCTAGACAATCAATCAACTTTTTTCTGTTCTTTCATGGAAATATATTAAAATATGTCTCCATTACTAAAGATATTGACCAAAAATGATCAGAATATTTTTCTTTTCTCTTTTTTATATATTTGTTTTATAGGGGTGGAGAATGGTTTTGACTTTGATGGAAACTTTCCAACACAACTTTTGTGTGCACACAGTCAGAGCTGCTTACTGCTCATTAAAGATCACTTCAGAACATGAGACTCTCATAATATCTGCTCTTATCTGTATACAGGGATTGTGTTCTGTAAGTACCATGGATTTGGAAGAGAGGTTTGGCAGCAATGCAATATTTCCATGAACACTCATTTGAAGAGATTTGCTGACATTTACCTGGTCAAATTATTCTGAAACAGACGATACTCACTAGCTGCTGGGTGAGAAGGAAAGTAAAGTAACTAAGCAAAGACAACTGTGGGTACAAATGGAATACTCTGCCCTCAGTAAACTGATATGGTCCTCTCCTGCTCTGTCAGAGAGATAGGGATATCCTTTAGGGACTAACTAGCATAGCCAATTGACACTTGATTTCTTGTTATTATTTTGCCATTCTGTTTTAATTACATGTCCTTGCTTTGAATTAATATATCATCTTACTTGTTCTAATACTGAGATACACCAATGGGAGAGAAGGGTGTTCTGAGCTCCACATTATGGGAGACACAAATATGATCCTGAGGGCATTTAACTAGACAAATTCGGTAAGTTGCAAGCTAAGTTTGCATAACAAAAATGAATATGGTACACCTTGGTCCATTTGTTCAGCTTTCAATTATCTGATTCCCACCTAAATCACTTTCATGTTTTGCAAAATAGTTTACAATGAAACTTTTTTTTAAGCTTTGCCCTGTTTCATGGCCACAGAAAAGAAATCAAGCCCTTGGTCATATATCTCCCATTTGTACCCATGCTCACAAGGAGTACTCATTGTGCAGCCCATCACCATCACTGGGAAAAGTTCTGTTAAGAGTAAGGTTGTTTATACATATGTATGTACATGTATAGCACAAAGATAGTCCATAATACATATATTAAGTAACATTTACCCTAATGCCTCTCATTTGATTTCCTTTGAGTGTTCTACCAAAAAAATTATAGCCCAAAAAGAGGGTTATAATTACAAATGATTACAAAACCACTGTCAAAAGAAAACATGAAATCCTTAATGTTTGTTTCCAGACTCACTTCCTGAATAATGGAGGTCATATGTGTTCTAGAAGACAAAGTCAGGGGAGGAGAGAATGAACAGTCATTGGATATTGTCATGTTCTTGGTCTTAACACTTCTGCTCTGAGAAGTATGTTAATATGATGATGATGCTTGTCTTTAGTTTTCAATCATGACATCAGGGAGGTGATGTTGTGACATGCATATAAATTGAGTTTAAGTGAAGGGTGCCATGAAAAATTACCAGTCTCATTTTCTCCTCTGGAAGCATCTGCATCCAGTGGCCAGATATGAATCAGGATGGCTGGAGATAGCCCTGCATTCAAGGCAATCAGGGTTAAGCGACTTGCCCAAGATCACACATAGTGTCTGAGGAAGAATTTGAACTCAGTCCTCCTGACTTCAGGCTTCTCCCCACTATGCCAAGCAAATAAAAAATTGAACAGTACTCAGACAGAATATTAGTCTATAAACTGCCAACACAACATGGTTGTTCAAATTCTTAGAGTGGTCTAAGGTTGATCATTTATCCTTGATTAAATATCCTTAGTTCTTCAAAGAAAGTGTGTAGCCTGCTTGAACACTTGGTCAATATGAGACCTCAGAAGGATGTTTAAGGTTAACCACTGAGTCCACTTCCTTCTCAGAGTCTTTCTGATTAAATCTGTATGACAAGTACATTCTCAGTGATAATCACATGTCTTACACAAAGTACAAGGGTCAGTAGTAGGGTCAAACCTTATCAAAATTGCAAATTTGATAAATGCTAGTTTGGGGTTCCTAAAGTTCCAAAGTATGCTCTTTTTTCCTGTAACACCATTCTCCTCTCTATCCTCAAACTTCAGGAAGGATCTGACATTCATCTGTATGAAAATATAAATGGCTAAAAATAATTTAAAGTCTTAAGGCTATCACTGAATTTCAATAAGCATGAAGCTTAAATTAAAAGATTGTAATAGTCCTGGTTATTCAGTCATATTCAATTTGATGACCCAGTGGATCATAGCAGACAGAAACTATCCACAGGGTTTTCTTAGCAATAATCTTGGAGTGGTTTGCCATTTCTTTTTCCAGTGAAATAAGGCAAACAGAGCTTAAGTGATTTGCCCAGAGTCACACAACTAGTATCTAAGGTCAGATTTTAACTCAGGTCTTGTTGACCCCAGGTTAGCCCTCTATCCCCTGACACATTCAGCTGACTCACACTTGTTCCTACACACACACACACACACACACACACACACACACACACACACATGATTTATTTATTAATAGCAAATTTCTTTCTGAAACTATAGTTCATTAAAAGCTCACCTACATATTCTTCTTCTTTGTTACTGTTTATCTATGAATCATAGAAAATTAAAATTAAATAAAATTATTGAAGTGTATCTTAATAGAGAGATACCTGCTAGGTATGAGTAATTGAAAAAAGCATCAAATAATGAAGAGTTATTGTAGTATGGTGGAAAGGATGCTAAACTTTTAACCATAGAACCTGAGTTAAAATCCTAGTTCTGCCAATTATTTCCTGTGTGACCTTGGGAATCATCTCTATGGGTCACAGTGTCAAAATATGAAAAATGAGTCCTCTATGTTCCATTTCCAAACTAGATTTCTAATCTATAATAAATACAAAGAACTGGTACAAAATATGTTATCAAGGAAATGTAATAGAAAAAAGCAAAGAAAAATAGCAACAAAATTCATCTGGAACAACAAAAGGTCAAGAATATCAAGGGAACAGATGGGGAAAAAATGTAGAGGAAGTTGGCCTCACTCTACCAGATCTAAAACTATACTATAAAGTGATAGTCATCAAAACTGCCTGGTACTGATTAAGAAATAGAGTATTTGGATCAGTGGATTATGATAATTTCAAAGGATACATTAATAAATAATTACAATAATATGCTGTTTGACAAACCCAAAGACATTATTAGCTTCTGATAAGAACTCACTATTTGACAAAAATTATTGGAAAAACTGGAAAATGGTATGGCAAAAACTAGGCATAGTCAGACATCTCACACTCTATGGCAAAACAAGTTCAAAATAGGTACAAGATTTAGACATACAGTGTGACATCAGAGACCAATTGACAGACCAATAAATACACTATCTGTCAGATCTATGGAAAGGGAAGAAATTTATGACCAAGCAAGAAATAGAGTACATTTAATTACAAAATAGATGATTTTTGACTATATTAAATTTAAAAGCTTTTGCACTAATAAAACCAATGCTGTCAAAATTAGAAAGAAAACAGAAACCTGGGAAACAATTTTCAAAGCTAGGTGTTCTGCTAAAGGTCTTATTTCTAAAAGATATAGAGAAACACATTGAATTTATAAGGTTACAAGTCATTCCCCAACTGATAAAGGGTGAAAGGATATTAACAGACTTTTTCACATCAGGTTATAATCATTTTATACATTACCCCCTTTTCAAGTCCTCCAAGGACATATAATCCTCATGAGCCAACACATCATGAAAAGCCAAATCATTTCATGAACCATTTGTATTCCCTTAAGCATACTCTTTCCCATCCTCCCCCCCCCTTTTTGATCCCCAACCATGGTATTTAAACCCTTGTTTACTGAAGTATGGATTAAGTTCAACCCTTCTAAGTAGCTTCCCATCATCTGCCCCAATGTCACTTCTAATTTAATTATCTATAGAATCTCTAAATGCTCCAAGTACTAGGACATTCTTAAGGTCTCTCTTAAAAATTGTACAATTGATTGTAATCTATAGGAGACACTGGCTCAGGATCACCCAGCAGAGGATGCCCTCCTCAGAGAAAGTGCTAAGTTCATGAGTAAAACAGAATTAAAGTAGGTCAAAGAAAACTGAGACATATAAATTTATAGTAAACACCTCAGCTTTTCATCTAGGCTTTTTGTTGCTTCTTCATTTAACTTGGGTGACTTATATTTTTGTAAATATTCATCCATTTCACTTAGATTATCAAATTTATTGGCATAGAGTTGGGCAAAATAATTTTGAATTATTACTTTAATTTCCTCCTCATTGGTGGTGAGTTCACCTTTTTTCATTTATGATACTAGCAATTTGGTTTTCTTCTTTCTTTTTTTTTAATCAAATCAACCAGAGGTTTATCAATTTTTATTGGTTTTTTCATAATACCAACTTTTGGTTTTATTTATTAATTCAATAGTTTTTTGCTTTTGCTTTTATTAATTTCTGTTTTAATTTTTAGAATTTCTAATTTGGTATGTAATTGGGGATTTTTGATTTGTTCTTTCGCTAATTTTTTTAGTTGCATGTTTAGTTCATTGATTTCCTCTTTCTCCAATTTATTCATGTAAGCATTTAGAGCTATAATATATCCCCTGAGAGTCGCTTTGAATGAATCCCATAGGTTTTGGTATGTTGTTTCATTATTATCATTATCTAGGATAAAATGGTTAATTCTTTCTATAATTTGTTTTTTGGTCCACTCATTTTTTAAAATGAGGTTATTCAGTTTCCAATTTGTTCTGAATCTATATCTCCTTGGCCCAGTATTGCATATGACTTTTATTGCATTGTGATCTGAGAAAGATGTATCCACTATTTCTGCCTTTCTGCAGTTGATATTAGGTTTTTATGACCTAGTACATGGTCAATTTTTGTATAGATTCCATGTACTTCAGAGAAAAAGGTATATTCCTTTCTATCCCCATTCAGTTTCCGCCATAAGTCTACAATATCTAATCTTTCTAACAATCTATTTACCTCCTTAACTTCTTTCTTGTTTATTTTATGATTCGATTTATCTAGATCTGATAACAGGAGGTTGAGGTCTCCCACTAGTAGAGTTTTGCTGTCCATGTCTTCCTGTAGTTCTTTCAGCTTCTCCTCTAAGAATTTGGGTGCTGTCCCACTGGGTGCATACATATTCAGTATTGAAATGACTTCATTGTCTATGGTACCTTTTAGGAGGATAAAGTTTCCTTCCTTATCTCTTTTAAGGGTATCTATTTTTGCTGCTGCTTTGTCTGAGATAAGGATTGCTACCCCTGCTTTTTTTTTACTTCATCTGAAGCAAAATGTATTTTGCTCCAACCTTTTACCTTTACTCTATATGTATCTCTCTGCTTCAAATGAGTTTCTTGTAAGCAGCATACTGCAGGATTCTGGTTTTTAATCCACTCTGCTATTTGCTTACATTTTAAGGGAGAGTTCATCCCATTCACATTCAAGGTTATGATTACTAATTCTTTATTGCCTTCCATGCTATCTTCCCTCTGTTTGTATTTTCCCCCTTCCCCACCTTTATCCATATCCCCCAGTATGTTGTTTCTGAATAACCCCCTTCAGTGTGTTTGCCCTCCTATATCACACCCTCCCCTTTCTTTCCCCTTTCCCTTTTTCCCCTTTCCCTTCCCTTCCTTTTGTTATTTCCCCTTATTTCTCCCACTCCCCTTTCCTTTCTCCATCCCCCCTCCCCTTTTCCCCTTTTCCCCTTTTAATACTTGAAAGGTTAGATGTTTTATAAGTTAACTGAGTATGTGTAGGTTGACTTTAAGCCAAGTCTGATGAGAAGAAGATTCAGGTGTTTGTCATCTGCTCCCTTCTTCCCCATTATTACCATAGTTTTTTTGTACCTCTTAGTGTAATGAAATTTACCCCATTCAATCCCCTCCTTCCTCCCGTCTCTTTCTTGTCCCCCCTTTTAAGGAGGTAGTGTTTTTTAGATCATTCTATCTAAGTCATAGAAAATTCTGAGTGTCTATACCTTCTATTTCAGTATATTCTATGGAATGACTCAAAATTCCTGAGAGTTATTAGAGTCTTTCTCCCAAGTGGGGTGAAAGCCAGTTATGTCCCATTAGATAGCAGTCGCATGGATAGGTCATGAATGTCCATCATTTCTGGCTAGGTGTGTTCTCTCTGTTAGAGTTAAAATTCTCAAGATTTATGAGAATCTTTTTTCCCCCATGTTGGGATATAGCCAGTTTCAACTTACTGGATAGCATTTTTTTTCCTTTTACCACCCCCCTCTTTTTTTTTTTACCTTTTCATGTGTCTCTTGAACCTCCTGTTTGATGTCTAAATTTTCTGTTTAGCTCTGGTCTTTTCATCAGAAATTTTTGGAATTCTTCCATTTTGTTAAATGTCCATCTTTTTCCCTGGAAGAGAAGGCTCAGATTTGTGGGATAGTGGATTCTTGACTGCATTCCAAGCTCCCTTGCTCTTCAAAATATTTCATTCCAGGCCCTTTGATACCTTAATGTTGATGCAGCCAGGTCCTGCATGATCCTTACTGTGGCTCCTTGATATTTAAATTGTTTCTTTCTGGCTGCTTGCAGGATTTTCTCTTTTATCTGATCGTTCTGGAGTTTGGCCACAACATCCCTTGGTGTTTTCATTTTAGGATTTGTTTTCCGGTGGGGATCAATGTACTCTTTCAATAATTACTTTGCCCTCCCCCTCCGATTCCATGATATCAGGGCATCACTAGATCCTGTAATATTAAGTCCAGGCTTTTTTTTTCTCTTCAATGTTTTCTGGAAGTCCTATCATTTTCAGGCTGCCCCTCCTCGAGCTATTCTTGAGATCAGTGGTTTTGTTGATGAGGTACTTTACATTTGCTTCTATTTTTTCTATTTTTTGATTTTGTTTAACGGACTCTTGCTGTCTCATGGAGTCATTAGTTTCTGTAGACTCCATTCTTTTTTTGGGGTAGGAGTTTTCTTCATTAACCTTTTGCAACTCCTTTTCCAATTGGTCAATTCTACTTTTGAAAGAGCTTTCCATTTGATAGATTGAGGTTTTGAGAGAATTATTTTCTTTTTGCATTTGCCCAATTGAGGATCTGAGAGAATTATTCTCATTTTGTATTTGTCCAATTGAGGATCTGAGAGATTTATTCTCCTTTGTATTTGTCCAATTGTACTTTCTAAGGTTTTGTTTTCTTGTTGCAAGGTATTGTCTCTTCCAAATTTTTAAGCTCCTTTCTTATTTCTTCAAGGAAGTCTTTCTGTGCTGAAGACCAGATCATATTCTCCTTAGAGGTTCTAGGTCTCTCTGAGTTAGGGTCTTTCCCTTCCAAAAATTTTTCTATGGATCCACCTTTCCACTGACCCTTCTTCATTTTGCTAAGACCTGAGTTGGGGAGGGGCTGGTTCACAGGGCCTTGGGATTGCTAAAGTCTTTACTCACTGAGTGCAATTTCCCTGGCTGGCCAGTAGGAGGTGTTGGTTGCTTTCTCTGGAGTGTCTGTGACCTTGGTTGAGGCCTTCTCCCTTTCCTTGAAGGGAGGGGTTGGAGCTATTGAATTCTTTTGCCTTCAATCAATGGTGGGCTTTACCCTGGCCTGAGGTCATTCCTCAGTTGGGCTGGTTCTTCTGCTCACACACCTGAGCCTGAGGCAGAAGTAGTTTGCATTTGTTTGTTTGGGAGGAGGTCTGAGTAGTAATGGGACCAGAGGAGCCCAGGGATGGTATCTGCAGCTTTCCTGCTCTGGAACTCTCCCTCCAGCCCTGTCCACAGGCTCCCAGAGAACAGCACCAACACCAGCGCCTCTGCTCCCTAGTTGACTCAAGCTCCCGCCATCTAGCCCCACCACTGATCCAGCAGGTCCGGCTCTCAGGCCCTCAGACTCCCAGTTCCAATTCAGCTGCTGATCTGGCTGATTAGGGCTGATCTTCCCTCTGAGCCCAGACTCACCCACCCAAATTCTGCCAAAGCTGCTGAAGGAGACAAATCCTGAGGTAGATGTTCTTTCTCCTGGCTTTTCTTTCTGGGTTGTGTGGGTCGGATTTCTTTTAAGAGGTTTGTTTCATGTGATAGATAGGGAAGAGATCAGGAGACTTTAGAACTGTGCCTGTCTTCTCTCTGTCATCTTGGCTGAAAGTCTCCTCATTTACCTTTTTATGCATCTTTTGAGTCTTATATTTGAAGACTGAATTCTCTGTTCATTTATGGTATTTTTATCAGGAAATTTTGGAAGTCCTATATTTCATTGACCATCCATCTTTTCCCCTGACAGAATATGCTGAATTTTGCAGGGTAATAAATTCTTGGTTGTAATCCAAGGTCCTTTGCCTTCCTATATAGGGTATGCAGGTACTCTGGTCCTTCAGTGTTGAAGCTGCTAAGTCCTATATAAATCTGATTGCATCTCCTTTGTATTTAAATTGCTTCTTTTTTGTTGTTTGCAGTATTATCTGCATTATTTGAGAATTCTGGAATTTGCTATGATAGCACTTGATGTTTTTATCCTGGAGTCAATGGCTATTTTGTTTTTTTGATCTAGCAGATTTGAACAGATTTCTCTGGTAATTCAAGGGTTTTTTTTATATAGACTTTCTGGCAGTCCAATAATTCAAAAACTTTCTCTCCTAAAGATCATTTATTTTTCCTAAAAGATTTTACATTTTTTCAATTTGTTCAGCCTTTTTCTTTTATTTTTATGGAATCCTGTAATCTCATAGATTCATTGGTTTCTATTTGCCCAATTCTAATTTTTAAGGTTTCATTTTCTTCAGTTAGCTTTTGTGTTTACTTTTCCAGTTAGTTTTATTCTTTGCTAAGATGCATTCCTTTTATAATTGGTTGATTTTTTTTTTTGAAGTTACATTCTTTTTCCAGTTGGTTATTTTTAGTTTTAAAGGAGTTGATTTTTTGGTCAATTTTTCATAATTTTCCTGCATGCCTCTCAGTTCTTTTTTGTTTTCATTTTTCTTCTTCCTTTCTTCTTTGATTTTTAAATTATTTTTCAAACTCTTCTATGAGCATATATTTTTTTTTGGATTTGAGTCCAATTCATAGACTTTTGAGATTTCCCTTGTAGGTAATTTTTCACTGTTTCCTTCATCTGATCTGTGTAGTAGCTTTCTATAGTGGGAGGTCTTTTAGCTTTTTTACTTATCTTAATTGTCTGAGCCCTAATCCTGGGGTATAGGGAGATAGACTCAAGCTTTTGATACTGGGGCTGGGGTCCGATCCCTGGCTTGTCATTGGCTAAGATGTTGACTAGTCAGTCCAGGCCTTACCTTTGCAGTTGTTTCCTCCTTTATGTCCAGGTTCTGCCTATGCAGTGTTTTGTTCCAGTGTTCCTAGAGTTCTGACTTTCTTTGGGATTGGGACTGACCCTGCTGGACTTGCTATATGGCTGTTGGGACCTGTGTTGTTGTCAGGATGCTAGAATCTGGACTATATTGTGGCCAAAAGTCCTCCACTGTCTTTCCTGCTTTCCTGTCTAGTTGGGCCTTACTTCCCCTTTCCCCCCAATGAGACAGACCTTCATTGAAGATCCTCCATGATGTCTGCCATTGAAAACTTCTTTGGATCTTGTTTTTTGGTGAGATCTGTAGCTTTAATGTCTGTGCAGAGACTCCATTTACCTTATGTAGGGAAAAGTTCCAGGAGCATGCTAGCTTCATGCTGCCTGATGATTTTCATATCAAGAAATTAAAGCTATATATAATCATATGAAACAAATACACCAAATCATTTTTCTTTAGAGAATGCAAATTAAAACAACTCTGAACTACCTCACACCTATCAGATTGGTTAAGATGACAAAAAGGGAAAGTGATTGATGTTGGAGAGGTTGTGGGAGGATTGGGAAATTAATGCATTGTTGGTGGAGTTGTGAATTGATCCAACCATTTGGGAGAACAATATGGAACCATGCCCAAGGAGCAATAAAACTGATCATACCCTTTGACTCAGAAATACCATTGCTAGCCCTATATCTAGAAGAAATCATAAAAAATGGGAAAAATCCCACATGTTCCAAAACATTCATAACAATTCTTTTTGTAGTGGCAAAGAATTGGAAATTGAGGGGATGTCCATCAATTGGGGAATGGCAAAACAAGTTATGGTAAATGAATCCTATGAAATTATATTGTTCCATAAGAAACCATAAATGATTGAACTCTAGAGAAGTATGGAATGAATTACAGAAACTGATCCTGAGTGAAGGAACCAGAACCAAGAGAAAATTGTACACATTAAGAACAACATTGTGAGATGATTAAGCATGATGTCTGTTGTTCCCCTCAGTAGTTCTGAGAGCTATGACAGCCCTAGGAGACCAGCTATGGACAATGCTATCCCCATCCAATGGAAGAAAACAAAGCCAAAAAAAAACCTTACAGAATCAGAATGAACAGTACATTCACTTTTTTTTATTATTTATTTAAGGCAATGGGGTTTGAGTTACTTGCCCAAGGTCACACTACTAGGCAATTATTAAGTGTCTGAGGCTAGATTACAACTCAGGTCCTCCTGACACTGCACTACCTAGGTCCCCTACTTTCACTTTTAAAAAATTTCTCTTATGTATTTCTTTCCTATCTCATGGTTTTTCTTTCTTTTCCCTTAATACTAATTCCTCATACCAAAAATGAGTAATCTTTAAAGAGGTTAAACACAAATATGTATATGCAATATTCACCCGACAGTTTGCTGATGAGGGGAGGTGGAGTGGGAAGGAGGGTGAAAGGAAATTATATGAGTTAAAAAATATGCATTTGCATGTGAATGAATGTTGAAAAACTTTTATAACATGCAATTTGAAAAATAAAATAAAATATCAATTAAAAAAACAAATGAGCAGATAATTTGGCAGGGTTAAACAAAATATAGTTTATGTACTCCATTGATAACTTATTGATGCCAAGAGAAAATAAAGAAGTTTTTGGAACACATTAGGGTTGACCTGTCACTCTGTGACAAATTTATCATATAACATGGACAAGAGTCTCATAGGTTGCAGTCTTCATCATTACAGGAAACATCCACAACTCTTGAGATCAATTGATTCATTTACTGATTTCCAGGCACTATGCTAAACGAAGAGGCCTTGTAGATAGAAACCTAACAGACCTTGTCCCCAAGGAGCTAACAAATCTACAAATAAGTGTAGAGAGACCACACCTGGAACCATTTCCAATTGCTCTGATTCATATCTGGCCACTAGACTCAAATGGATCCAGAGGAGAAAGTGAGAATGATGACTGCACATCATCCCCCTCCCCATTCACTCAAATTCAATTCATGTGCATGTCATGGCACCACCTTTCTGATGTCATGGTCTTCTTTGAGAATGAAGGACAAACAACAACAACAGATAGATCACACGAATTAAATTCCTTGATAATTTGGGGTAGGTAGACACTAGGAACTGAGAGATTAGAAATAACTTCATGGTGATTGTAATACTTGAGTTGAGTCTTGAAAAAAACAAAAGATTCCAAAATGTAGAAGCAATTAGGTTATTATAAGCATGGCAGAAAACCAGTGACTAGGTATAGAAATGGGAGCTGGAATATCATGAATGAAGAAGAAGAAGAATAAAAAGAGTGGACTAAATAGTATAGAAAGGGATGTATTGATACTGTGAAGGTACTGCTACTAATAATAATAGCTGAGATTTATTCTTTACCAGACACTGTGAGAAGCACTTTACAATGATTATTTCATTTAATCCTAACAATAACCTTGGGAGATAAATGCTATAATTATATACATTATATAAATGAGGAAACTGAGGCAAACAGAGCCTGGGGCTACAATAATTATCACAGATAAGATTTGAACTTCAGGTCTTCCTTACTCTATTCAGTATACCACCTAGCTAGTATGTTTGACCCAGGATTCAAAGGGCTTTAAGTGCCAGATAGAAGTAGATTTTTCTTTGTTTGCTCTTAGAGGTAATAGGGAACTACTGGCATTCAGTTAATCAGAAAATGGTATCATCAGAATTATACTTTAGAAAAAAACATTTTGGCAGCTTTGTGGAAGATGAATTGAAATGCAAGAGAACATTTAGGCAGGATGACCAGTTCAGACAAGGCAAATACAAGGCGAAGTCAAGAGCTCCCAAAATTAGTTTTGGGTGTCAGTGTAAAAAGAGTCTCCTGGACTATTTCACTATTTTAGTGTCTTTGTGGATTCTTGTGAGTCCTTTGTATTTTATCTACTTTCTATAGGGATAAAATAAAAGCTGATGCCATAATATAAATCACATTCCTGTGTAGATTGGGGACTTAGTTACCCCACTGAGTAGACAAACCTAAACATGAGTTATACCTAGGCTTTATTTTGGGGTAGATTTCCCCAGGGGGCACAAAAAAATCAAAGAAAGAAACTAACCCTTTTAGAATCAATGCGACCCTGATCAAACTGAGTCCATGCAATTCCAAGGGGCAAAGAGGGCTGGGGCATGGGTTATAACTATAGTTGGTATTTACTTCTACCTATGTATATACTATTTTTTCCCCAATAGAATATAAGCTCTTCAGGAACTGTTTTTTTTTTTGTCAAATGAGTGGTGTACAGTAGATTCTTAACAAAGAATTAACAAAGATTTAACAAAGTCAAAGAATCATGTTATAGCATCTAAAACTGAAAATTATTATTGTTATTTTTTTTAGGGTTTTTTTGCAATGCAATGGGGTTAAGTGACTCATCGATGGTTGCACAGTTAGGTAATTATTAAGTGTCTGAAGTTGGATTTGAACTCAGGTCCCCCTGACTCCAGAGTCAGTGCTTTATCCACTGCTCTATCCACTACCCCTGACATTTAATTTTTTAAGGGCAGTTAGGTGGCTCAGTGGATAGAGCACTGGCTCTGGAGTCAGGAGTATCTGAGTTCAAATCTGGCCTCAGACATTGTGTGACCTTGGGCAAGCCACTTAACCCCATTTGCCTTTCAAAAAAAAAATAAAAAAATTATTTTTTAAATATCATTTTCATAAATTATTGAAGTAATTAGTCTCCTTGTGTCATTTGTTGGTCTTTTATTAAGATATAAGATTCTGTAACAAATGATGTAATAGAAATTCTTGATATTTGTTCTCTACTATAATAGCAAGAACAAGTTCCATAAGCTATGATGATAGGAATCATTTCTATCAAATAAGACTGTATATACAGAAAACTATATAGTTTTCTTATTTTTTAACTTATTTTTTTATTTTTAAAGGCATATGGGGAAATTCTGCTGTTTTGCTAACACAATGGAGAGTAGAGTAATTCACTTCAGGGTTAACTAGATCAAGACTAGTTTTTTCTATTGAGTTTGTTAGCGTGTACCATGCCATTGCTTTTTTTTTTTTACTACAAATAAGACATAGAATTGGGGGGCAATGTAACAATGTCAGGAAGAATCTTTTGCAACAAATAATGTGATATTATAAACTTAAATTTCATTTAATCATGTAGCACCTCTCAAAAGATTATCTAGCGCACTAATCACTCAACAAAAAGATATCAAATTATTTTGACTACAATAAGAGATTGTTTAAATGAAGGAAATTTTAAAAATTATTTAACAACTTTTTATTGTAAACTGCAGGCAGCATTTTAAGGTAATCAGTATAAACTACTATTAGAATTCATACCTGATGTTTCTGTACACTAATTTCAGATCACACTTTCAAAAGTCTGAAGTTCTATACAACTTAGTTTTTGAAGAAGAGAAATAAAATGACACTCAGCTGATTTTCTCATTATAGTGTTTCACATGATTTTTCTCCCTTCATATACAATTCTAAGGTCTTCACCAAACAATGTGTTTCTGTACATTATTTTTAGATCAGACTTTCAAAAGTCTAAAGTTCTGCACACACTTAATTTTTAAAGAGAAATAAAATAACAAGCTGATTTTCTCAAAATAAAAACCATATCTGAGAAATAATTATCTTACAGTTGACTCTAGAATTTTAGATTAGCATTTTAAAACATAATTATATAAATAAATATATCAGTAAAATAAGCAGAAAAAAACTTTTAAAAAGTACTTTGGTTAATATTTTCGTGAGATAATTTTTTCTTGATAAAGGCATGATGCTTTCTCAGAACACTTGCCAAATTCAAAAACCTTTTCTCAGTCCTCTTCCTCAACTTCTTTGCCACTATTTTTTTTGTTTTGCAAGGCAATGGGGTTAAGTGACTTGCCCAAGGTCACACAGCTAGGTAATTATTAAATGTCTGCGGTTAAATTTGAACTCAGTTCCTCCTGAATCCAGGGCCAGTGCTTTATCCACTGTGCTACCTAACCACCCCCTATGCCACTTTTAAAATACTATTCATCAATACCTTCCCTTGGACATTTTATCCTCCTAGCCTTCCATGATACTTCTCTGTCTCCTGGCTCACATATTTATCAGTCTAAACCTCAATCTTCCTTGGTATACCATAATAATTTCCTGTACTTTTTGCATAGGTATACCACATGGCTCATTCCTGGGTTCTTTTTGCTTCTCTTTTTATACTCTCTCTATCTCTTGCTAGTCTCCACATATGACTCACAAGTCTATACTTAGTCATAATCATTCTCCTAAATTCCAGGCCCATATTATCACTTAGTTACTGGATTTCTCCTTTATGATGTCCTGTATGCAACTCAAATGGAGTTTCCTCCCTAACCTATATTTTCTAACTTTGAATTAATCCTTTAATCAATCAACCAATAGCATCAATCAATCTCTTATGCTCAAGGTCCTATGATAGGCATTAGGGTTTCAAAGATAACTTTTCTTTTGCATATTCCCTATATCAAGTAATTTACCAATGCTTATTGATTCCTTATTTCAATCTCCATGGAAGCCATTCCAAACATTTTTTCTTGGAGCCACATCCATTCCTTAACCCATCTCAGCTGATTGCCTTTTTACTTTTCTGAGGAAACTGAAGACATTAAACTGTAATGAGTTTAATTATTATTTCTATGTAGATGATTCATAGATTATTTATTCAGGCTCAACTTCTCATCTGAGTTCCAGTTACATATTGTCAAATGTTTATTAAACTTTTCATATGAGATATCCTAGTGAAATATCAAACTTAATTTTCAAAATCTTTCCTCAAAATACTATTCAAACTTTTCTATTTTGGTTGAAAGTAGTATTCTTCTAGACTCCCAGATTCATAACTTTTGTGTTCTACTTGATTCCTTACTTTCTCTCACCTCAGATATCCAATCAATTGCCAAACTTGCAAATTCTGCCTCCATAACAACTGTAATATGCTCACCCTTCTCTCTACATGATCATTTGTTCAGGCCCCCATTACTCCAAAGTCTCCCTGACTTAGTCCTCTCAGCCCCGGTCTATCTTCTACACAATCACCAAATAATTCTCAAATCACAGATCTGAACCTATCATCTCTACTCTCATCAGTAAATTCCAATGGTCTTCTATTGTTACTAGGGAAAACTATAAAGCTTTTAATATCTTGACCCTACTCACTTTGTTTATTATTCACTACCACCTCTCTCTCTCTCTCTCTCTCTCTCTCTCTCTCTCTCTCTCTCTCTCTCTCTCTCTCTCTCTCTCTCTCTCTTCTCTCTCTCTCTCTCTCTCTCTCTTAAATTAATTTTCTCTCTGTACTCAAACTATATTTTCTTTCTCTGCATTGACTATGCCCTATACCTTAAATGCACTCCCCTCCTCACCTCTGCATCATAGAATCTCTCTTCTCTTGAGATGTAATCCAAATATTTCAGTTTACATGATCTTTCTTGATACCTTCAAATGCTTATGCTTTCCTTCCTCAACTTCACTGGATTTAAGTATTATGTATTTAGTTGTATTTATTTTCTTTAATGTTTCAAGTTGTTATGGTTACGTAGTGAGTCTTTATACCATGAAGACTTAATTTCAAGTCTCACCTATGAAACATACTGTGTGACATTGAGCAAGTCATTTAATACCTCAGTGTCCCCAAGAAATCACTTTAGAGTATAAATTTCATAAAGCATGCTGACTTGCAATGATAGAGAATGTATTATCTATCACCTGGGAACTTGATATGCTAATGTAGTCATAGGTCTTATCTCTTTCTGTACAGATGACTTTCTTTTTTGTTTTATTTGGGAGGTGAGATGTTTCCTACAAGACAATGGGGTTAAGATGACTTTCAATGTATGTCATGAGATTTTTAGAAAGATTATCCAGGAACTTCATCCCTGGTTAATAGAATAGTCATAATACTTATATTTTATATATATATAAAATCTAAATATTTAAGAATTCAAATTTTTGAGTGCCCTTTAACCCTTGACCGAAAACTACAGGTTGTTGCAGTATTCATTGTTTGTTGATTATTTAATAACAAAAACAAAAACAAAATAACATTTGACTCAGTAGAACAAGATACAACTTTAAAAATTCTCCTCCAATTCAGAATATCTCATGGATATTTTAGAATTATTTAAGATTTATTGGTAGTAGAACCTAAGACATTATACACATTAGCAATAACATTGTAAGTTGATCAAATATGATGGATACAACTCCCTGAGAGACCTATTATGGATAATGCCATCCATATCCAGAGGAAAAAACAACAAAAAAACAAACAAAAAAACCGCACAGAATCTGAATGGATACTTTGTTCCCTTTTTAGAAACTGCTTATATTTTTCCTTCCTATCCAGAGGTTTTCTTTCTTTTCCCTTAGTCCTAATTTCTCACACACAAAATGATTAATATGTAAATATCTTAAACATAAATGTACATCCATAACTTTTATAGACTTTTCACCACTGAGGGGAAGGGGAGGAAGGTAGAAAAATGTGTAACCTATGAAAATATGTAACTTTCACAAAATGTAATTGGAAAAATAAAAGAAAAAAAGATGTGTTGATAAATCCAGGCATTGACATCAGGAGGCCCATAAATTAGGGAGATGATCTTCATCCTTCATTCTTGAAAAAGACCATATTATCAGGGAGGTGATGCCATGACATGCACATGAATTGAATTTGAGTGAAGGGGATGCTGTGATAAGTCACCAGTCTCACTTTCTCCTGAGTCATTTGAGTCCAGTGACCAGATATGGATCAGAATGACTGGAGATGGCCCTGTATGTGAGGAAGTCAGGGTTAACTGACTTGTCCAAGGTTGCCTAATTCATAAGTGTAAAATGTCCGAGGCTGGATTTGAATTCATATCCTCTTGACTCCAGGATTCATGCTCTATCTAGTGTACATGTTTACCAGATGTGTTTGCTTGAGGATGCTCAGAACAGAACATGAACAAAAGAGGGATTCCATGTTTGGCGAGATATTCTGGATGCTTCTACTAGTGAATGATATTATGTTGGGATTTTTTTAGGTTTTTGCAAGGCAGTGGGGTTAAATGAGTTGCTCAAAGTCACACAGCTAGGTAATTATTAAGTGTCTGAGGCCATATTTGAATTCAGGTCTTCCTGACTCCAGAGCCAGTGCTCTATTCACTGAGCCACCTAACTGCCCCTTACAAATGATACTGTGAAGTTTTTTTTTCAAGTTCCATAAATATTACAAGACCTCCTCAATAAGATCTATAATTATTTTTAAATTGTCAATCTAATGTTCATCCTAGAATAACTAAATGATTTTTTTTCTAAATGCCTGCTCTCCAGGATGTTGTTCATTTCAATTCTGTCTAACTTTTGGTTACCCTATTTGGAGTATTCTTGGCAAAAATCCTAAAGCATTTCTTTCTCTAGCTAATATTATAGATGAGGAAACTGAGACAGGCAGGATTAAATGATTTGCTCAGGGTTACACAGCTAAATCTGAGGCCAGATTTGAATGCAGAAAGATGAGTCTTCCTGACTCCAAGCCCAGCATCCACTGCTCCACCTAATTTTTGTCTAGATTGTGATATGTAATTCAGTAGATATTGATTCATCAGTACCTAAGTCTGGAATTGTAACTTAGTAATGAGTTAATAAGAGGGAAAGAATGGTGGGGACAGTATTTGGGAAACTACACGGTATTATTGAGTTGTTCCCTAGCAACAAACAACAAAAAGCTTTTTTTAATGGCAAATTTTAGATACTACAGTGTCTAGAGAATCAAAGATGTTTAGGCTACCCAAAGGATAACCAAGGATCACATGGTAGATACAAGTAGTTTGGAGTATATTTCCAGTGATGATGCAGTTGAAAGTGGTAGTATAAAATTGAGAGGATATATGATGGAGGGGAGGGGAGGGTGAGACAGATATGTACTTCAAGTGAGGTGCAATAGATGACTATCTCACTTTGAAAAAAAAGATCTAAATAGAAGGCCCACCACCCATAACAATATCAGAATATACCCCCCTGCACACACATACACACATACACATATATGTTAGCATATTGTGTAAAGCAAAAAATTAGAAACATAGTAGATACTCACTGATTGGGAAATGGTCAAATAAAATGTAATACATGAAAGTAATGGAATATTATTGCGCTATAAAAAATTATAAATATGACAAATACAAGGAAACATGGATTTATATAAACTGATCTAGAGTTAAGTGAGAAGAGCCAACAAAACAATATATGCAATGAATTACAACAATATAAATAGAAAGAACAATCATAAAACTATCAAACTGAATGTCACAAAATAATAAAGATAAGATATGATTCCAAAGAAATGATCTGAGAGAAATCTCTATCCCCTTCTGAAGAGGTACAGAGACATGTGTGTAATATGCGGCACGTGTTTTCAGTTTTTTGAGCTGTATTGATCAATTTTGCTATTTTTCCTCTTTGTCTTCTTTAAAAATGTGTTTGTTATATGGAATGTTTTTCTTAGAGGATGAGGTAGAGTGATTTTGGGAGAAACTTTGGAGATAAAAAAATCAGAAGACATTAATAAAATTTATTTTAGAAGTAAAACATCTCTACTACATTGAATACATCACAGTATTCATGAATGACATGGACAAGAATTTATACACATTGGGACGATATAGATTGGTTGTGTCTGATGGAAGGAAATACCACATTGATGATACCACAGATTCATAACCCCTTAATTATAAACTTGGAGTGGACAGGTTCTGGAATGTCTTTATTTTTATCCCTTCAACAATGACCAACACAATAGTTTGCACATTGTAGATTCTTCTCTTTGTTCTGTCTTTCTAACTCCAGTGCTTAATATAGTACCCTGTATGTCTCAAATCCCTAAATGCAGAAACCTGAATTGAATTGCGTAAAAACCCTGAAAGCTACATGGGTTTTGATAGATGAACTTTTTACCTTATTTTGCCCTGAACCAATCTACTTCACTTCTTGGCCATCATCTCCAAACTATGTCACAGGTTGGAGACATTATGTTGCCAATCTCTTGTTCCCCCATCAGAAGGCAAGCTCATTGAGGAAAGGGGCTTTCTTATTTGCTGATTTATTTTATCCCCTGGTATTTTGAACAGTGTCTATCTTGTAAAGTGCTTAATAAATACTCTATCCATCTGTTAATCTATCTCTATTCATCTATCTAGACTGGTGGTTTTTAAAACTTGATTCCATGAACTCTCTTAATTTGATAACCTTATTTAAATATAATTGCTTTCATTTGCAATCATATGCATTTATTTTATTCATTTAAATATTATTCTGAGAAGCAGTCCATAGGTTTTACTACACACACACATATGCACACACATCAAAAACACGATCTTTATGTTTAATAAATATTTGTTGAATACTAGGTGGAAACTGTAGACTTTGTGGGCCTAAAATAAGACTTTAACTGTATTACTAGAGTACATAGGCAGAAGTAATTTTTTGAAATCTTGAACTGAACTGACTGACTCAAATATGAGTTATCAGAAAAACCTAGTTTTCAGAGATATTCTGGTAACACGGTGTACCTACAGGACATTGTGTACCTACAGGCTTGCTGGAGAACACTAGGCTGACTTCCTTGATGCACCAATAAAATGTTTTACTTGAGGACTCTTTTACTGATTATTCACATACTATTTAAAATTTAATTTAAAAAGATAGAATGGCTTTTACTTGGAATTTCACATTCTTTTTGATTATTTTTCTCTGTGACTTCTTAGAATAATTATTTTATTTTATTATCAGGGCAATAACTTACATTACTCAAACAAAACCATCAAGCTTTTTTATCTTTAGAAATGGATCAGAAGTATCTCTTGTCATCCATGGTTTGTAAAATGTCTCATCTCATCCAATGACTTAGTTATCATATTAGATGCCAACCTCCCCAGAATGGTTAGACTTTGATAAGAGTTTCCTCATAAATCTTTTTGGTATTTAAAACTAGTGAGTAATTTAGAAGTTTTGTGCATTTTTTTCAGGAGGGACTATTTTGCATATTTACACTTACATTTTAAAATAAAATCCTAGAAGCTAAACCTCAAAAGTTTCTGTGGCTCAGCTTAGATAAGTATCTGCATTTTAAATGCTTTACTGAACTTGATATTCTTAGTTTTCTACAACTCAGTGGGTGGGGAAGATAGAGAAGAATTTTAAATACCTTAGTTTTTAAATTATTAATAACAGTAACTGGCATAGTGTCTAGGGAATTGTGCATAGGGTTCCAACCCTGTGACCTATGAAGATATTTAATCACTCAGTTTTGAAGACTATTCTCTTATCCTCAAGATTTCAGATAGGTAGAAGGAGTTTCTTCATAGGAATTCTCCATACCACTGAAACCACAAGTTCAGTTAAAAAAATAAACAAAAAAACCAGGCCAAAACCCCAAACTGAATAATGAGAACCAGTCAGAACACTGGCTACTAGTAATGGTCATTCAAAGTAAACGTTTTTATCCTCCTTCCCCAATAACTTCATGTTGTTATTTTTTGTTGGATGATATTAGATGAACAATTTATTGTTATCTATTGAGTAGCTCATCTTTCAATTTCAACAAATTCAATTACAGCTGGACATGTCAAAGTTATCTTCCTAAAGCTCAGAAATCTCAATGGCTCCCTCCTACCCCCAGGATCAAATACACAATTCTGCTTGTCATCCAAAGTCTTTCACAAAATGTAGTACCCTCCTACCTTTACAGTTTTCTTATACCTTGAATAAAACATTCCACCTCTCAATTCCAAGCATTTTCACTAACTTTCCCCTTGCCTGGAATGTTCTCCCTTCTCATGTCCTGGCTTCTAAGTTTCAGCTAAAAACCTACCTTCTGAAAGAAATCTGTCCCAATTCTCCTTAATTCTAGGGATTATCTCTAAACTGTCTATATCTTGTAATCTTATTTGATTTCTGTATTAGCATGTGAGCTCCTTGAGGGCAGAGAGACTATCTTTTACCTTGAGGTTTCATGTGTAGTGAGGGATATTTGCCAAAATGTGGCACAGGCCTGACTTCGTGTATTTCAAAGGGAAGCAAAATAAACATCTTCCTTATTCTTTAATTCTCAAAGAGAGAATTTTAGCCCTGCTAGGAGGAGAAGCAGAAGAACAAGGGGAAAAGTTACAACTTTTTTCTTCTAAGAGAAAATCACAGGGCTAAAACTATGATTATCTGCTTGCTTAAATATTATTAGTCAAGGACATGTGAGTTTCAGGCTCCAGTTAACTTCTAATCACTGTTTCAGTATTGGAGTGGGAGCGGAGATAGAGAAGGCAGATTCTGACCATATCCCTTCCAACTTCTTTTTCTTTGGAGCCTCCCAAACATTGAGCTACCTCTGGCAAAACATGCATCAATCTCATCTATGTGTACATCCCTAGAAAGTATACTGAAGGTAGGTAAACTTTGTTCACAGTATTCAAAATTTCTCAATTTGCTATAACCAATAGTTCCACAACTAGATGGTACTGACTGGTGAAGAATCTGTATTTTTTTGGTCCAGTTAGCCCAAGTAGAGAATCAATCCACACTTTAATTGCTTCTCAACTTCAGAGACTGCATTGAGTACACAATATGAGAACAAAAAAAGTCTGGGAGAGAAGAGGTATTTGGCAGCTTACCAAACTGAAGATCTACAGAGCAGTTTCACTGTACTCGTTGTATGCCAGTGAAATCTAAACAATTTACCAGAGATACTAGAAAACTGAATAACCTCCATTTAAATTGCCTTAGGAAGAATATGAAGATCATTTGGCAAGATAAGGCACTAGACTCTGAGGTCGTTTCTCAAATTGAACTACCAAGTTAAACTCTTCTGAAGAGAGTGTAACTCCAATGGTCTAGTCACGTTGTTTAAATGCCAAGCATACATTTGCCTACAAGATTATTTTATGGAGAATTCACACAAAGTAAGTGCTCACATGGAGGTAAGAATAAGTGATACAGGGACACTCTCAAATTCTCTGGAAATCAATAACAGGATATGGGAGACACTGGTCCTGTCTGGTATGGCATGCCCACATCAAAAAAGACACTGTACTCCATGAACAAAGCAGAATGACAGTAGCTTAAAGGAAATGTGAAATGTGCAATTTTAGACATCTCCGTTACATATATTCATATGGATCACTTGTGCCCAATGTGTTGTAGTTTTTGGAACTCCTATTGGTTTGATCTGCTGCAATGGGACACACTATACCTTGACATCAGTATAATTATGTCATTTAAGTTCTCTTCAAGAATGAAGAACATCAAACAATATTCCTTCCCATCAAACACTGGTTCCACAACAAACATGCAAGGCAACTAATCCAGGTCAATTCAGTGGGAAAACAGAAATCAGAGAAAGTACATATGAGAATATATATCAGACAATACAAAGTAAAGAAGTTCTCCCATTAGGAGTGACATAGCTAAGCTTAACCAAGAAGACTCCCAAGGGGAAGTCCCTCAAAGTCTTTAGAGCAGCTAGTAGGAGATAGGGACATAATGGCAAGTGCCAGTTCCTCTCATATCTTCCCAGAATCTTGTCCTTCATCAATCTAAAATTGGGTGGACTTCCTCCATCATCTCTCTTAAAAGTTGGAAGCCAGAAGCATCCTAAGTGACTCCACATTGGAAAAGACTCAAAGAAATCTGAAAAAGGCTAGGGGTCTCCCATTCCTTCCAATTCTGTCCTGGCCCTTTTCTAGCACAGGGCCTTCATCTCTGTTAATGAGAAGAGAATCTCATGTAAATATGGATTTTGGGATAGGAGTTATACATTTGTATAAACTCAGTGCTTAATATGGTGTCTGGTACATAATAGATGTTTAATAAATATTTATGAATGACTGACTAGAGATATAAAGATCAAAATGAAATAGATCCTGCTCTCAAGAAACTTGCATTCTTCTGGGGAGGATACAACATGTATACAACTGAGAAAATACAATGCAGTATAAAGTAGCATGGTGTATCCAGAAAAGACAATTTGTTCTTTCATGCCTGCTTTGTAATTCCTGATTTCATTAAGAAGTTATATTGGCATTAGTATTTTTTGTTCACAATGAAGATAAAAATTATTTTAAAAATAATTTTATTTTTATAATACTTTATAATTCAGATTATACATATATATAGGTATAAGTATACTTATATATACTTATATATGATATGTATGATCATATTCCCAATTTAGGAAAGCTGCAATATTGTTTCTTATAAATGAGCATAATTATGGGGAAAACACTGTACTAAGTACTGAGGATACAAAAAGAAAAACAAAATAGTTCCTATTTTCAAGAGGGGAAGAATATTCCTAGAAGAGGTTTCAGATGCAAGTCAAATGGAAAGGTACAGTGAAATAGCAAATAGTTATCTTATTTTAAAATAGGTTAAAACCATATTAATTTCTGATTTTGATTCATTTGATGATGCCAAAAACACTGGTAAGTGAAGTTTTGTTCTGGTCTTCAATATTTATCATATCTATCTATCTATTCATCCATCCACCCATCCATCCATCCATCCATCCATCCATCCATCCATCCGTCCATCCATCCATCCATCCATCCATCCATCCATCCATCCATCCTTCTGTCCATCTGTCTGTCTGTCTGTCTGTCTGTCTAATAAAATCCCCCTCTACTATCTCATTCACGCAGAAGTGATTCTAAGTACTTGAAAGCTAGAGCAATTGGGGGCATCATATCTGTACATTTAAACTGGAAGGACTTTGAATATGGTCCTACCAATGGGTTGTGTTGTGAAGAGTTTTAAATGCTAACTAGAGGATTTTCTATTTGATCTTAAAAATAATAGGGAGCCACTGAAGTTGATTCAGTGTGTGTGCATTTGTATGCATATGTATATGGGATATGATCAGTCCTATACTTTACAAAAACTTACCTTAGAAGATACATGGAAGAAGAAGAATTGGAATAGGGAGAGGTTTAAGGCAGAGAGAAGAAAATTAATATGATAGTCTAAGCACAAGGTGATGAGGGCCTTATGATAGTGGTAGTTGTGTAAGTGGAAAGGGTTAAAAATGACATGACAACAAATTGAATACAAAGAAATTAATGAGAGCAGGAAAATTAGAGCTCTTACCAAGTCTTAGATGACTAGGAAAACTGGTGCTCTTAGCAGTAAACAGGAAGGAAGGGAGAAAGTATGGGGAGGAAAGATAGTAAGTTTTCTTTTGGATATGTAGAGTTTAATATGCCTATGAGAAATCCAGAGTAGAGAACATCAATTTGTAATAAACCCAATTAATCACATGACTTCCCTCTGTACAAGGCAACAGGACATAAATAAGAGTAGAGATGGAAAATGATAGGTATAATTTAAGCCTGAAGTTAGAGAATAAGGAGCAATGATATTTCTCTCATCTTTGTCCTCTTTCTTGCCACAGACACCATTTAGTAATTTTGTGTTGTCATTCAGTCAAATGTCTGACTCTTCAGGAATCCTTTTGTGGCTTTTCCTGTCAAAGATAATGGGTGATTTGCTATTTCTATCTCCACTTCATTTTACAAAAGAGGCAAACAGGGTTAAATGACTAGCCCAGCTAACAAGTGTCTGAGGTCACATTTGAATTCAGGTCTTCCTGATGCCAAACCCACTAGCTGCCACACCATTTGGTATAGATTTATCACTTAGCTATCATAACAAATAAACCTTCTTGCCTCTTTTTTTTCTTCCTCCAATTCATAACATATCTCTGCAAGAATAATTATTTGTAACAATATATTTTGTCATAATGCTCCTCTACTCAAAAATCTTCAGTTTCTATTTGTCTTTGGATCAAAATTTACATTTCCTAAATGGGTCATTTAGAGTCCTCCAGAATGTGAAATCACTCTATTGTAGACAGTGATGATTTTTTTTAAGGATATTAATATATGGGACATCTAGTGGCACAGTGGATAGAGCACTGGCCCTGGAGTCAGGAGGACCAGAGTTCAAATTCGGCCTCAGACATTTAATAATCACCTAGCTGTGTGACCATGGGTAGCTCACTTAACCCCAATGCCTTGCAAAAAAACTTTAAAAAAAGATAATAATATAGGACAAAAATGTTTTAATTTGCCCTGTCTTCCTTCTTCAACCCCAACCTTTCTAACGGAAGCCTCTAGAGGAGTCATTTGCATAATCCAGAATTATTATTGTAGTCATGGGAGTGAAGACTGGAAAGAATTTTCTCACTCTCAACAAAAAAAATACAGTGGTAACTCACATGAAATCAAAGAAGTTCAAAAATAGGCTTAAAATGTCTAAGCATTCTCTAGCAAATTGGTTGATTTCCATCCCAAAAGGATGAAAATAACGATAAGCTAGAATCAAAAAGTTCTTTCCCCTTTTGGAGAAAAATATATATTTGATCCAAAGACCAGTAGAGAGCAGCAGAAAGCAGCAATAACTCAGTGTAGTCTCCAAAAAAAGACCAGTAGATATTAGCATGATGTTGTCTTCAGGGGACATCAACACCTCTGGCCCCTCTTCCATTTATCTGAACTTGACAACTGTTCTTTTATACTATTATCTTCTACAAAGGTTTCTGCACATAGCTGATATGAAATGCTTATTATATTTGTCCATTTTAAGTTATATATCTTATCTTGCTATCACTTCTTCATTTTTACATTCCTTGATGTCTAAAACAATTCAGAACATATGAAACAATACACACAAAATTGAATTGAATAAGTACCTTTAAACTCAATGTTAATTTCTAATTCCAGAAAAGATGCTCAGCTACTTGTAAGCAAGAATCCACTGTCACCTTTCTTTGTAACCCAAGTACTTAGCACAATGCCTAATACATAGTAAGAGATTAATAAATGTTTATTAATTTACTGACTGATTATTACATTATAGAAACACTGAGATGGAAAGGCCTAGTCAGAGTTTAAAGTGAGGTTGAGGAAAGAGGAGAAAATATATTTGACTTACATTTTTTAGGTGGAAAAATACAATATATAATGAATGATTGATCTATATAGTTCTTTGCTGAATTAATCAATAATTGTGTATTAGTCATCCTGCTAAGGAGTAGGGATACTAAGAATGGTAAAAAAAATTTATGGCTAAAAAAAAACAAAACAGATAATCCTTGTCCTTAAAGTTTGCTTTCACTCTATAGACAGCATCTAATATGTACAGAAATAAATTCTTGAAATATAAAAAGGCATTAAAAAATTTTAAATCTGGAGAGAGAGAGAAGTAATAATGTTGGGTAGAAAATCAGGAGAAATTTTGTATAGGATATAACTTCTGAGATGTGTTTTGAAGAAAGGGAGGAATTCCATAAAGTGGCAATGAAGAGGGAATGCTTTCCAGAAATGAGAAGTCACTTCTGCTAACATTCAGAGACAGAAAATCAGCTCTCATTGTAGATCAAGGAAGAGTGGGCATCTTGATTCCATTAGGATCAAAAGTGTTTGAAGGTGAGTGATATGAAGCAAAACTAAAAAAAAATCAGTGGCATTCTAATTTGGGGGGGGGGGGGTCCTAGACAGCTGTACTAGAATTTTGTAGTTTATCCTGAAGACAGACAATAGCAAGACATTAAATGGACAGTTATATTTTGGGGCAATCAATATAGCAACTGTGCAGAAAATCAACTGGGAAGATAAGAGAAAAGGAAAGGGAGCATATTAGGAGGGCTATTGCAAGAATTCACAGGAGAGGCTACGGGGATCTATAACAGGCTCTTGTAGGAGGGAAAAATGTGATGTATATGAGAGATATTGTGATGCTAGATCAACAATGGTTGGCAACTTATTGGATATATGTGCTGAGACAGAGAAGAGTCAAAAATGAAAGGAAGTGGGGCAGCGAGGTGGTACAGTGGATAGAGCACTGACCCTGAAGTCAGGAGGACCTGAGTTCTAATCTAACCTCAGACACTTAATAATAGCCTAGTTGTGTGACCTAGGACAAGTCACTTAACAATTCACTTAAGTAAAAAAAAATTTTTAAATGAAAAGAAGCAGAATGCTTTTGGACTTTAAGGAAAAGGATAGGCATAACAACTACTAACCTAAGTCAATCATTGAATTTGGTTGTGAAATGTATTTAATGTTGTCTATAGCAACTCCAAAAATACTAAGTTGTCTGATGATGGGATTCAGAATGTAGGTACAATACCCATTCAAAGTTACTCTGTAGATTTTCCTAGCATGAGATCATTTGGTAGCATTTTGGAGAGGAGAAAAATGTGATCCAATAATAAAAATTACTTCTGAGATTTATGAATGAAATATGCTGACTTCAATTCTTAAAATAAAATGCAAAAATGAGGTTACCCTATGATCTCACTCATCCTCTCCCTAACACACCCATCCCTGTCCACAACCAGAAAAAAAAAATCTCATTATTAGAACTTGACTGAGTAACATTCTCAGTACAATATAAAATAATGTAAAAATGAAAATAAGCATTCTCACAATCAGAACCTATCTTGAAAGGAAAAAAAAGTTAGAAGTATAAGATCTTTAACTTTTCCTACTGCATCTTATAACTTAACCTTTTCAAGTCATCTTTTCTGAGGATTGAAATTTCCTGGCACAAAATTAATTATACTTTGTCAAGTGACTCAATTGGATTTTTTCTTTTAAAAAAAAGGTGGTCTAAACTTACATAGAAAAAGTGGTATCAATTTGATGTCAGGGGTTTTCCATGATTGAAAGGGAATTTATAGAAGTCACAATTTAAAAAGAGAGCTTGCAGATTTAGTTGCCCATTGAAGAAAAGATGTTCTTTCACGGGCTTTTCCTTTCCATCTTGCTTTTGTCACTGAGTAGAACTCCTGCTCAAGTCCAGAACCAACTGAGGTCACAAAGAATCTCAATTTCACTTGGGAAGCTCTGCTCAGATCCCAAAGTAACTGAGATTACACAGAATCTCATTGATCATTTAGAGGTATGTTCAGGAGGGCTGATGTTTTTTCAAAGTGAACAATCTGAAACTAAAAAAGACTGAATTGAACATGATTTTTACTTTTTCCTTGTGTGTGTCTATGTCTTTACAAATTTAGAAAGAGCCTGCTGCAACATGCGACTGTAATGTCAATGTAAGTTAATGAATCAGAATTTTTAAGCTCCATTGAAATTTTCTATAGTCAAGTATCACTTAACAGAATCTTATGTTTAAAAATCTCATTTGCAGGTGACTGGCTGTTTATGTCTTCCTGTACCTTCTGTAAGTATGACTTCCTATCTCTTCTGAAAGAAAAGTAAAAATACTGTGTAGATGTACTTTCATATTTTCAAATATCATTCATTTCTTAAATTGCATTTATTTAAAAATTTAATGGGAGAGTGTTAGTAAATTATTATGATAATGATGATGATGATAGCTATATTTATAGGTGCTCTAAGGCTTGCAAAGCAATTTATAAAGATTGTCTCATTGTTGTGTATGAACATGTTTCTTGACAAAATTCTGTCTCTTGAACCCTTGAGGTGAGCACAGTAAAAAAGTTTGGCACCAAAAAATCTGGTTTCAAATTCCACTTCTGCCCCCACCTAGAAGACTATAGGAAAATCACTTAGCCACTTTGAGCTCAGTTTCTCCTTTTGTAAGATACAGCATTGTTGAACTAGATGATCTTCTAAATCTAAATCAATTGTAAATTATATGATTCTATAACCTAAGAATGAAGGCTTTGTTTGTAGCCAGCCCCATAACAATTTAAGAGATTAAGAGATTGTGGTGTTTTAAACATTATCATCTTGGCAGTATTTACTATTTAAATAAAACTTTAAAGTATGAATGAAAAAACCAACAATCTAGTGCATGAAAATATTTTATTTTCTTCCTTATCACCTCACTTATTTCCTCATTGTGTAATGGAAAGAGTCAATATTCTATCTCTTACCTGGCAACAATTGCCATGGGAGTCTGGCTATCTGCAAAATCATGTTAAACCTATTTCATGGCTAAAATATATCCCTTTTTGAGAATATAGGAATTACCATTGGGAATTGGGAAGAAAGTGAAGATTTAATTTGGCAATTTTAATTCTACTCAAGCTCTGAGTGGATTCACAATGTTTCCAATTGCCTACAATTCCCAGCCCCCATCTTGTTATTCAATTCTTTCTTTTTTCTTTTTCCTTTTCTTCTTCCTAACAAAACTTAAAGTGGGTCATGGGCAGAAGAGTGGCCTGGTTAGAACTGAAATCAGAAAACACTCATTTTTTTCCTTCACTTCACAGGGGAATTGTCAGAGAATAAGATTATTCTAGTCAGTCTTCATACCTGCCACAATGATCCTAAGATTCCTTCCCCAATAATTCCAAAAATGCTATTTGAAGAGTAAGGAGGCCTATAATGCACTCAAGAGATTTATAGCTGAAAGGAATGCTAAAAGTTGTCTTATCCTGTTCTCTCATTTTATAAATGAAATAACTAAGATCTTAAGAAATGAAGTCACATGTCCAAAATCATAAATGCAGTCAGTAATAGGGGGAATATTTGAATACATGTCCTTTCCTATTACAGCATACTACCTGCTATTTAAAAGAAATCATAATAACATATTTGGGGCAACATGTGACACAGTGGATTGAGGACTGGGCTTAGAATCAGGGGACTCATCTTCCTAAATTCTAATCTGGCCTCAGATTTACTGTCTATGTGACTCAAGGCAAGTCATCTAACTCTACTTGCTTCAGTTCCCTCATCTGTAAAATGAGCTGGAGAAGAAAATTGCAAACTACTCCAATATCTTTATCAAGAAAACCCCAAATGCAATCATGAAGAGTTGGACAGGACTGAACAATGACATAATGTATAGTTATAATGTCTGTCCCTGGACTTATTATTAATTGATTTTTTAAAAGTCAAGCACTTAGGTTAAGCACAGAGTTTTCTTTCTTTTTTTAAATGCATTTCAAGTGTAATGAGGCTCCTTTTTTCATGATGATGATGATGTTTGTCCTTTGTTCTCAAAGAAGATGATCTCAAGGAAGTGATGCCATGACAAGCACATGAATTGGATTTGAGTGAGGCCACTTCAGCTTGGTAAAAAGAACATTAGATTGAGTTTCAAAAGGCCTTGGTTTGAATCCATGCTGCTTCTGTGGCAATGTGAACTCTAAAACTTAGTTTTCTAATCCAATAAGGGGAAGAAATTATACTAGAAGATCTCTAAGGTTCATTTCAACACCAAATCCTGTGTTCACAAGAGCTGAAAAGTTAACATAAAGAGGAAACAGATCTTGATTGTCACCTGGGGCTCTTCTCCCTGAAGTACAATATTGAGAATTCTTTTTTCTAATGATCTATTCCTATGGGAAAATGACAATAATTCTAAGCATTGAGAATTATTTTCCTGACTTGTTAAGTGTTCTTAATGCAAAAATAAACATACTAAATATCTAGATAGAGGGTAGCAATTTGTCATATTAAAATTCTGGTTGAAATCTTGCTAAAATCTTGTCCCTTTGGTTAAACAAGAACATTCTATTTAATATGATATGATATGATATAATACAAAATAACATAATAACATAATGTTTTAACAGAAAAACTGTAGCACATCATGCTTTCACTCTGGGTTGACAAAGATGAACCACACAATGAAACCAGAATATAGACAAAACATTGCTAGAGTGCAAAATTATGTTTGGAAGCTGAAGCATCGCAAATGCAAAGTAAGTTATTTTTTGTTGGCTTTTTTTCTCTTCCTTTTATGAACTGTTGCTTGCGATTTTATCTGACTTTGAATGCTAGATACATTTGCCTGGTCATGAGTAATGAAATTGTTTTTGGTGCCTTATTATTTTCTCAAGAGGTCTAAGAATTCCAATATCCAAAAATAATTCATATTTATATGTTACTTTAAGATTAGCAAAGCACTTTCTAAATAGCAATCCCATAGATTAAATAGTTTTTATAATATGACATCTATTGCCTAGAGAAGAAAAACAGAAGCTAATAAGTGTCTAGAAGCAAGTCTAGTGCCTAGATTCTCATTACATAATACCCTCCAAAAACATCAGAAGGCCAGGCCTTCAGCTCTTAAAGTATGGTCTTTCTTTGTATCCCTTAGCTTAGCATAGGGTCTTCCATTTGGTAAACACTAAGTAAATGTTTATTATCTATCTGGACTATTACTGACTCTGTTCTAAGCAACCAATCTAAATATTGCCATAGTCTATGTAGCATTCATTCTTATCTGCTATAGGAAGATGGAATAATGCAGTACTTGCCAGCTAAAATTCTGAGAGTCTGAGTCCAAAAACAAACAAATCATAACGTTCCCTAAACACACAATACTAATCAGTATTATCAATAAGTGACATTAAGTCCAGGGACAGAAGTTATAAAGAGAAATAAATCAGTAGGCTTCTCAACTGCAGGAAAATCATAAGCAAGTGAAATCTTGATAAAAATCAAAGAAACCTAGGCTTCCAGAATTACTTCTAAAATTTACAGTTGTTCACCTGGACTCCCAGTTTTGTGAGTTTTACAAGCATCCCCTATTTGGAAGGGTCAGCAAATACTGGTGGTATTGATGGAACAAAGAAATTATTCTATTACAGTGATTCAGAGAAAGTCAAAAGGAATATTTCAGGTCTAAGGCCTGCATCTTGAATGTCAACTTAACCTAACTTCTATAATATTAAGAGATTACTAAGAGTAATCTAAAGATCTGCCTCAGGAGAAATTTCTATACTAGTTATCCCTTTTTAGTTATATTATAAGATAATGGCTTTCAGAAGCACCTTTCTTCTAAAGCACATTTCATACCAATGAACAGATTCTCCCAATAGGAATCACTACTGATATTACAGTACTTTAAAGCTTAGAAGTTGCTTTACATTCATGATCAAATTGGATCTTTCTGACAACTGTGTGAGATAAGTACTACATGTATACATATCTCTATTTTTCAAATGAGAACACACACACACACACACACACACACACACACACACACACACACACACACACAGACATAGAGAAAACTAAGATCCAGAGACAATTCCATGACTTGTTTATGGCCCTGTGGCTTAGTAGTGTCAAAGACCAAGCCTTCTTGACTCAACTGAAGACTGTACTATACTATATATGTCTATGCAAGCAATTTACTGGTTGTACTTTATATATGACTCTAAGAATATTAGCTGTCACTGTTTGATCTAAAATGAATGATACTTAGGGGAGAAGACTCAGCATCCTTGATCTAGCTTCTAGTATAGTTAGTTATCTAGTCAGAGCAATGATTTTTCTATAAGGGTATAATGGGAAAGTGAGCACACACATTACAGCATATACACTGTTTATTTCCTAAAGCTTTTTGTGTATGTGCATAGAAGACATTAGGGAATTGATCAGGGTACTTACTGATCAGTTTATTGGGGCAGGTCGATTTTGAAATCCATGGACACCAGTTCAAATCCTGATCCTGCTACTTACTACCTTTGTGATATGGGCAAAGTCACTATAATTTCTCTGGGTCCCAGTTTACTCATACGTAAAATGAAGGACCTAGAAGAGATGCAGGCAAAAGGTACTTAGAGATCTTACTGGTGTAGAACTTACTGTAAAATTATCAATATAATAAGCATTTATGCCCCCCCCAATCAGCAAAGGCTTTATTCATCAGGGCTTTATTTTTTTGGTTTCTTGATTGTCTAGACTTCAGAAGGAGATGTTAATAAGGCCAATGAAACTTAAAAGTGTGTCTTCTGGTATTTTTCCCCCTTGGAAGTCATTTGTTAAACATTTGCCAATACATTCCTGGCCAGGTAATAACTAAAGTTCCTTCCAGTTCTAGCATTAACTCTTTCTAGTGCCAGATAACACTGACATGCTTTCCCAGAGTTTTGTTTTGTTATAAAAATGTACCCGAGGAATGAGAAGAAAAAATAAGCTCCTTTATGAGTCTTAACTGGTGTTCTCAAGGTTACCTGATGCTTCTTTTGATAGAACAAGGAATTAAAATATTAAATGATGGGGCCTACTTAGAATTAGCCCTGAACAAAATTATTGATATGGGGGGGGGGGGTTTGAGCTGTTCCATCTATCTTTATGACCATTTTCTCCTTTTTTAGTCCCAAGTCTAGATCCCATTCTAGGAGGTCCTTACTCTTAGAGAACTATAAATTCATTTCTGTTGAAATGTTAGCTTTTAGGTGTTCATCTACTATCAGGGGAATTTGCGGTTTCTTAAAGGACTTTGAAAAATGAAAACCATATAGATAATGAAACTCTAGTAGTAGAATTCATGGTGGACTTGGAGTCAAGAACTTAGGTTCAAGTCCTACCTCTGACACTTTCTAGGCTAAGTGACCAAGAGATTAGTTTTCCCATTTGTAAAATGGGAATAATAATATTTATAGCACCTCTTTATGAGGCTCAATGAAACAGTGTACACAAAGAATACTCAAAACTTTAAGGTTCTATATTAAATATTGCTATTATTGGTGTTATTATTATTATTATTACTAGATCAAATTTCATTCAGTTCCTAAACTAGTATGATTGTGACTGACCAGTAATAAACTGGTCATGAAGTTTCGGTCATTCTAAATTTACTAAATTTTCTTTCTGCAGCCTTTTTCATGTTCCCAGCCATGTAATGAAACCTTAACTGCCAATACAATGGAGTTTCTGAAGGCTCTCCAGGAAAACTTCCAGAAATTACCTATTTCTAACAACTAATGAACAGGAAATTATTATTTATCATATTTATTATCTAAATAAATCATCTTACTAAAATTGTTCTGAAATAATAAACATGAAAGTTCAAATGAGAATTTCAAGGAGTTTAAAGAAGCTTTGACAATTTGAAAGCAACTATTTCCATTTTATAATAAAAAATGCAAACAAACAAAAAATAATTTCAGTGAGTTTATCTAAGTGGGTATCTTCTATGATTTCTTTTTTTAAAAAAAATCTACTTTTTTAACACTTTTATTTTTAAATTTTGAGATCCAAATTCTCTTCCTCCTCACCTTTCTCCCATCCACTGAGATGGCAAACAAAATGATATCAATTATACATATGAAATGATAAAAATACATTTATATATTAGCCATATTGCCAAAGAAAAAGTTTAAAAAAGTCAAAAAGCAAGAAAATTGCACTTCATTTTACCCTAAGAATTCATCAGTTCTTTGTCTGTGGAATGGATAGCATTGATACTCTGTATAAAAACAAAGAAATAGGCCCTACAACATATTTTTGTTGAATTGAAAAGAATTTCAGAATAACTGATATTTTTATCCCAAACATGTAACTTGAAAACATGTAACCTAAGAGTGGGATCGAGGATTACCTGTTAAGTAATTGGACAAAGAAACTTACTGTTTGCAGGGGGTCTTAGTACATGTGAGATGGGTATAGGGGAGTGTCTCATTATAGCCAAGCAAGTAGGGGATCTTTGTCCTGGAATATATCATTTTTGTCACAGTTATTTTTTTCATCTCCCTAATGCTTTCACTATATATATACTATAGGTAGAGCTCCAGGCCTGTAGTCAGGAAGACCAGAATTCAAATCTTGCCTTAGACAGTCGCTAGTTGTGTGATACTGGGTAAATCACTTAACCCTGTTTGCCTCAGTTTCCTCATTTGTAAAATGAGCTAGAGAAGGAAATGACAAACCATTTTAGTATCTTTGATAAGAAAACCTCAAATGGAGTCACAAAGAGTTGAACATGATTGAAATGACTCAATGATAAATATTACAGGCACCATAATAAATGCAAGAGAAAGGAAAAAAATAAGCCCCTGTCCTCAAGGAGATGACATTCTAATGTAAATAATTAGGTACATACAAAATGTATAGTATATATGAAGGTAATCTGAAAGGGGAGGGTATTAGCAACTGCTGGGGATGAGAAAAGTTTCTAATTGAAGGTAGGATTTGAATTGAATCTTGCAGTCAGAGAAACTAAACTAAAGCATGGGGAGACTAAACATTGCAGACATGGAAGACAGTCAGGGTCAAAGTACAGATATGGGTGATAGAGTATTCAAGGAGTATTAAATAGACTAGCATGACTAGAACATGGGGTACACAGATATGAATAAGGTATATGAAAGCTAGGAAGATAGGAAAAGGTCAAGTTATAAAGAGGTTTTAATGCCAAAGGGGGAATTTCTACATTATTTTAAAGGTGATAATGAATTCCTGAAGTTCATTGAAAAGGGAGATGACATGGTCAAATCTTTGCTTTAGAAGAATCACTTTGACCTCTGTATAGATGATAGATTAGAATATAGAGACTTAAGGCAGGAATTTAAAAACAGGTGATTACAATAGTCTAGGTGGGAAATAATGAGTAGGTTTATGGTTAAATGGGTGGAGAAGAGGGGATATTGTGAATAAGAGATGCTCACAAGAGGTGTGAAGGTAGAAATGACAAGGGTTTATTGGATAGGTGGGATCAGTTGACATCACAGACCTGTGACTAGAAGAATGGTTCCTTTGACAGTAATATGGAAGTTTGAAAGAGATTTTATATTTTGTATATGTTACTTTTGTGATGTCTAAGACATGTTCATTTCAAGATGTCTAAGATGCAATGAAAGATGCATGGTTTTAGTTCAACAGAAAATTTAGACTGCATGTAATGATTTGGTAATAGCATATGATATTATCTGAATAGAGATGTTAATTGCATCCATAGGAAATGATGAGATCACCAAGTAAGATAGTACAGTATTCCATTAAAACCACACAGCATCATAGGCATATCTTAGATTGCATCATTTCTCAAAATTGTGCCATCTCCAAAATCCAGAGCTTTCAAAATCTTCTCACCATCTTCTACTCCCACTCCATATCTCACATCAAATCTACTAGAACCTTCACTTGATTTATTGTTATTCTCTCTGCATATAGATTTTATTTTTGGTTTCACCTACTCTCAAACACAGAACTGACCCAATTTTCTATAACTGCAATTCCTTCCTATCCACCATCAAATTTTCACTATTCCCAACCATCAAATCTTCATATTTGGATCATTTCTGCCTCTTGATTTCTTTTTAACCTACTCTGATTTATTGAGTATCGTTAGAGAAACTCATGAAATTTATTTGACTTTGCCCAATGGATAAGGATTCAGCAAGAAACAAAAGAATTGTCCTCAGAAAGGAGAACAAGGAGAGAGAAATATCATGGAAATCTATAATGAACAAAGTACTCATGGCAATGTAGAGAGGGCAAAAATAATAAGGTCTGAAAACAGGCCATAATTAAGAGATCATGTAGTTTCAGTTGAACACACACCTGTGAATAAGGGGCTGTGCAAACCTTCATTGTTGTCCAGATGTTTTACAGTCATGTCTGACTCTTCATGACACCCTTATGGAATTTTCTTGATAAAGATACAGGAGTGATTTACTATTTTCTTCCCCTGTTGATTAAGGCAAATAAAACAAGTGATTTGCACAGAGTCACAACCTAGTAATGTCTGAGGTTGGATTTGAATTCAGATCTTCCTGACTGTAGAACTAGTACTCTATCCTTGGAGCCATTTAATTGCCTACCAACATACTAGAGAAATATATTCTCATTACTGTTATATTATTTCTCAGTCTGGTGGAAAGTGCTGGTGACAGTAATCAAGGCAAAAAAGACCATGGGATCAGACCTGGTAAGAGGCTATCTAGTTTAATAGATTGATGGACTAGTTTAACTCCATCAATCAACTCCATTGAGAAAACTGAGGCCCAAGGAGATTAAGGTCATGTAAATAGTGGATATTATTTGAAACCATGTTAGTGCTATCTAATTCCCAATCTCCAGAGGTACATGAATTATGGAAGTGTTCTATGCAGATTAACACTTGCCTTTAAGAACCTTCATAAATCAGGGCAGCTAGGTGGATAGAGCACTGGCCCCGAAGTCAGGAGTACCTGAGTTCAAATCCAGCCTCAGACAATAATTACCTAGCTGTGCGGTCTTGGGCAAGCCACTTAACCCCATTGCCTTGCAAAAAAAAAAAGAACCTTCATAAGTCACCAAAAACTGGATATACAAATTGACATTTGGGCATACTCCTTGCCCCTGGATCCTGCTGTGTGACTTCTTAAGCATGACATTTCTTGCCTTAGTTTCTATTTTCTCCACTTAATAGTTATTAGATGAGACAACCTGGTCCTGATTTCTTCTCTAATAATTTTATAGGCTTTAAAATATGAAGGGATCATACAGATGTTCTAAAACATTTCATTCCTCATTTTACAGATAGTCAAGGCCCAATGAAGTCTAAGGTTGTCCAAGAATCAGATTTGCTTACAGATCTCTGATACAATCACTGTCTCTCTCCTCCCTGGCCCTCCCACCCCAGCTAAACCATATTCCCCTCCTGTGTTAGGATTTTCTTGGTGTAATTTCTTGACTTGCATTCTCACATTCTCTCTTATTGACTCTGGACTCCATCCCCACCCTATTAGAACTCTTTTTGATTAGCCAGTGTTTTTTCTAAAAGAATTGAAGGAGATCTGGACCTAATCTTGATGAATCTCTTCTTCTACAGGTGCACAAGAAAGGTATTTTCTACTCCCAGTGCTGGAATGTTGATGAACTCATCAACAAAAATTCCTAGAACATGGAGGCCCTGGGGAAAGAGCTCCCTTCATCCTTTTCTCTCAATCAAAGGGAAAAGATCCTCTGGAAAATAACCTAATTGAATATTTAGCAGAGTTCCTGTCATTTAGTAGGCACTTATTTATTGATTAGTTATTTATTGATTCCTTGGAATGTCCAATTCCTCCTCATTTTATGCATATATCACTGAGGCAGAACTGGAATACAATCCTTTTTAAATTTTAAGTCTTATGTCCTATCCACTTCATTATGAGATGGAAGAATTTGGTGGAATTTATGCAATAGAAGATTTGTATAATTAATTCCCTGAGTTAAAGAGGGAGTTTTATTTGTCATTTTTCTCGGGGACTTAAATATTCATACTGACAGACTCTCTGGCAGTATGACTACAAAATTCCTCAGTTTCTTCAGTTTCAGAGATACTCATCTTTTACTTGATATTCTGTAGCTCTAATGTTTTACTAGTTACTAACCTAGAATCCCTAGACTTTCCTCCTCAACCCCTACCAATTTTTCATTGTTCTCAATGTCCAAATCCTCATGTTTGGATTACTTCCACAATCTGACTTATCCTTCTCCAGGGTTGATTGAGGAAACTATGAAAACCATTTGGCTTTGTCCATTATAAATATAGTATAACCTCAGTTGGGCACTCTACTGTTTGTTTAGCAATTCCTTATTTCATTCCCTAAACTTTTCTACTGCCACCAACCCCTCCTCATCCCCCATACCCTAATTGGAAGCATCCTTTTTCTATGAGTTGAAGGCCATCCATTATGAACACACTTAACCTCTCCCTCCAGTCCTCATATCGCTTCAGTCTTATCACCTTCTCTTCTCTTTCCCTCTCACTCACGTGAACTAAACTTTCTCCCTTTCTCCCTTAGATCCTAGTGCTATCTCTTTCAGGACCCTGACCATCCTCTGTCCTCTAGTATTGTCAATCTCTCCCTCAAATTTCTCCTTCCCATTAGTCTAGAAACAAGCTGAAGTGTGCCCAATGTGGAAAACATTTTTCCTCTGATCCTTCTATTCCCATTTATTTATGATAATGTCTATCTCCTCTTCACTGCTAAATGCTTTTTAGGGGCAATAAAATTCCTTATGCTTTTCCTCAACTTTCCTAGAGAAATCTTTTTCTCTTAGGTCACTAGTGATGTTATATTTGACAAATTTAATGACCTTGGCTCATTCCTCATCCTTATCACCTTCTCTGCAGCATTTGACATTGCTAAACAATTATATCTACAATTCTTGCTGATTATTTGTGGATTATAAATTTGCCAATTTTCCCCACATACTAAAATTTATTTATAATCCCAAAATCAATATTCATAGTGCTTTTGTGGTTGATCATAGATATGTATAGGGCAGCAGAGTTATCCAATATACACATTCCCAGATGAGGTTGAATCTTCTGCCTTCTTGTTTCAGCTCTCATATTGTAGTCCATTTGTAAAAGCTTATTTATGCCATTTTTTCACATTTTGTGGTTTTTTTGGTTGATGATTTCACTCTTTAAACTGTCCCCCAATTGTAGGACTACAGTAATGTCAGTGTTCCTAAGCACAAGAAGGTTGTGTTATGTCTTAGGTAGAAAAAAAGTGTTTTTAGATAGGCTTCATTCAAACATACAATATAGAGGTGTTGGGCATGAGCTCCATGTTAATGATTCCTGAATCTATAATAACCAGGAAAAAAGAAGAGGAAATTTGCTAATATAGAGGTGAGTCCTCTCTAGAAAGTGCTAAAGTAAATGTGACCAAAGGCTTAAAGGACCCTAACCCTATATTTCCCCTAAGAGCAATGGTTCAACATTCACTAGTTTAGTGACAACCTTTGTGTTGTCTTTATAGAATATAATTAACATAATTGACAAGATGTGGCTATATCATATACTTTCACCTCCCTAAACTTCAGAAAACTCTTTCAAGTTCCTCTGCTTCTCTAAATGCCCCTTCCCTTTTTCCTTCATTCCCAAGGATCTGTACATTCTGAATCAGTTAGGCAAAACTAAAAAAAAGTAATGAAAATAGTATGCTATGATCTGTATTCACTTAGGGGTATCTTTCTAATAATATAGTTTAGAAATTTCAACTGGGATACTTTCCACCACGCATGTATTGTGTATGTGTGTATATGTGTATTCACATATATTTATGTGTGTGTACCTTATTGATACAGTTATTTGCATATTGTATTGCCCATTAGACTTTCTTCATATCCCCAGCACTTATCACACCATTTCTGACATTTGGTAGGCACTTAATAAATTCTTACTGATTGACCTAGTTTAAAGTCATTATTTGAGATGTATTCTAACTAGATAACTAGGTAGATAAAGGTATAGATAAGATCTAGATAACTTCTTTTATCATTTCTTTTAAGATGGGTGGTATTATTATTAAGGCTGACCCTCTCTCATACTGACTTATTATTACACATTACTTCTTGGGCAAGTCACTTAACCCTATTGCCATGCAAAAACTAAAAAAAAAAAAAATTCTATATTTTGGCCAAATTGTCCATCCCACTGATCTTCACATGTGACATTACACCTGTTATTTTTGCCTTTGTACTAACAGTCTCCATGCTCAGAAATCTCATCACTTCTACATTTTTCAGGGATAAGCTCAAGTGTTTTCTCTGGTCTTTTTTTTTTTGATCCTTCCAGGGAAAGATCTTTCTCCTTTCATCCTGCCAAAAATTAATTTGTAGTTACTTTTATGAGTTTTTATCTACTTCTACATTTACCTATTGTCCTCTCCTCCCAAAAGAATTTAGGCTTCTTGATGACAAGGATTATTTAATTTTGTCTTTGCCAAGTAGATACTTATTAATGTTAATGGATTGGTAACTTCAGGGAGATCCCAAGACATTTAAAATAACTGGTAGGGATAGGAGGTACAGATTTCTGATTAGAAATAATAATCTTCTATGATAACGTAGAATGAATAGTATACCCTGACTCCAGTTGGTAATTCTGAGTTCTTCCTGAGCCCAGCTTCCCCCAGATTGTCCATGTCTTCTCATAGGTATCAACTCTTTTATAACAAAATTAAAATGTCTCCTCCTTATTCCCACTTTGATATCCTCCAGTTCCCCAAGGTAGGATAAGTCCCAAGTAGAATGAGTTTTCATCCATTTAGAGAAAACTCAGCACTTCAGATGAAGTATCCCCTTGCCCCAAAGAGGAAGGTGATCTGAGAACATTTCTTCATATAGCCAGCATGCAAGGAAACAGGTTTAGGGTATCAGATAAATGCTATTGTAAGAAAAGAGATCTTTGATTGCTGGAATTATCTGTTTCAAACTGACTGACTTGTGATCACCTGCATCACTTTCCAGTATGAGTAGATAGTAGCTTAGAATTATGTCATATTAAATAATATGCCCACACAAAAATCCCAACATAAATCTTCCTATGACAAAGAGAAAGATCAAATTAGAAGATGAAGTAAATTACCACATGATGACAGGAAATAATACACTTGTGGTTAACAAGTGTTTCCCGAATAAAACTAGTGTCTTGATGGAAGTAGAGATAGGTACCTAAAACTTTTTTTCACTGCAATACATGAATCATCATTGAAGACACTTTTTTGCTACCCAATGCCCTTATTATTACTTTCAGAAACAGTATTGGTACCTGGAAAGAATTAACATTAATTTAGGGAATATAAAATGTCACTGGTCTAGGAGTAATAAGAATATTATGAGATACAATTTCTGACTGGTAAATAGTAGTCTTCAGTTTTAACAAGAAGTCACTTTCAGAGACTGCCACTCCTGAGGACATAGAAAGGAAAGAGCATAGACAGGAAAAAAGGCAAACAAGGTCAGAGTAAACTTCCTCTAAACAAGTTAACAAATAATTAAGGAGACCAGACCAACAGTATTGAGCCCCATAGACCCATACCTGCCCTCCACCCCAGGAAATATCCAGAAGCCACAGCACAGCTCACCAGAGAAGGTGATATAGTGGAAAGAACCCTGGTCTTGGGAGTTAAAAGGTTCTACCCTGCTCAATGACCAAAACTCACTGTGTGACTGAGGGTAAATTGCTTCATCTCTGAAAGACAACGTGGTACAGTAAATAAAATGCCAGATTTGGGAAGTTGGGTTGGAAAGACTAGCTAAGTGATTATGGGGAAGTCTCTGAACCTCAATCTTCTCATTTGGAAAATGGAGATGATAAAATTTATAGAGTCTACCTTACAAGGCTGTTGTATGGCTCAAATAAGTTTATATACAAATGTATGTAAAGTACTTTGCAAACACAAAGAACTATAATTGTCAGTTATTATTATTTCTTAGCCTCAGTTTCCTACTTATAAAATGAAACTATTGGTACTGATGATCTTTAAGAGTCTCTTTTAGCTCTAGGATTAATTCCATTATAGGGGTAGATTATCCACTTTTTGAATTATCTGTACAAATAACCTCTGAGGCTTTCCTGGCCTGGTAACAAGCACAGAATCAGGCAATGATGTTCAATGTTTTCACTGAAGTCAATGTGAATTACATATATGCCACAAGGATTAAATGAGATAATGTAAGTAAAACCCTTTGCATACTTAAAGGATAGCTATGATGATGATGATGATGATGATGATGATGAGCTATGATTCAGAATAGGGGTATGTGATTTTTCTTAGTTCTTAGTTGTAGTAGAAGGAGGAAGAGGAGGAAGAGATAGTATTATGGTCAGAACTGGGCTACGTCATCTCTGTGTTTCAGAATCAGGGTATGTGATCTCTTTTGGTTCAGGTAGGATTAATTTTTAGGTAGTATTAACCCAGAAATGTTTGGTGACAATAAAGGACAATCAAGTTAAATTCACTCTCATTCCATTTTTTTAAACTGATTCCAAAGACAGTTATATTCATTGAAAAAGAGGAGTTACCAAACAAAAATTTTTCCTACTATGACTAAGATGTAAGGAATGAAGGCTATATGAAGTCTGGGAGGACTTTTGTGAACTGATCCAAAGTAAAGAACCAGGAGAGCAATACATATGTGCAACAACTACAACAACACTGGAAACAATGACAACAATAAAACAATTGAAATTGCATGTTGTAGAATTATAATGCTTAAGTTTGATCCCAAAGAAGTGTTTTGAGAAGGCATCTCCTCATCATTTCTTTAGAGAGGTGAAATATCATGACTGTGAGATATGGAATAGTCAAACTTTTTCAACACTCTGTTTTCCTGATTTTTCTTTTAAAAAAGCATTTATTTTAAAGAATGACAGAGGAAAGAATATAATGGGAATGTCATTTTTTAAAACAAAACTATAAATGAAAATTTATTTTTATAAAGGAAGTGTGCAGCTTCTTTGTTAAGATTCATCTTTTTATCTGTTGCTTTTTTCCTCAATTAAGTTATCATAATGCAAAAAAATGTGATTTTGTTTTGCACAAACAAATGGACAAGTACTGTGACTTGGATCACAGACTGTCAAAGAGAGAAGACAGACATCCTTTCATTCAATCTCTATACTTTCTGTAACAAATGGGGAAAGAGAAGCATAATCTCTGTTCTCATGGTCCTTATGAACTGGTAATTCAGTACTGCCTTTATCCTTATTTTTAAATGTTTATTGGAAACATATTAAATGTTGGCAAAGTAGGGATAATTTTCAAATCCCAGGATTAGGACTGTTTATTTGCTTTGCCCAGAGCATAGGAACCCAAAGCAAACATATTGGTGCTCTAAAGAATACATTTTAGATGTACATTTTGCACGAGGCAAGAGCTCAACTAAATAGCTCAACCAAAAAAAATCAATATATAACATTATTGATGAAAGGCTAGCAGGGGCTATTTATTTGTCCATACGTATAAAAGTGCCTTTTGGTCAGATCAGCAAGAATAATACTTTCTAATCACAGTATTATCCAGAGATACAAACATATAAGAAATATAAGGCATAACATGATATCCTTGTGGTAAAGATAGAGGGATATGGACCTGGATGATCATACAACTACAATTCTGTCACATCCTACTTATGTGATGTTAGGCATGGCACTCCATGACCCTCAGGTTCTTTATAAAATAAAAGAGTAGTATTAGATGTCTTCTAAAGTCCATTACAACTCTAAATCTAAAATCCTCTAAGTCTTCTCAAAGAAGACTATGGCAACAGGGAGGTGATGTCATGACAAGCATATGAATTGGATTTGATTGAGGTGATGCTATGTTAAGTCACCAGTCTCACTTTTTCCTCCAGAGTCATCTGGGTCCAGTGGCTGGATATGAGTCATGACAACTGGAGATGGTCCTATATGCAAGGTAATCAGGGTTAAGTGACCTGTTCAAAGTCACATAGCTAGTAAGTATCTGAGGCTGAACTTGAACTCCTATCCACCTGACTCTAAGGTCTGCCCAGTCTGTAGTTTTATAAATGGTTGAAAGACTGGAAATCTGAAATGGATTAAAATCGACATTCAGGAATCTGTTCCTCAATGTGATTAATTTGTCTTTAGTGTGTTTCTATGCTCCAAATGCTAATGCTGTCATCATCCACTGCTGTTCCTGGAACACTTCTATGAATAATGACAGAAATTCTATTCTTCCTAACCTTTCAAAATTCATGAGGTTGTTACCTGGTCAATGGGGAAGTTGGAGAGAAGAAAAATTTGCTCCTCCTCTCTAAGGGTAGTTCCCTCTCAGGGAAACTTCACTGTTGGATTTGACCAGCCTTTGACTGACTTACTTCACATATAATTCAAGGGTCCATATGATGTTTTTCAGTCAGTCACAATATGTGGCACCATTTGCTTTCATTCAATGATCAAAATAGTTTATTATTCTCAAAATGATTTAGGACTTGTTTGCAACTAGTTTATACATTTGGTTGATTAGTTTTTTTCAATATTGACTCAGGGTTTTTGTGATTACATTAATTGGCCCTCCCTTACATATGCTTATTATCGCATTTGCAGACAAAATGGAACTGTTTTAATATGTTATATGGTAGGTGAATAGTTAACATGTTCAATAACAATCAATATTGGATCATATCAGATGTAATAAAACTTAATAAGGACAAGTGCAAAGTCTTTTCTTTAAAATATTAGCTTCACAGGGCAGCTAGGTGACACAGTGGATAAAGCACTGGCCATGGAGTCAGGAGGACCTAAGTTTAAATCCAGATTCAGATACTTAATATTTACCTAGTTATGTGAACTTGGGCAAACTACACTGCCTAAAATAAATAAAAGTTAAAAAACACTAGCTTCACAGATACAAAATGTATTTAAACAATAGACAACAGACAATTTAAACAAAGAGGTATTTAGATAATATGAAAACATGGTTTAGAGGACTGCAAGCAGATATTAATTAAAGTGCTAAAAGTAAAAGGGAAGGGAAGAAGGAAGGAGAGAGAGAGAGAGAGAGAGAGAGAGAGAGAAATCTAGATTTTGTTAAGAAATAATATCTTAAACAAAGAGACTTAAAGTTGCACTTTACTCTGCCCTGGTCAGATCATTTCTGAAGTATTGCACTCAGTTATGGGTAGCACATTTTGGGAAGGGTACCTGAGATTATACCATGTGAAAATTAATTATAGGAACTAAAGATGTTCCATCCGGAGAACAGGAAACTTAGGGAGGATATGATATCTCTCTTCAAATATTTGAAGCATTTTCATGTGGAAAAGGGATAAATCTTTTTCTCCTTGCCTTTGGAGTAATTACTCAGGAAGTAATTGATGGAAGTTGCATAGAAAACAATTTAGAATGGATAGAAGGAGGGGGAAAACCCTCCAACAACTTCCTAGCTCTTATCAGAGCTATTCACAGTTTGGAATGAGCTATTTTGGAAGACTAAATTCCTCTAGAAATCTTCAAATGGAGACTGAATGAACATTTATTATGTTCTGGGAGTGATTTTTTGTACCAATTTGGATTGGATTAGATGAGCTCTGAGGGTTCTTCTAGCTATGAATCAACACTTACGGTGTAGCTACTATTTGCAAAGTGCTATGAGAAGTTGGGGGTGGTACTTTTGTGATTCTATGATGCATATACAGAGAGGCAAAAACCTAGACTTTCATTTTAGACAAACTAGGCAAACTGAGAAAAGCACTGAGACAAAGAAATAAAAATTCAAAGAAAGTCAGTTGTCAAAAGACTGGAAAAAAATCAGACTCATATTAAGTCACAGAGAAGATGACTCAGAAAAAAAAAGAAGCAAATAGAAATGCTAGCATGCATATCAAATACATCCATCAGCAATGAGACAGTCTCCACTTCCTTTCTTGCTATTGATGAAAATGCCAGCCACAAGCAGCTAGCTGCTCCCTTTAGTTTCTGGTGCCACCATGTGGCCATTATACAGAATTTAAATAAAGGGTCAGTTTCACATAGATTTTGGCATCTTTTCTATTCTAATTTTAAAATATTTTAATTTTATTTATTGTGTTATTTTCTGTTATTTTCAATTATCAAATATTTACTTTTTTCTCCCTCCACTCATTGCAGAAAGAAATGCAGAACCTCTGTATCACATAAACACAACCAAGGAAAACACATTTCCATTTGGGTCACAGTATTTTTTTATTCACAGTGTATTTTTTTATTCTGTGAAGTAGTGTATCATTTTTCTTTTTTGAGGTGGGAAGAATTTTCCTTTTTCAGTGCTCTAGAAGCAGGTGATCAGACAACTTATTTCTTTCACAATTGTTCTTATAATACTGATGTTATAAAATGAATATTCCTTTTTTTATTACCTCAATAAGTTAATTAGTAGCATTAAGTGTCTATTATGTGCTAGGAATCTTGCTAGTAAATTCTCTTTGCATCTATTCATACAGATATTTCCATGGCTTTTTGAAATCATAGTACATATATGTGTGTGTGTGTGTGTGTGTGTGTGTGTGTGTGAGACAATTTGATCAATCATTTCCTAAGAAGTGGAAAACACCTTAGTTTTAGTTCTCTGTTGCTTCTGCATATAGTTCAGTAATAATTTATATAAATAATATATGTGTATGGATATATATGTAAATATGTATAGCTTAACATCTTTAATGAAATTATCTAGCAATTTTATGATTTATTCTTTGATTCTCCAAGTCTTTAGGCTCTAATTAGTCTCCATTGATTTTAATACTTTTTCATGATCATTATATAAAATTACAGTTTTAAGAGGATTTAATTTCTATGTTTTTTTTAAAAATACCATGCACAGTAAGGGATATATATATCTTACTGTTTATTTTACATATTTTGCATATATCATTACATGTTGTTACATGTTATAATAAATGTGAATATATAATATTAAAATATGATCTTTATTCCATATGGTGCATAATACCTTTGAAAAGGAATAATATACACACACACACACACACATATATATATATATATATATATATATATATAGTGCTATATCATATACACACACAATACTACTAGCATATAGGGAGTCTTTGAAAGTTATGTTAGTACCTTATATATTAAACTGGTTTATGTCTACATGCGTGTGTGTATTCTTTTTTTCTTATATCCATTCACCTGACATCAATTATTCCTCTAACTTTTTAAAAATTCCACTCAGATCCATAACTTCTTTATTGTTTATTCTTTTGCTTAGAGTTTTCTAGATCGGGGGGGGGTCCCCTTTATCATATTTGTATTATTTCTCCTTTTAATTCTTTTAACTTTCTCTGTAAGTATTAATCTGCCATACTATTTGATGCATTTTTCAAAATAACATTGATTCATTGTACCTCTTAACAAACTGTAGATTTCTTAGAGTGTGAATTGGTACAACTAGGATAGATATGGCATTTGATTAATGAGCTCAGAATTGAGTAAGAAATGGACTCCAAACTAGATTGTAATTCAAAAATTACATAGTACTTTGAGTTGATAACAAGTTGTTTCTTGGGGAAGCAGTCCATAACTTTAAAACCAGTAGTCTACTAGTGATACTCTGTGGCTGCAAATCATGAAATAAGAAGCAGCATGGAATATTAGAAAGAGCACTGACCATAGAGTCAGTCGACCTGTATTCAAAACTCACCCTTGACACTTACTTCCCATATGATCAGACATATCAAATAGTATCAATATGGGCACGTATGTTATAAGTGGTATGAGAACTTTATGAAGGTATGTGTGGCTAGAAAAGGAAGTGGATTAGTCATGTATTATGAATGAGAAATACCAGTTAGCTATCCTGAATGATGCTATTTTGTTGTTTTGATCCAAATTTGGTATTTGATTGGTGGAGGAAATCTACTGACCTGTAAAATACCTTTTCATAATACAAATGAGCCCCTATTCTGTGATTATAACCTGAGAAAGTTGCTTATCATTTTAAAAATTTGTTATGATCCTTAATTTATTTACACATTACAAAAATATTCTTGTTTAAGAGTAAGCATAATACCCTTTCCCCCACAAAACTATAAAACCTCATGAGAAATAAAGTGAAAGAAAGAGAAAAAAAAATATGTTTCAGTCTCTGTTCTGATTCCATCAGCTCGGTCTCGGGTGGATCATATTCTTTAAACTAAGATCATCAAAGAAGTTACTGCCATATTTTTCTACAGTTGCTGTTGTCAACTGTAATTCCCTCCATCCATTGTTCCCCACTACCATCTATTATATTTCTCTCTCCGTTCACTCCGTCCCTCTTCAAAAATGTGCTGTGGGACAGCTGAGTGACCAGGGAACAAAGCACCCGCCCTGGGGCTAGGAGGCCCCAAACCCACATCCCACTCCAGAAACCTGGCAACCACCAGGCCCTGTGGTCCCGGACAGGCCACCCAATCCCATCACCTTGAAAAAGGAAAAAAAGAAAATATGTTACATCTGACTATCCTCTCCTATGATCTACCCTCTCCTCTATCACCCACATCCCCCTTCCCCTCCCCCTGTCCCCCTTCTCTCCTTTTTTTTCTAGATGTCTATGCCCTATTGAGTGTGCATGCTGTTTCTGAGCCATTTGTGATGAGAGTGAAGGGTCCCTTATTCCCCCTCACCTTTTCCCCTTCCATACCATTGCAAAAATGAAATATCTTAGCCTATTCTAGCTCTCCTTTCTCTTTCTCCCAGTACATTTCCCTTTCACCCATTGACTCCATTTTTACAATATATATTACCTTCAAATTTTACAATAATTACCTTCAAATTCAGCTCCCTCCTGTGCCTTGTCTACATATACTTCTAACTGCTCTAATAAATAAAAAGGTTCATATAAGTATTATCAGTATCATCTTCCCATGCAGGAATACATGCAGTTCTTCATCATTAAGTCCCTCATAATTTACCCTTTTTATCCACCCTCTCTATGCTTCACCTGAGCCCTGTACTTGAGGATCAAACTTTCTGTTCAGCTCTGGTCGTTTTAACAGGAACATTTGAAATTCCCCTGTTTCACTGAAAGTTCATCTTTCCCTTGAAGAGGATGTTCAGTTTTGCTGGGTAGTTGATTCCCAGTTGCATTCCAAGCTCTTTTGCCTTCTGGAATATTATATTCCAACCCCTATGAGCCCTTAATGTAGTTGCTGCTAAGTCCTGGGTAATTCTGACTATAGCTCCACGAAATTTGAATTGTGTCCTTCTGGCTGCTTGTAATATTTTCTCTTTGACTTAGGAGTTCTGGAACTTGACTATAATATTCCTGGGGATTGGGTTTTTTTTTTTTTTGGATCTCTTTCCAGGGGAGATCAGTGGAGTCTCTCAATTTCTATTTTATCCATGGCTTCTAGGATATCAGGGCAATTTTCCTGTAGAAATTCTTTAAAAATGAGATCAAAAGGGGGTGGCTAAGTGGTGCAGTGGATAAAGCACTGGCCCTGGAGTCAGGAGTACCTGGGTTCAAATCCAGTCTCAGACACTTAATAATTACCTAGCTGTGTGGTCTTGGGCAAGCCGCTTAATCCCATTTGCCTTGTAAAAACCTAAAAAAAAAATGAGATCAAGGTTCTTTTCCTGATCATGACTTTCAGGGAGCCCAATAATTTTTAAATTACCTTTTCTGAATCTGTTTTTCAGATCAGATGTTTTTTCAATGAGATATTTCACATTTTCTTCTAATTTTTCATTCTTTTGGTGTTGAAGTATTGTGGCTTGAGTTCTCCCAAAGTCATCAGTTTCCTTTAGCTCCATTCTCCATCTGAAGGATTTATTTTCCTCAGAGAGCTCTCTTATCTCCTTTTCCATCTGGCCAATTCTGCTTTTTAAAGCACTCTTCTCCTCAATAACTTTTTGAAAAGTTTTATTCATTTGATCTAAGCTGGTTTTTAACATGTTATTTTCTTCAGCATTGTTTTTGGACCTCCTTAACTAAGCTGCTGACTTCATTTTCATGCTTTTCCAGCATCTCTCTCATTTCTTTTCCCAATTTTTCTTCTACCTCCCTTACTTGATTTTCAAAATCTTTTTTGAGCTCGGTCATAACCTGAGCCCAACTTCTATATTTCTTGGAGTCTTTAGATGCAGAAGCTTGTACTTTCTCATCTTCAGATTGAGTATTTTGGTTCTTAATGGGACCAAAGTAATTGTCTATGGTCAGGTTCCTTTTTTTCTGTTTACTCATTTCCTAAGCCTGTGTCTGGTTTTGGGGTGCTTCCTGAGCTTTTGAGTATTATTGGGACCCCCACCAGGACCTCAGTGTGTGAAGCTTTGACTGTTCTCAGTCTGTTGAATGACCACAAGCATACTCCTCTGCCCTGGGGCTGTGGGGGGGATCCCAGCTCTATGGGGAGCCCATACTGTGGCCAGAGTCTGAATATGGTTAAATCTCCAGAGTTCTATCCCAGGGACAGAGGACAGACCTTAGCAGTCTCCCTCCACTACCTTACCTTCTATGGGCTGAGTACTCAAGGCACAGCTGACAGACAACTCAGTGGGCTTGCTTCCATTTCATGGGATCTGGGCTGCACTGAGGGCTGTGGGGGGCCATGCTAGCCTGGGCTTTGTATTGGCTCTGGCACAGGTCTCCCTGTTTATCTTCCAAGTTGTTCTTGGTGCTCTCTGGAGTTCAGGTCAGGAAACTGCTTCTGTTGCCAGGAGCTGGGGCTCCCAGGCACCCTGGGGCTGTTCCTGGAAGGCTGAAGCTCCTTCACTCCCATGTACTGCCAGCCCTCCATTCCCATGGAGCAGAGCCTTCCCACTATGTTCTAGGGTACCTTGGGCTGGATAATTGCCTCATTGGATCTTTCTGTGGGTTCTGTCTCTCAAAAATTTAGACTCATAATTTTAAGGTTTTTGAAATATTTTGGAGAGAATGCCTAAGAAAGGTTGTTCTCCTGCTGCCATCTTGGCTCCACCCAGTTGCTTATCATGTCTACCTTCAAAACATTGCATATTTACACACACACACACACACACACACACACACACACACACACACACACACACACATATATATATATACATATATATATATATAAACCCCCTTCTCTCTCTAACAATGTTTTTGCTAAGACCCTCTTATCTCATGTTGGAACTATTGTAATAGTCCACTGATTGGTCTCTTTGCCTCAAATCTCTCCCTACTACAAATCATTCTCCATGTAACTATCAAAATGACCTTTTTTTTGCAAATTTTATTTCTAAAGGGTAAAAACACCACTTGTACAAAAAATATTCATAGCAGCCCTGTTTATGGTGGCAAAGAACTGGAAATCAAGTGATTGTCCATCAATTGGGGCAATGCTGAACATTCTGTGTTATATGTATGTTATGGAACACTATAGTTGTATTAGAAACCAAGAGGGATGGGAATTAAGAGAAGCCTGGAAAGACTTGCATGAACTGATACTGAGTGAAATGAGCAGAACCAGAAGAACATTTTACACCCTAACAGCAATTTGGGGGTAATGATCAATCTTAATAGACTTGCTCATTTCATCAATGCAATAATCAGGGACAATTTTAGAGTACCTGTGGTGGAGAATACCATCTGTATCCAGAGAAAGAACTGTGGAGCTTAAACAAAGACCAAAGTCTATTGCCTTTAATTTATTTTTAAAAATAGTCTTATGTAAAACATAATTTTGCTCTCTCTAATATTTTATTTTCTCCTCAAGGATATGATTTCTCTCTCAACACATTCAATTTCAATACATGTATAGCATGGAAATAATGTGAAGATTATCAGACTGCCTTCTGTGGGGGTATGGGGGTAGGGAAGCGAGGGTGGGGGAAAAATTGTAAAATTCAAAACTTTACAAAAAATGATAGGTAGAAACTACTATTGTATATAATTGAAAACAAATAAAATATCAATAAAAATTATTTCTTCCAATTATATGTAAATATAATCTTTAACATTCATTTTTACATGAATTTGAGTTCCACATTTTTTCCCTCCCTCACCTCTTCCTAAAATGGTAAGTGTGGCACAGTGGATAGAGCACTGGTCTTGGAGTCAGGAGGATGGGAGTTTGAATCAGCCTCAGACATATGACACTTACTAGCTGTGTGACTTTGGGCAAGTCAGTTAACCCTGATTGACTCTCCCCAGGGCATCTCAAGTCATCCTGATTCATATCTGACCACTTGGACCCAGATGACTCTGGAAGAGAATGTTAGGTTGGTGTCTTTCCATACACCCTCCCCTCCCCCACTCAAGTCCTATTCATGTGCTTGTCATGGCATCACCTCCCTGATGTCATGTTCTCTTCAAGGACAAAGAACAAACATCATCATCATCATCATCAAGCACTTTGATATGTTATATTATGTGCGATCATGTAAAACATATTTCAGGGGCGTAGGTGGCGTAGTGGATAAAGCACCGGCCCTGGAGTCAGGAGTACCTGAGTTCAAATCTAGTCTCAGACACTTAATAATTATCTAGCTGTGTGGCCTTGGGCAAGCCACTTAATCCCATTTGCCTTGCAAAAACCTAAAAAAAAATTTCAATTTTAGTAATGTTGTGAAAGAAGAAACAGAAAAAAAACAAAAAAAAGTGAATATTGTATGCTTCAATATGCATTCAGAGTCCATTACTTCTTTCTCTGGACATGGATAGCATTTTCCATCATGAGTCCTTTGCTTGATTATTGTATTTCTAGGAAGAACTAAGAGTCATTCACAGCTGATCCTGTTAATGTACAATGTTCTACTGGTTCTGCTCATTTTACTTTGCATCAGTTCTTGCAAGTCTTTTCAGGTTTTTCTGAAATGTCTGCTCATTATTTTCTATAGCATTCAAATTGATCTTTTTAAGGTGCAGTTCTACAACATTCCTCTACTCAATAACTCCAGTGGCTCCCTGTCACTTTCAGGATCAATTATAAAGTTCTCTTTGACTTTCAAAGTCGTTTATAACCTTTTCTTTTTAACCTTTCCATTGCTTCATACCTTACTTTCCTCCAAATACTCTTTGACCTAGTGACAACATGACTCTCCAGCTCAACTTCAAGTATTTTCACAGATTATCCACCATGTCTGGAATGCTCTCCTTCATGTCAGCCTTCTAGCATTCCTGGCTTCCTTCAAGTCTCTGATAATGCTTTAAATTCTGTAAGAAACCTTTTCCAATGCTCATTTTAGTGCCTTCCCTTTGAACCATTCCCAATTTAACCTGTACATATATTTATATATAAACTTGTTGTTTATTTATTGTCTCCCTTATTAGATTATGAGTTCCTTGAGATCAGGAACTGGTTCTTGCCATTGCTTAGCATAATCCCTGTAATATAGTAGGCATTTAATAAATGCTAGTTGATTGACTTAGGGTAATTGATTGACTTAATGATTGCTATTACAATTTCTCTGAGGAATAATCCAGTATAAAATAAGTAGAGAAGAACCCTGGGTTGGAATATAGTGGAGAAAGCAGATCTAATTCTCTTCTTGCCTGAAGGATTTAAAAAAAAATAGATTAAAAGAACTTTATTCTAGAGAACACAATCAAATAATTCACATATATCTTCAACTAGAGTGCCATTTTGTCAAATGTTCAGCCGTCACTTAAGAGAACTGTCAATGATAACTTTTGAATAGTTATTTAGAATCATTCAAGTAAAACTAAGAGATAGAAAGATATAAGAATCGCAAAAAACAAGGGCACAAACATTTACAAGCTCTAACAGCTTCCTTGAAGCTAAAGTATCTAAGCAAATTATTAATAGGCTTCACTGCTCAGGGATTTTGGGGTTCTAGAAACAAATATGCAACTATGGACAATACAATAAGAAATAATCTGTGTAGACTTTTAAATGTTTTATTTCAAATCACAGTGAAAACTAAAAGTCCACAAAGAAACAAAAAAAAAACTAAAAAAGTTATAGTGAATTGGATCCACCATACCTTGGCACAAATGACCCTTTATTTAACCCAGCAACCATATCAGATAAAGAATCAATGAATGTAAGTAATACTTCCCTTCAGGGAGAGGAAATATGTTCCATTGATCATATGTTTTATTCCTTGATTCAGTCAAGGAAATAGTAATCGAAGTGCTTAAAAATTATGAACAAAGGATCATTAAAGAGTTGGTTTGTTGAATATCTCTCTGAAGTCATAAATGGTGCAAATGTGCAAGTCAGAAAGGAGCTAGTATTTAACTGAGGAAGTGTATGATCCATAAACAACTCTTCAGAGTCTCCATTTTCAGAGGGCAGTCTGTGATTTGGCTCAGAAGAGTAGGAAGTCTTGCTCAGGTAACATCACTCCTGAAAAAAATGAGGAATAGGAGGAAAATGAAAAAGAAAAATAGATAATAATTCAGTTTGAGGATCTTCTGAATTTTTTTCTATTTGAAAAAGAAAAGTATATGGTGGAAAGAGTAGATATTCAGGGCTTAAAGGACCCATATTCAAATCCAGCCTCTGACTCTATATAACCTTGGGCAAATCACTCATAACAGTTTTTTCAACTGTAAAATAATCTAGACTAGACTAGATGCCTTCTGAGATTCTTTTCAATTCTAGATTTCTGATTTTATGATCCAAAATGAACATTTTCATAACCAATCTATTCCATTTCTTCTTTTTCTTTATTTCTTCTTGGAATCATTTTACTAAATATATATATTTAGTAAAATGATTCCTATATATATATATATTGGTTATATAAGCACAAAATTTCTTGACTAAAGAAATAAACTTTCAAAAAATTATAAAATTAAAATATATATCATTTTCCTAGATCAACAAACTTTGAGTGATTTCTTTAAAAATTGGGCAAATGTTTCTTTAGTGAAATCACAACCTGAAGAAGTGTCTACCAAGTCATTTTTTTTGTATTCAGGAATTAAAGGTGAACAGGTGCTGACAATTTAATAAATTGCACTTTTCAGATATGCAAGGTACTTAGTGAGGACCACAACAAATTACACAAAGGGAAAGAACATAAAAAATAAGACCTTTGGAATAGATTGTTACAAAATTCTAATGATCCAAAATTGGCCAAAGAAGAAATAGAAGAAGGCATCTCATTCCTGCTGCTTTGTAGAGATGGAGATGAATTTGTAGGGAACACTAAATTTAGCTGAGTTTTTTAAGTATGTTTTTTGTTTTGCTGAACCCATTGCCCAGTTTTTTAATCTTATGGAATAGTTCTCTAGGATGGAGAGAAATGAGGGATATTTTGCACAATGCAAGTGCTAAATGTATCAATTAAAATTTATTCAAAAAATAAAATGGAAATGTATTTTTTCAAAAAAGTTTGACTAATTTTTTTATGAAAAAAATGAACAAAAAATTTATCAGTGAGAACACAACTTTGAAGAAGTACATTCTTTAAGAGGCTTTCTTGGGGTGGCTAGGTGGCACAGTGAATAGAGCACTGGCCTTAGAGTTAGGAGTACCTGGGTTCAAATCCAACCTCAGACACTTAATAATTACCTAGGCATGTGGCCTTGGGCAAGCCACTTAACCCTATTGCGTTGAAAAATCTTTAAAAAAAAAGAAAAAGAAAAAAAGAGGCTTTCTTGCAAAATTGAATAAATATGGGCAGTTATAGGATGAGTTATAGGATGAGTTATTAACCATCTCCTATGTACCAGGTATTGTACCAAGTGCTTTTTTCAAATATCTCATTTTATCCTCACAACAAGACTGAGAGATAGGTGTTGGCAATATACCAAATTTACAGCTGAATAATCTAAGGCAGATAGAGAGTAAGACTTTCCTAGAGGGGCGGCTAGGTGGTGCAACGAATAGAGCACCAGCCCTGGAGTCAGGAATACCTGAGTTCAAATTCGGGTTCAGGTACTTAATAATTACTTAGCTGTGTGGCCTTGGGCAAGCCACTTAACCCCATTTGCCTTGCAAAAAAAAAAAGACTTTCCTAGAGTTATAACACTAGCAAATGATTGGATTTGAACTCTGATCTTCCTGGTTTCAGGCCCAGAATTCTGTCCATGGTGTCATCTGTGGATTCTATGTTGTAGACAATATAACAAAATGCATTTATAAGAACATACTTGTTACTCACTGTAGCAAATATATTTTAATTCTGCTTTTCATATGCAGATTTTTTCCTCTTTTTAAAAAATAGATTTTTTAAAAGAATTAATAATTAATTTCATGAATACAAATTAATAATCAAACCTGGAAAGAGATATATGAACTCATGCAAAGTAAAGTGAGCAGAACTGGGAGGCCATTGTACATAGTAACATCAATACTGTATAATGACCAACTGTGAATAACTTAGCTATTCTCAGTAATTTAAGGATCTATTCTAAAGGACTTATGATGGAAAATTCCAACCAACTCCAGAAAAAGAACTGATGGAATCTGAGATTGAAGCATACTTTTTAAAAATTAATTTGCTTATTTTCCTTGTTTGTTTTTATTGTTGTTGTTTGTTGGGGGGGGTCTTGTCTGTATTTTATTTTGCACTATGACTAATGCAGAAATATATTTTTGCATGATTGTATATCATATCATAATCACATTGCTTGCCTTTCTCAAGAAGGGGGACAGAGAGGGAGGGAGATAATTTAGAACTCAAAACTGAAAAAAAATTAAAATTGTTTTGACATGAAATTGAAAAAAATATAAAAACTTTCACATTAAAAAAGAAAAATCTACCTTCTCCCACCTCTACCTTTATTCAACCAAAAATTAAAAATAAGCAAAACCCTTATAACAAATATACATAGTCAAGAAAAAAATTCTGCATGATCACATCCAAAAATGTCTCAATATGTATCCTGAATTCCCAACTTCTCTCTCTCTGAAGGTATGTAGCATACTTTGTCATAAATCATCTGGAATGGCAGTTGTTCACTGAGTTAATCAGAGCTGTTTTTCAAAATTGTTAATCCTTTCAATGTGGCTATTATTTAGACCATTCTTTCCTGGTTCTGCTCATTTCACTCTGAATAAGTTCATAGAAGTTTTTCCAGGTTTCTTTGAAACTATCCCCTTCATAATTTCTTATTGTATAGTAGCACTGCATCACATTTATATGTCATAATTTGTTTAGTCATTCTTTAAATGATGGGCATTTTTAAATTTCCTGGGTTTTTTGCTACCTTAAAAAGAGCTGCTAAAATATTCTTTTAAATGTGAATCTTTTCTTCTTTCTTTAACTTCTTTGAAGTTAGTAGTGGCATTACTATGTAGGAAGAATTTAGTAACCTTAGGAGAATAGTTCCAAATTATTTTCCATGATGGTTGGACCATTTCACAGTTTCACCAGTGCTTAAATGTTTCTATTTCCTACAATCCCTATAGGATTTGACATTTTCTATTTTGTTCACTTAATCAATCTGAAAGTTGTGAGGTAACACTTCAGAATTTCTATGTGTACATTTGATGATTTTTTTTGAGAATTATTACTTGGTAATATATTTAGATCATTTAAAATCTACATAAATATTTTTCAAGGAAGTTGATTTTTAGTTTCATTTCCTTTTTTTTTGTTTGTTTTGTTTTGTTTCCCTAGGTATCAAGATCAGATTTGTATCATAGAAGAAATCTGGTAAGAACTGTCTTTTCCTATTTTTTCTGGGAAAAGTTTATGTAATATTATAATTACTTGTTATTTGAAGGATTGATAGAATTTGCTCACATATCTATCTAGTTCTATTATTTTGGTTTTGCTTTGTTTTTTAAATTCCCTTTAGGGATTTCACTTAAGGCTTGTTCAATTTTTTTTCCATGACTGGGTTATTTAATTCTTTTATTTCTTATTCTATCAAACTATAGTAGGGTTTTCTGGTTGTTGTTGTATAAATATTTACCCATTCATTTAGAGGGTTTAATTTTAATAGATCATAATAAAATTGGGCAAAATTGGTTTCCAATGATTTCATTTATTTCTTCTTCTTTGGGGTAAATTCATCTAATTTGGTTTTCCTATTACTTTTCTCATATCAAATTATCTAATGGTTTATCTATTCTATTGTGTTTTTCTCCAACTAGTTTCTAGTTTTATTGATTTTTTGTTCAAATTTATTATTGTCTTATTTTTTCTTCAAAATTTCTATTTTAAAAAAATTCTATTTTAAAGTTTAATTGGATTTTTTAATTGTTCTGTACACTTTTTTCAGTTGCATAATCAATTTGATTATTTGATTTTTTTGCTTCCAAAAGCAAATATTTTAGAAATATAATTTTCCCCCTATGGATAACTTCAGTTTCATTCCAAATATTTTGTTATATTGTCTTATTGTTATCATTATCTTTGTGAAATTATTTATCATTTCTATTATTTGTTCCTGTCCATTGGTTGTTTAGTTTCAAGTTATTTAGTCTCTCTTTTTTCAGTGACTATTTAAATGGATTGTTTTTTGCATTTTAGTTTACAAAAGATGTATTTAATATTTCTATTTTTCAGCATTTGTCTCTAAGGTTTTTATGCTTTAATATATGATCAATTTTTGTAAAGATACCATGCACAGATGAGAAATATGTTTTCCTTTTTCTATTCCTTTAATACTTGTTAGAGGAATATATCATTTTTTCTTAAAATTTTAATCAGGTCTGTAAGTTCTAATTTATTTTTGAGTGAGATTTATCTAGGTCTGAAAGGGGTCTATTGAGATCCCCACTGACATACTTTTACTGTTTATTTCTCATTTTAATTCATTTACCTTTTCCTTTATGTAGTGAAATGTTAGGTCATTTGGGGCATGTATATTTAGTATTATATTAATTCATTTTCTATGCAACCTTTTAGTAACTGTAGTTTCCTATTTATGACTTTTAATTAAATCTATTTTGAAACCTTATCTAAGATATGCTTCTTATTTCTGTCTCTTTTATTATAGTTAAAATATAATAATTTGTTTTCAGTCTCTTATTAATTATGTCTTTGTTTAAAGATTCCAATATACTATTGGATTCTGCTTATACATTCTACTTTATTTTTTTAATTTATTTTTTTATTTTTTTTAGGGTTTTTTTTGTAAGGCAAATGGGGTTAAGTGGCTTGCCCAAGTCCACACAGCTAGGTAATTATTAAGTGTCTGGGACCGGATTTGAACCCAGGTACTCCTGACTCCAAGGCCGGTGCTTTATCCACTACTCCACCTAGCTGCCCCTATTTTTTTAATTTAAAAAAAAAATTTAAGCAATGGGGTTAAGTGACTTGCCCAAGGTCACACAGCTAAGTAATTATTAGGTATCTGAGACCAGATTTGAACTCAGGTCCTCCTAACTCCAGGGCCAGTGCTCTATCCACTGCACCACCTACTGCTCTTATTCTATTGTTTTAAAGCTGAGTTCATCTCATTAACATTAACATTCACAATTATACTTGTTAAAGATTTTCCTACATACTATTCTCTTTTATCTTTATGGTTTTCTACAATCCTTTTTTATAGAGAGTAGAGAAGAAAAGATGCTGAATGAATTACCTAGCATCACGCAGCTAGTTTCTAAGATAAGATATGAACTCAGATCCTCTGACTCCAGAATCAGTGTTCTCCCTACTATATTATACTGTCTCTAAAGGTTTCTCACACAGCTCATCTAATCCAATCCCCTCACTTATAGAGGGAAAAAACTGAGGCCCAAACATGTTGCCTCATAGAATTCTTGGCACAAAGTAGGCATTAATAAATTGTTGATGATCTTTCAATTTCAAAGAGGATCAATGACATCACATCACTTGCAGTGAATTGGATTTAAGTGAGGCAGAGATGCACAAAGTCAGTAACCTTCACTCTCTCTCTTCCAGAGTCATCAAAGTTCATTGTTAGGACAAAAGTCAAGTGATGACCCAAGACACAATGGGTGATCTTGGCATCTCTGATATCTGGCTGAACATGTTAAATACATGCTAAATGATTAATTGGTTTGTGGGTAGTGAGGTCAACCAACAAATTCAAATAACTTATTTGAGGACAAATTCTTATGATGATGTATATCTTCCCCATTCTGAGTAATATAGAGTAGATGGAGCACTGGCCCTGGATTGAGGAGGCAATGTCTGTTGAGATTTTTTGTCTCTTGAGATTATTGACTGCCTGGAAGCAGCTAAGATCACTGGCAGATGAACTTGTGGAGGAGTTACAAATGAATGCCAGTTGGAAGCTCTGTCACTCATACTCCAAGTTGAAGGAGGAAATTCTATATTTAGAGGTAAGGACTCAGAGTGATGCTGGGTTTTGGTTTTGTGACCAAGAAACAAGAAACAAGCAGTGGTGGCATGAATCTGGCCCCAGAAGTGGGAAGTGGTCTCAGGTTCAATTTCCAGTTCAGTTAGAAGTCTTCAGTGGGAAGGAAGCCCTGACCAAAGCAGATCATGATGTTCTGCCGCTTTAAACCTACAGAACTTTGCAGTTGACTAGACTATGAATCAGAGCACTTTAGATTTTCTCATCTGCATAATGAATGGTATGGACCCATTGGCTTTCAAAGTCCCTTCTAACTATAAATATCTGATCTTTTGAATAGACTATAATTCTCCCCCCCCAAAATCCTCTTGATAAATTGTTTAGAAAACCCCCAGGACTACTTGCTAATCATAGGACAAAAGCTCTCATTCTGAAAGACAAAATTAAATGATTTTCTACTTTGTAGTTAACTTTATCCCTTCTGCTGAAGAAGTAAGTTAGTGTATCTACATATAGAAGCAGATGATATCTGGAGTACAGTGACAAATCTGTTTGAAAACAGTTTGGGATAAGATAATGTAATCATATATTTGTGGAAGGAATCTGACATATCTAATCCCCTCATTTTACTATTTTTTGGAAATTCTAGATTTACATCCAAACAAAAGAACCATAAGAATTTCTATATGCAAAGTAGAATAGAAAGAAAAAAATCTCTTATGGTAGCTATTACTTACAGCAATACATTTGTTTTATAGGTGAAGAAACTGAGGCGTATAGAAATTAAGTGACCAGATGGGGATAAGTCTACTATGATAAAAAAAAAATAGTCATTTTAAACCTAGATAAACTTAGACAACTTAGATAAACTTAGTCACTTTAAACTCTGACCTCCATTCCTGGATATTTACTAATGAGGTCATGCTATCTCATATATATTAAGAGTAAAAATTAGGTTAAATAAAGTTTTTTTTAAAGTTTTTTTTTAGGTTTTTGGCAAGGCAAATGGGGTTAAGTGGCTTGCCCAAGGCCACACAGCTAGGTAATTATTAAGTGTCTGAGACCGGATTTGAACCCAGGTACTCTTGACTCCAAGGCCAGTGTTTTATCCACTATGCCACCTAGCCACCCCTTTCTTAAAGTTTTTAAAAAATTCTTATTTCTGCATTAAGATCAGCACAAAATATAGATGCCAATAAACTAGAACTTTAAATTTCCCAGAACTTTTTGCTGCAATAGAGTTTCATGAAAAAGATCAAATAACAAACAAATAAATTAGTAAATCTCATTTAATTAAAACAACAATAACAAACCATCCAGAATCACAGAATTTGAGAAGTGGAAGAGACCTCAGGGGTCAAATAACCATAAAGGGCTATTACAAGACTCTCAACAGGAGATCCACCAACTTCTGTTTGATGATTTCTAAGGGGGATGAATGATTCCAACATCAGCCCATTCCACTTTTAGATATTTTTGATAATGTGAGGATTTTCCCTGATATCAAGCTTAAGTTGATCAATTTCCAATTTTCATTCTTTACTCCTGGTTCTGTCCTCTGGGACCAAACAAAATAAGAAAAAAACACTCCTCGAAATGATAAACTTTCAAAAACTTGAAAAAAAACTATCTTATCCTCCCTGACTATTGTTCTTAGTTCTTTCATTGAATCCTCATCCTCTCCAGCTTATAAATATTCTTCTTTAACTGTAGCATTCAGATCTGAATGGTATTCTTTGGATCAGTTTGACAAGGACAGAGGACAGAAGAATAATCAATCATCTCTGTTCCTGGAAGCTGTACCCATTTAATGTAGCCCATGATTGCTATTTTTGCTATTTTTTATTGATTATTTTTTTGGATACCACATCACACTGCTCACTCTGAGTGAGGTTGCAGACCTCTAAAATCCCAGTCTTTTTCAGAATGACTGCCATAAAACCACAATTTCACCAACTTGGAGATGTTCTGTGCCCAAGTCTAAGACTATATCCGATTTCAGTGTATACAAGTTTTGTCCAAGGCTGAT